>NC_140178.1:1943518-2133518 GCF_963971535.1 Notolepis coatsorum
ACGTAGAAACTGTACATTGGATTGGGTAGGTGGGGGGGGGGGGGGGGGACTGTACATTGGAGGTGGTTGGGTGGGTGGGAGGTTGGGTAGGAGTGGGGTGGGTGGGGTACACTGTACAACTGTACAAACAAAAGTACAAAACTGTACATTGGAATATTGACAAGACCATACTTGGTAATTTACTGTACATTGGAGGGGGTTGTGTTCGGACATTTACAGTGATCAGTTTCGAATTGCAGTCTCCCTTAGGTGTTTTTTGAGTGTTTTTGAAAGTGGGTAGTGATTCACAGTGACACAGTAGGTTCGTTTTAATTATTCGTTTGTTGTTGTAATGTGGAAAACATAGCTTTTTCAATAATATTATGCAGAATGGCGTTCTTTTATTCTGAAGTACAACCGGAAGTATTATTGTTGCTGCAGCTAGTGGGGTCGGAGTCTGGAGATTGGGGTGGAATTCGACCAATTCGACGTGTTACAGTATATAGTTCTATGTCATAGTATCAAATTCCTTTGAGGTATATTTAGTAAAATATCTCCACTTTTCCATGAGATTCACACGGGGCGAAAAGTGGATATTTGACTAATATTACGTGTAACTGAGGGGTACAATTCCCTGACTGTATTACTAGATATGATACTTACTACCACTACCTTTGTACTTAATATTCGGCCACCCAGTACACGGCATAAATATATTATCATGAACACTCTCACGTAGATGAAACGGATCCAACACAAATGTACGAATTAGAAACAGGTCTTTATTTCCTACACAGCGATGGTGTGTAGAATAAGCACTTAATCACTTAATTACATTTATGAATTGAAATAGTATGCACTTTTATGGCAAGGAGTATTCGTCGGTATATCAATAGAGAATGTCCAATCTCTGAAGGCGCAGGTGGTAAATATACGACCTGGAATAGTTAAGGAATAACAGCAATGATACTTTAATGATTATAGGCTGGATACACTAGAGGGGGTTAATCCGGTCGCTTGTAAGCCGACAGGAGTAGGAGGGGGGGGGGGGTAGAATCCAGCTGCCTCGTCCGGCCAAGGGTATCCCAGGTGAACCCACTGTAGTGCCGTTCAATGCGCCGGCGATCCTTGGACCACAGATGAAAGCAGGTGGACTCTTTGTGGGCCGGCTCTCTCCGGTCCACGGGGGAGAGACGTGAAGAGACCTCGTCTTGCAGAGCGTCTCCTCACCTTGCGTCCTCTCCAGGGGGGGGGGTTCCAACACACGGCAGTGTCGGGGGTCTTTATCCATGGAATAATCAAAGTATCCAAAGCATAATCCGTGCCTGGGAAGGCGGGCTGTCGTCGGTAGAATAATCCGGTATACAGGTCCACTCGCTCGTCGGCTCTGGGGCTCCTCGGGTGCAGCTTCACATAGGGTCAACCACCCTGGGTAAGCAGCCAGTTCTCTGCCCGAAACGATGGGGTACTGACTACGGTAGTATTCTCACCGCACGAAGCACTATATATTAACAGACTATTATTAGCTTAATAGACTACGTCCAACTCGACGATATAGTGCCAAATATGACTATTCAAATATTAATATACACGATGTCTCAATACCGATGGTAGGCGAACTTGGCCTTACTCCCACACGTGGCGTCGCGGGGAGGCTTTACGTCTGTGACTCTATTGGAGGGTAAGAAACTGGACTGAAAAGAAAGTCCTACTTTAGTAGCGCAGTATATATACGCACTATGAACAAATAGTCCCATTAGTGGTGCGGTAGCCAAATTCCTACGCGGAACTAGGACTTGTTCGTACATGTCGAGCGGTACGTTTGAACTGGGTCTGAGGGGTATGGCAGCCTGGCACCAAGGTCTCGACCAATAGTAGAATGGAGACTATTATGGGATGTTCAGTAGGCTAGAATGGATATTCAATGCATATTGTACAAGGAATATACAAGGGACATCAGGGAATATTAGAGAATATACAAATACAATTAAATATATATATATAAATAAATATATATATTCGGTTTAATCTGGCCCTTCACAACAGCCACTCCCTGAATAGGTCCCAGACCTAATCAGTTAAACAGAGACAGATTAATCGCGTTGTCTATTTACACATAAGGGTTTGCTGTAGGGGTCAGTCAACTTCACAAAGTCATAGGGTTGTAGGGTGAATGAATGAATGAATGAATGAATGAATGAATGAATGAATGAATGAAAACTTTATTTAACAGATTGCAGAATGGGTACAATACAGTACGGCTCAATACATACAATTGTTAAGGGGATGCAGACCTGAGAAAGACGTTTGTCTTGTTTCCATCAGGGTCCCCCATTTTCAATTCATATAGACATATATGACATACATGACATACAGATAGTCAGTACTGCTACATCTATACATTTATGACATACCAGATTTGCAAATACAGTACTGTTTGTGATACAGAAGGAGTCAAGAAAAGGGAGTATATACATTTGACGTAGAAACTGTACATTGGTCATGGTCATCATCGATTGTGTCTGGGAGTCGAGGCAGTTCTATGAGCCTCGCCACGGGACGGGTGTAAGTGCGACCCTGGACGAGCACTTCAGCTGCTCGGACCTTGCCGTCGGCACCGGTGATCACTTTGCTTACGCGGCCGGCCGGCCACATAGCTCTGGGCAGTGATTGATCAATAATCATGACGACTGTTCCTTCTGTCAAATTGTCTCTCTCCTTTACCCACTTCTGGCGGGTCTGTAGAGACGGTAGGTAGTGCAGTAGGAAACTGTTCCAAAACTTGTCGGCTAATACTTGGCTGTACCTCCACATTCGTCGGCCGTTCGCTTCTTCAGGCCGGTACATGGTCTGGGGTAATGTGGGATCTAGCCGCCCCATCAGGAGTGTGTTGGGGGTAACTGGGTCGATGTCCGCCACATCACTGGAGACATATCCGAGGGGCTTTGAGTTAAGTACTCCCTCAATCTCCGTGAGGACTGTCATTAGGACTTCTTCCGCCACAGTCTGGGCCCCAAGTACTGCGTACAGGGCTGTCTTTATGGAGCGCACTTCTCGTTCCCAAGTGCCACCGAAGTGGGGTGCGTTTGGGGGGTTGAATTGGAAATCAACCTGTGCTGGAGCGAGGTGGGTCTTAAGTTCTGGGCCCATAGCTTGGAAGCTCTCTCTCAGCTCTCTTTCGCCGCCTTTGAAGTTTGTCCCATGATCGGACAATAGGGTAGACGGTCTTCCCTTCCGTGATGTGAATCTACGGAAGGCCATAAGGAATGAGTCTGTGCTCATGGTCGGGAGAAGCTCGATGTGTATCGCTCTGGTGGTCATGCATTTGAATACAATACCCCACCGCTTCTCGGTTCCTCTTCCTTTCTTTATGTGCAGCGGGCCAAAGCAGTCCATACCCGTTGAGTGGAATGGCTTGTCACCGATTCGGAGGCGACATGGAGGAAGGTCAGCCATCCTTGGTATGCTGGGCTGCGCGCGCCACTTGCGGCAGTCTAGACATGTTCGTTGGAAGCGTCGTACCGCCTCTCTTCCTTGTAGGATCCAGTAACGACGTCTGATTTCCGCGAAGACTCTTTCTGCTCCTGCGTGATGTACATCCTCATCGTATTTCTTTATAATCAGCTCTGTGACCTTGTGTCGGCTGTTCAATACGATCGGGTATTTAATGTCATCCGGTAGATTGGGGGCTCTGCGTAGGCGACCACCCACTCTGATGAGGGTATGAGCGTCGCTCTCGGGGGCCAGGTGAATTAATCTGCTGTCGGAAGGGACGGGCTTTCCTCCCTGTAGACAGGCCAATTCATCAGGGAACGAGTCTCTCTGGGCTCGCTGCAGTAGAAGCAATTCTGCTTCCTCGTAGTTAGCTGCTGACATATCAGCGGGGGACTTGCACTCCGGGTGGTACCGCAGGAATGTTCTTTGTTGTGCACTCTCTATGGACGTGCAATCGTTTATGTTAGGGTCGGTGGAGGCTACGGTGCTCAATCCACAGAACACAGACTTCTTAGTTTCCACCTCCTCTGGACTTGCTTCCCTCGGGATAGGCATGGGCCACTGTCCTTCCGGGAGTCTTAGGAATGCGGGGCCGTCACTGTAGACATTGCGACGGGTGAGGTCATCCAGGGGCATCCCCCGGGTGATGACGTCAGCTGGGTTCTGTTTTGTATCAACGTAGCGCCACTCTGTTTCTCCGGTTAACTCTTTATTCAGATTTTGGGATCCGATCTGGTAGCTGCAGTTAAATACTATGCGGTCTTTACCGTTGTGATGGACCTTGTGGTGGGGCACGTACCACGATTCAGTGGTCTGGTCAGCCTCTTTAATGTCCATCTTTGTGACGTGTCCCGCTGTGATGAGCTTCTCAATCTCAGCGCGGTATACACTCTCTTGGGCGGGGTTCTTGGCTAAGCGCCGCTCCGTGTTCAGCAGGTACCGTTCTATGGCGTCTGTCTTGGCGTGGAAAGTAGGCATTCCTTCTCGCCGCAGGAGTGGCGTGGCGTATCTCAACACGCCGTTGACCGGGACTCTCTTGGTCCCTGTCTCGAGGAGGTGAATGGCGTAAATGTCATCTTTAGAGCGAATGTCTTTCTTTCCGTTCTTAAAGGGCATTTGTTCCAGGGTCCATAGCCGCTCTACGTGTTGCAGGAGTGCGGTTTCTCCCTCTGTGACTCGGGAGTGGAGACATCTAGTGGCTGTACTTCGGTTGAGAGATTTGGCGAGCGGGCCTTGGAGAGTCCATCCCAAACTGGTCTCGACTGCTGCAGGACAGCCTCGGGGTCCGGTATGAACCCGGTCTATCGGGACAATGAGGTCTGCATGGTCGGAGCCTATCAACAGGGTCGGCATAGCATTGTCTATGAGCGGGATCGGTAACTTGCGCAGATGTGCATATTTCTCCATCAGCTTGGCGACGGGGTATGTGTACCGCGACAGTCCTATTTCTTGGCTGGTGAAAGCGTCTGCAATCTGGTACCGTCGCTCAGGCTGGCCGCTTGCTGCGATAGAGAATGAGACATTCTCGCCCTTTATCGTCTTCAAATCTCGTCTTATTGTCCGAATTGTCATTTGGGTTTCGCTTCCCCGCAGCCCTAGCTGGGCCGCAGCGGAGGCGAGCAGCAGGGTCTTCTCTGACCCGTCATCGAGGACGGCGTAAGTGTCCAGGACTTTATTCTGGTAGCTTAGTGTCACACGCACTACTTTTAGGAGTACTCGGGCTCCACTGCTGCTGGCGGGATCGATGTACATGACGCTCGCTTTGCGGCTGGATGGTGCAGGTGAAGGGCGCCGTCTGTTACTGTCGTGAAGTATGTCCAGATGGGCTCCATCGCACTTGGTGCACCTTTTCTTTAAGCGGCATTCGGCTGCCATGTGTGAGCGCGCACAGCGAAAACAGCGCTTGTTGGACTTTATCCATTGACCTGCTTCCTCCGCGTTCAGCTTGGGGAAGGAGTCACATTGCGCTAGCCAGTGTTCTTTCTCACAGTAGGGGCACACTATCTTCCACTTCTCCGTTCTGGAGGGGGTACTGTGGCTCCTGCTGCTCGGTACTGACTCCGATTGGTGCATCACAGTCACCGATCTTCTTCCATCATTTAGTCGTCTGGTTCCTTCTCTGGAGCCAGGGGTGCTCCGTCCAAATGTATCTAGCCGTAGGCTGCTGACTTCTCTCGCCAGGAAGTCTGCTAGATCGAGGAGGTTCGGTTCGGGGCCATTCGTGTCTCTGTGGTCCCTCTGCCGCCTAAAGCGCTCCTGACGAGCGGGCGGCAGCTTCTCCAGAATCCTTTCCACATTTGAGTTGGCGTAAAGTTCATACTTCCCCTTCTCTCTTTGCGCTCCCAACATCCCTACCAGGGACTGCACTCTGATGGACAGGTCGTCCAGTGCTCGATTGTCTATTGCTGGGGGTAAGCGGTCGATGTGTCGGATCTCCTGGATCACGTAATCCCATATGCGCCCATACCTCTGGTCCAATGCTACCAGCGCTGCTGTGTATGGGGTGGTGGAAGTCGCGTAGGCGAGCGATATATTATGTGCGCGGGGCACCTTTAAGTGCTGCAGTAGGATGGCGTATTTGTGGCGTTCATCCAATACATCCACCAACATGGTCTCCAGACACATGCGGAGTTCTGTATACTGGGCCCGGTTCTCTTGGGTGAAGTCGGGTACCATAGGCGTGCCAATGTATGACGCTGACTGTGGATACATCGGCGAGCGTTGGGGGAGAGGCCTCCTAGGCGAGTCTCCTCCCGCTCCTTGGTATGGGCTGGTACCGGCAGTGTACCATGGCCCGCTTGTCCAGGTGCTGTTCCTCGGTGCGGGTCGTGCGTCGTGCTCACCCGTGTATAGAGTCGGGGGTCTGTAGCGCAGCTCCGCGGGAGTATAGCCTGGGCTGTACCGGACCTCCTGGTCCGGTAGAGTACTGTGCTGTCTTCGGGCGTGGTTCTCCTCCTCTTCCTCTTCGTCTTCAGTTAGGTCATCCAGTGCTTGTAGTCTCTGGTTTAGCCTCTCCACAGGATATGCTGCTCCTTCCCGGTTGCTAGGTCTCGCTTGGACCGGTGGGGGGAGGTGGTCTGTGGGGGGTATAGACCTCGTCTGTTGGTCAAGTTCAGGGTTGTTTACTCGGCTAGGGGATGCCGCCCTGGAGGTGTGTCTAGACGAGTTCCTGGAGCCTCTGGCGGAGGGAGAGGGTGTTGTCCGTCTGATCAGCTGTTCTATTAGTTGCGCTTGCTGTCTGTCGCGCTCTGCGTCCCGTAGAGCACCAGCAGCTGCTCGCTGGCTGTCTGCTCGGTCTCGGGCCACATTCTCTTCCATCTGAATGCGTCTTATTTCCAGGCGTATGTGCTCTTCTTCGCTCCGTTGCTGTAGCTGCAATCGATCGCGTTCACCCTGGAGTCTATCGCGTTCAGTAGAGGCTTTCAGGCTGACGAGGAATGCCTGCTGTAGGGTCCTCTCTGCCTCGCTGGGAGAAGGCGGTTGTATAGGGGAGCCTTCCCTCTGGGTACTCCTTGCGGAGCCTTGGAGCTCTATCTCCACGGTGCTCTCCCCGTCTTCTTCCGTGCCGAGTTCTCTCTCGGTAGCGTTGTATTCCTCCCGGGACTCATCGGGGACTACTTCTTCAGTACTGGCGGGGTGTGAAGTCATGTCTGGTTCCCACTGGTCCCCACCGTGAACTTGGTCAGTTACATTAGAGCCCGTAGGGGCCTCTATGGTCGGGGTAGTCTGGGCGTTGGGGTTAGACATACTTTTACTTTCTAGTTTTACCGCGTTTACTGTTAGTAGAAGACTAGGTTGTTGACTGACAGCGTAAGCCTCTAAGTACTGAGGGAGCCGTCGTTCGCGCTGCGTGCGTTGGTTAGGAGGATCGTTTCGTGGAGTGTTCATCATAGGCCATTTCAATATTAATAACACTATATTAATATTACACTAATTACCCTCCGGCTCGAAGGACCAATTGTAACTGAGGGGTACAATTCCCTGACTGTATTACTAGATATGATACTTACTACCACTACCTTTGTACTTAATATTCGGCCACCCAGTACACGGCATAAATATATTATCATGAACACTCTCACGTAGATGAAACGGATCCAACACAAATGTACGAATTAGAAACAGGTCTTTATTTCCTACACAGCGATGGTGTGTAGAATAAGCACTTAATCACTTAATTACATTTATGAATTGAAATAGTATGCACTTTTATGGCAAGGAGTATTCGTCGGTATATCAATAGAGAATGTCCAATCTCTGAAGGCGCAGGTGGTAAATATACGACCTGGAATAGTTAAGGAATAACAGCAATGATACTTTAATGATTATAGGCTGGATACACTAGAGGGGGTTAATCCGGTCGCTTGTAAGCCGACAGGAGTAGGAGGGGGGGGGGGGGGTAGAATCCAGCTGCCTCGTCCGGCCAAGGGTATCCCAGGTGAACCCACTGTAGTGCCGTTCAATGCGCCGGCGATCCTTGGACCACAGATGAAAGCAGGTGGACTCTTTGTGGGCCGGCTCTCTCCGGTCCACGGGGGAGAGACGTGAAGAGACCTCGTCTTGCAGAGCGTCTCCTCACCTTGCGTCCTCTCCAGGGGGGGGGGTTCCAACACACGGCAGTGTCGGGGGTCTTTATCCATGGAATAATCAAAGTATCCAAAGCATAATCCGTGCCTGGGAAGGCGGGCTGTCGTCGGTAGAATAATCCGGTATACAGGTCCACTCGCTCGTCGGCTCTGGGGCTCCTCGGGTGCAGCTTCACATAGGGTCAACCACCCTGGGTAAGCAGCCAGTTCTCTGCCCGAAACGATGGGGTACTGACTACGGTAGTATTCTCACCGCACGAAGCACTATATATTAACAGACTATTATTAGCTTAATAGACTACGTCCAACTCGACGATATAGTGCCAAATATGACTATTCAAATATTAATATACACGATGTCTCAATACCGATGGTAGGCGAACTTGGCCTTACTCCCACACGTGGCGTCGCGGGGAGGCTTTACGTCTGTGACTCTATTGGAGGGTAAGAAACTGGACTGAAAAGAAAGTCCTACTTTAGTAGCGCAGTATATATACGCACTATGAACAAATAGTCCCATTAGTGGTGCGGTAGCCAAATTCCTACGCGGAACTAGGACTTGTTCGTACATGTCGAGCGGTACGTTTGAACTGGGTCTGAGGGGTATGGCAGCCTGGCACCAAGGTCTCGACCAATAGTAGAATGGAGACTATTATGGGATGTTCAGTAGGCTAGAATGGATATTCAATGCATATTGTACAAGGAATATACAAGGGACATCAGGGAATATTAGAGAATATACAAATACAATTAAATATATATAAATAAATATATATATTCAGTTTAATCTGGCCCTTCACAACATTACGTTTTCTGACAACTTTAAAAAGGATTTGATTCGATATGACAAGAGCTGACCAGTGTCGGCAACTAATGGGCGAGTAAACACAGAGCGCAACAAATTATTATTATAACAAATTGCATGTAGTGTTCTAGCTTGTGTATGGAATGCATGCAGTGTATCGGATTATCAATAAGTATACGCCCTACGTACGTTCCAATTATTCCAAGAGACAATTATAATTCTATATTGGCAGTGGAAAGTGGTGACAATCAAAAGTATGTCATCCTACAGTTTTCATCCAGTTTAAACGGTGTATTGTTACAGTATGGAATATGACATGAAAGTAAAGCACATTTTACGTGATTGATTGATTGATTGAAAAGTTTATTAACATATTGCAGAATTGGTACAATACAGTACAGCTCAATACATACAATTGTTAAGAGGATGCAGACTTGAGAAAGACTTTCGTCTTGTTTCCATCAGGGTCCCCCATTTTCAATTCATCATATGACACACACGACATACAGATAGACAGTACTGCTACATCTATACATTTATGACATACCAGATTTTCACACGTCAAAGTGTGGGGAAATAATAAAACCACACGGGAAGAGAGGCAACCATGCTATTAATGTAAATGCTAAAAGTAAATAAAAGGTAAATGAGCAACCTTGTACTGAGGGCTGCACTGACTTCCCATTTCAGCACGCAGCCGCTTCAAGATTCTTGACTGGAATAAAAACACACCTCTTGGAGGGAAAAAAAACCACACCTCTTCCTCCAAAAAACCTCTGGAGGAAAAAAACAGACTGTACCGGCCCCCCCCCCACAGTCAGTCGGTACTTAGCAGCCAAGAGTAGCAGTCCCCTCCCCCACCATTAGGTCAAAGATAACAAACTGTAACATGTACGATATTAGGAACTACAAACAGTGTTACTGAAAATACATGTAAAAAATGTATATGGACATGTTTGACAAGGAGGCCAAAAGAAAAGAATTCACTGCGTTGGCCGGGAATCGAACCCGGGTCAACTGCTTGGAAGGCAGCTATGCTCACCACTATACCACCAACGCATGGAGGTTTCAGAGCGTGAAAATAGAACCCATATTACGTGGTTCAAAATGTTTGTACTTTAGCTCTACTGCTAGAGAAGAGAAGAAGAAAAAATACGTTTCACTAGCTGTGTCTATATCCTCACTCGCCTGTTCTGTTTGAGGATCTGAATTCTGTCTCTGTTTCATCTGCTTCTGGTGTGTATTGAGCCATACTGTATTGTACCCATTCTGCAATCTGTTAATAAAGTTTTCAATCAATCAAACACACGCACATGACTGATTTGGGGCCATGCAGGGTGACAGACAGACAGACAGACACAGACAGATAGAGAGACAGATATCATACAGACAACTGTTACACACAACTGAAAAACGGTGTTGACCAGTTTATAAAAGATTTAAAATGTTTATTAGCAACGCCGAGCTCTATGATCTATTGTATCAAAAGCCTTCTGTAGTCAAACATAAGAATACACAGTCAAATATATACATTCTAAAATATGTATATATATACACATGATTCATATAGTATTCTAGTCTAGTAGTAGATATACAGTGAGTAGGCTGAGTGAAAACCATGTTGAACCGAGAATATTTTAATACGATGTATGCATAATTTAATTAGTGTATTAAAATAAAGTGTGTGTGTGCCTGCATTTGTGTTTTTCAGTTGTGTGTAACAGTTGTCTGTATGATATCTGTCTGTCTGTGTCTGTCTGTCTGTCTGTCTGTCTGTCACCCTGCATGGCCCCAAATCAGTCATGTGCGTGTGTTTGATTGATTGAAAACTTTATTAACAGATTGCAGAATGGGTACAATACAGTACGGCTCAATACACACCAGAAGCAGATGAAACAGAGACAGAATTCAGATCCTCAAACAGAACAGGCGAGTGAGGATATAGACACAGCTAGTGAAACGTATTTTCTCTTCTTCTCTTCTCTAGCAGTAGAGCTAAAGTACAAACATTTTGAACCACGTAATATGGGTTCTATTTTCACGCTCTGAAACCTCCATGCGTTGGTGGTATAGTGGTGAGCATAGCTGCCTTCCAAGCAGTTGACCCGGGTTCGATTCCCGGCCAACGCAGTGAATTCTTTTCTTTTGGCCTCCTTGTCAAACATGTCCATATAAATTTTTTACATGTATTTTCAGTAACACTGTTTGTAGTTCTTAATATATCGTACATGTTACAGTTTGTTATCTTTGACCTAATGGTGGGGGAGGGGACTGCTACTCTTTGCTGCTAAGCACCGACTGACTGTGGGGGGGGGGGCCGGTACAGTCTGTTTTTTTCCTCCAGATTGAAGAGGTGTGTTTTATTCCAGTCAACCAACGAACGCGATTCCTGTACCGGATCTCCTCTTTGGTAAACAAGAATACCCTGAAGACTCTGGCAGGAGCACTCATTCAAGGGTACTATGACTATGCTTGCACCTCATGGTACCAAAGCACCTCAAAGGCACTAAAAAACAAATTACAAACATCTCAAAACAAACTGGTCAGACTACTGCTTGACCTGACTCCTAGAACCCACCTCACCCCTGCCCACTTTGACAACCTAGGATGGCTTAGAGTAGACGACAGAGTACAGCAACTTGCAATGGGCCTGGTCTACAAGATACACTACGCGACCAAGGTACCCATGTACATGTCAAAATACTTCCCAAAGGTCAGTGAATACCACAACCACTACACCAGAGGGAGCTCCACAAATCATGTAAAACCCAGATTCGGCTCAAACAAGGGACTAAACACGTTTCGCAATTATGCCACATCAATGTGGAACGCCCTACCCACAGCTGTAAAGGAATGTGAATCACTACCCACTTTCAAAAACACTCTAAAAAAACACCTACGTGAGACTGCAATTCGAAACTGGCCCCTACAAATGTCCTAACCTAGTTGTACAGTAAATTACCAAGTAAGGCTTTGTCAGTATTCCAATGTACAGTGTAAAATGTGTGCGTGTCCCCTACCCAACCCCCCCCCCCCCCCCACCTCCAATGTACAGCCCCCACCCACCCACCCAACCCCACCCCACCCACCCAACCTCCTCCAATGTACAGTTTCTACGTCAAATGTATATACACTCTTTTTCTGGACACTTTTGTATCACAAACAGTACTGTATTTGCAAATCTGATATGTCATAGATGTAGCAGTACTGTCTATCTGTATGTCATGTATGTCATATATGTTATGATGAATTGAAAATGGGGGACCCTGATGTAAACAAGACGAAAGTCTTTCTCTGGTCTGCATCCCCGTAACAATTGTATGTATTGAGCTGTACTGTACTGTACCCATTCTGCAATCTGTTAATAAACTTTTCAATCAATCAATCAAATTCATATAGTATTCTAGTCTAGTAGTAGATATACAGTGAGTAGGCTGAGTGAAAACCATGTTGAACCGAGAATATTTTAATACGATGTATGCATAATTTAATTAGTGTATTAAAATAAAGTGTGTGTGTGCCTGCATTTGTGTTTTTCAGTTGTGTGTAACAGTTGTCTGTATGATATCTGTCTCTCTATCTGTCTGTGTCTGTCTGTCTGTCACCCTGCATGGCCCCAAATCAGTCATGTGCATGTGTTTGATTGATTGAAAACTTTATTAACAGATTTCAGAATGGGTACAATACAGTACGGCTCAATACACACCAGAAGCAGATGAAACAGAGACAGAATTCAGATCCTCAAACAGAACAGGCGAGTGAGGATATAGACACAGCTAGTGAAACGTATTTTTTCTTCTTCTCTTCTCTAGCAGTAGAGCTAAAGTACAAACATTTTGAACCACGTAAATATGGGTTCTATTTTCATGCTCTGAAACTTCCATGCGTTGGTGGTATAGTGGTGAGCATAGCTGCCTTCCAAGCAGTTGACCCGGGTTCGATTCCCGGCCAACGCAGTGAATTCTTTTCTTTTGGCCTCCTTGTCAAACATGTCCATATGTAGCGTGATCCGCTCTGCGTTGTGTCTGGTGGTGGTTAGAAGTAGACTCCGACAACGATAGACTCAAGTTGCATCCAGTTTTATTTGTGATCTGTTAGCAAACCAAAAACAGCACACAAGATGGCGTGAGCTACCGTCATTCCCAGGTGTAGTCCACCTCTTAGTATTCTCAGCAATACTAAACGACATGGCCCCCCTAAGAACCACCAGGGTAAAAAATCGCGCTGAGCCGTGGATGCACTCCGAAATACTGGCCGCTATGAAAACCAGAGACAAAAAATGCTCTGAGTTTCGTAAAAGTCAGTCAAAGCTTACTAAAAGCACGAGCAGTGAACTCCAAGCCCACGTGACTGAACTCAAACTAGAAAGAAACAGACTAAGAAACGACGTAAACTCCATGATCAAAACTGCAAAAAAGAATTTCATCAATGACAAAACTGAGGAAAACAAAAACAAACCACGTGAACTTTGGAAATTACTCAATAATCAACTAGGATGCAGTAAAAAACTTAAAACCAGATTCTCAAACATAAACATAAAAACGGACAACACGCTCATCACAGACAAGCTGGATGTAGCCAATTACTTAAACATTTTCTTCACAAACATAGCCACAACACTGGTAAACAAACTACCCTCCCACTCAGGGCTTTATGGGGTAGAACACATAGTAGCTTACTACAAAAACCTAGGGGTCCGCAAGGACGACTTCAAGCTGGAAATGGTAACAACAGATGAGGTACTCAATAAACTGAGCGCCCTCCAACCTAACAAGGCCACTGGCCATGACAACATCCCCTCCAAATTCCTCAGAGACTCAGCAGCCGCCATCACACCAATCATCACACACATAATAAACCTCTCCATAAAACAGGGACACGTCCCCAAGGACTTCAAAATTGCGAGGGTGACCCCTCTGCACAAAAAGGGCAGCAAATTAGACCCAGGCAACTACCGCCCTGTTTCTATTCTCACCTCCATCTCGAAAGTCATGGAAAAAATAGTCTACGAACAGGTCGAAAAGTACCTAGCGGAAAGAAATCTAATCTACGAATTCCAATCTGGCTTCAGAACATCCCACTCCACTGACACATGCCTTCTCTATTTGAATGACCACATCAAACAAGAGGTGGACGCAGGCAAATACTGCGGCATGGTCATGCTGGACCTACAAAAGGCCTTTGACACGGTCAATCACTCCATTCTGATTGACAAGCTAAAAGCAATTGGTTTTGATAGTCTATCAGTGAGCTGGATGCAATCCTACCTTGAGGGGAGGGAACAGATGGTGGAGGTAAACGGTACCCTATCCCCCCCCCTCACAGTGAGCTGTGGTGTTCCACAAGGAAGCATACTAGGACCGCTACTGTTCCTAATTTATGCAAATGACATGTCGTCAGCTTGTGACTGCAACTTGTTCCTGTTTGCGGACGACTCAGCCCTGCTGGTCTCTGACAAGAACAAGTTACAGGTTGAAAAAACCCTCAGCTCGGAACTAGGCAGAATCTGCATATGGCTCGCTGATAACAAACTATCATTACACATGGGCAAAACAGAGTCCATTCTCTTCGGTTCAAATAACAAACTCAGCAAGACCGACGGCTTCTCAGTTACAGTGGGTGACAATATTGTCACAAGGAAAGATGAAATTACCTACCTGGGTTCCATCCTAGAGGCTAATCTCTCCTGTGACAAAATGGCATCCAATGTAATAAAAAAAGTCAACCAACGAACTCGATTCTTGTACCGGATCTCCTCTCTGGTAAACAAGAACACCCTGAAGACTCTGGCAGGAGCACTCATTCAGGGGTACTACGACTATGCTTGCACCTCATGGTACCAAAGCACCTCAAAGGCGCTAAAAACAAAATTACAAACATCTCAAAACAAACTGGTCAGACTACTGCTTGACCTTACTCCTAGAACCCACCTCACCCCTGCCCACTTTGACAACCTAGGATGGCTTAGAGTAGACGACAGAGTACAACAACTTGCAATGGGCCTGGTCTACAAGATACACTACACGACCAAGGTACCCATGTACATGTCAAAATACTTCCCAAAGGTCAGTGAATACCACGATCACAACACCAGAGGGAGCTCCACAAATCATGTTAAACCCAGATTCGGCTCAAATAAGGGACTAAACACGTTTCGCAATTATGCCACATCAATGTGGAACGCCCTACCCAAAGCTGTAAAGGAATGTGGATCACTACCCACTTTCAAAACCTCTCTCAAGGGACACCTACGGGAGACTGCAATTCAACACTGGCCCCTGTAAATATCCTAACCCAACCCCCTCCAATGTACAGTCATTTACCTAGTATGGTTTTGTCAATAGTTCAATGTACATTTGTGTTTGTTTGTACAGTGTCTCCTCCCCCCCCCCCTCAATGTACAGTGTTACTTGTTTATACAGTGTGCCCCCCGGCCCCCCCCCCCCCCAACCACCTCCAATGTAAATTACCCAGTATGGTTGTCAATATCCCAATGTACCCAACCCCCCCCCACCCAACCTCCTCCAATGTACAGTTTCTACGTCAAATGTATATACTCCCTTTTCTTGACTCCTTCTGTATCACAAACAGTACTGTATTTGCAAATCTGGTATGTCATAAATGTATAGATGTAGCAGTACTGACTATCTGTATGTCATGTATGTCATATATGTCTATATGAATTGAAAATGGGGGACCCTGATGGAAACAAGACAAACGTCTTTCTCTGGTCTGCATCCCCTTAACAATTGTATGTATTGAGCCGTACTGTATTGTACCCATTCTGCAATCTGTTAAATAAAGTTTTCATTCATTCATTCATTCACTCTGCTCTCCTCTAGTCACAGTCAAAGAGCGCACGCAAAACAGCTGCCATCCACATTAACAGCAAATGTTGGGTACTACCAACATATACATTTAACTCAATACAATTTAACCTCAGAAAACATATGAAATAATATGAAATGAAAGACAGTGTGTAATCATCAATTAAACCGAAATACAAAACAACGGTTCATACCTGTTAGCAAAACAAAAACAGCACACAAGATGGCGTGAGCTACCGTCATTCCCAGGTGTAGTCCACCTGCCATTGTTAACAGAATACGAGTTATTACACGACGGTACTTTTGCTGTTTGACACAGGACGAATTAATGTCATCACACATGACAATTTCAGCACCAAAACCAAAACATAAATCACAATTACAATGTATACATAGCAATTCAACCAATTATTAGTCCACCAAAAGTCCATACCTCTGCTCTCCTCTAGTCACATTCAAAGAGGCAGTTCCCTTCCTTCGCGGTTTCTCCTACCGTCGAATTATGTACATTATTTAAAGTACACCAAATACTCGACTAAAAAGATGACCTATAAACTCTAACCCCATTATTAAAGACCAAATGGGATCTCGTTTGGAGAATCAGTAACTCAATATAAAGAAATTAATATAATCTAATAACCAAGACACCCCTCCAAAACATTAAAGTGAGCTCGGTCCACTTTGCTCCTTCAAAATAAGAGTGTATCCGTTTTAACCTACTCATTTGAGATGAAGATAAAAGTTTCTGTCTATAATCTAGCATAACAACCTCACTCTGCTACATTCACCCCTACTGTTTTATGCCAGATAATGGACAGTGTTCCCTTCAATTAACCCAATAGCGCAAGTACAAACCAAAAAAAAAAAAAAAAAAAAAAAATCACAATGAGTCAATGCGTCACATGTAACTCAGTGTATTCCCTTAATTCCAAACCTAGAAAATAGGTTGACCAGCTCAAAAGCTATCCGGTAAAGGATCAGGAAAGATAAGGGGTAGCTAATCCCTCACCTAACCACAGAAAAAAGCATGCCATGTACATATTTATAACAAACTTAACTTTTTGACTTACCAGCCAAATAGTTTTAGATTTTAAAAACTACCAGCCATCCAGATTTTTTACCAGCCAAAAATTATAAATAGCTTTTTAGTATATCGCCATGTGTTATTATTACTATATAATACTCTCGTATGCTATTTTCAATTAATATCATAAACAACATAAGGAATATTAGCATAATTTTGAGTGGACTGAAGGAATGAGTCAGCGTTAATAGTTTTAAATGCAAATTATTTATTGCGAATTTATTTACAATACGGAAGCAAATGAATTAAAGAACATATTAAAACAACTTCAAACAAGATAAACAAATCCATACTTGCCACCTACAAGGCAACAAGGGATGTTAGCGGAGTCTGTAATGCATCCAGCCTTGTATGGAATAATAATATAATAATAACGGAACGGAACGAATATTCTAATTGTTCTGGCGGCCAGCCCTAATTTAGTTCTTAGTCCTCTTCCTCAGACAGTTCCTCAACAATATTAAGATACAAATGTACATACATTGGCCATTATTGAATATTCAAATTATAGTTAATTGTAACATTTTCATATCAAGTTTGAATTACCATTCTAAATTAATTCTCTGATCATTTAATTGAGAAATGTTTTTGTCTTGGTGATCGTGCATTGTTATGTAAACATTAGAACGGACACGTGACACACACACACACACACAGTTTCACTTTCGTTTCAACTCACCACTCCGCATCATATTAATGCCGACCCATGCAGTGGATTTTGTTGGCCGCCAGATGGCGCCCAGGCCTTAATTTATGACGGCCAAACATTAAATCTACAAGCCAGTGGCGCTGGGCGTGTAACTATTTTGTACCCTGCATGGAATACACACCAAAATTACTAAATCATGTCTAATGCAATAGACAACCATAACTACCAGTATGACTCAAAGGAAATCAAACAGCAAAATCAAAGAGAGAGAAAAAAAATTAATAATAAAAAAAAAAACTAAAAAAGGTGTCATCTTTTAAGATGACAGCAGAGTCCTGACTCTTTGTACAGCCATCGTCTGAATGAGCCTGTTAACTGGCCTGATGAACCTCCCCAGCCTAGTGCGAACCCCTTGAGCTTCCCCAACCACACTTGGTATGACAGTGACAATGGCCGATTCAGGTTCACTCACTGGTACAGGTAAGGATGAACTACAAGGGGCCTCCTCTGGAGCCATCATGTCTTCAGTGAATGATTCCACAGTTGTCGTGTCTGACGACTGATCACTATCCTGATAAACAATTACAGAGTATGACTCCTTTGATCCAACATCTGCATCTGGTCTCTCCATCCAAAAGTGGCATGGTTTCTCCAGTCCACACTCCTGTTCCCCACCATCATGTGTCTCAAGTGTAATTCTATGATGTTGATCACTACTCATACTTCCCACCTGCACCTCTGCTGGCTCTGATATACCCGTCCCCGTCATGGTATCTACTACTCCCACCACACTGGACTCAGGAAGATGAGCAACCCACCGGGCAGTTCTCAGCTCATCCTGATTAGAATCGTCTGTCATTTCCTCACTCGGAACAGTGCTAGGAATAGACACCTCAATCTCTGGCTCATCCCATGAAGGCAAAGGCAGGAAATTGACGGGCATAATCAAGTTCCTATGAACAGTCTTAATCCTCCCTGTGACAGGATGACGGATACTGTATATGTTCAGCACACTGTTTTTACTCACTACAGTATAGACAGCACTCTCCCAACGGTCAGCTAGCTTTTTCTTGCCTCGCTCTCCTTTATTTGCCAGTAAGACCCTATCCCCCTTCTCTACCAAATGTCCCTTTAACTGTCTGTTATACACCTCAGCTTGCCTGGACTGCTGCTTCTCAGCATGCTTTTGAGCGAGTGCCATTGCTTCCCTCAGATCCTTTCCCAGTGACTGGACATACTTATCCACATCCACCGTATCTCCATCCAAAAGGACACTCTCAAACATGACATTGACAGGTAATCTCGGGGTGCGGCCAAACATCAAAAAGAAGGGTGGGAGCCCTGTGGTCTCATGCACTGTGCAATTATAAGCAAACGTCAATGTGTTCAACATCTGAGGCCATTTCACCTTGGAACGAGGTGGCAAAGAACGGATCATATTACCTAAAGTGCGATTTAGACGTTCTACCTGTCTATTTCCCCTAGGATGGTATGGTGTGGTATGGGATTTTTCAACCCCTGCCATCTGAAGCAGTTCTGCTATGAGTGCACTTTCAAAATTGGCCCCTCTGTCACTATGAATGCATGCTGCAAAACCATAGACAGAGAAAAAGTTATTCCAGAGCACTCGGGCCACTGTCTTGGCAGATTGATTGGGACACGGGTAAGCACATGCTAGTTTGGTAAAATGGTCAGTTATAACAAGCACATCAATGGACTTATTATTGGCATCCTCAGCCGACCAGAAGTCAATACACACCAACTCCAGTGGTGCAGTGGTGACTATAGATACCAGCGGAGCTCTAGCCTCAGGCTCCGGTGCTTTGCTCAGTACACGTCTTTTACAATGACTCACATATTCTTTGACATCCTGTTCCATGGAGTCCCAGTAGAAACGTTGTCTAGTGAGCCCCAATGTGCGCTGTTGGCCCTGGTGACCAGCCTCATCATGTGCCCCTTTCAGCACTTGTCCTCTCAGAGCGCTCGGTACAACATATTGAAAGACCCTCTTCTTACTCACAGAGTGTTTTGAAACACGGTACAACACTCCTAATTTGTTTGAGTTTTCCTCACTGTCTCAGTGTGCGGATTGTTTCTTTTGATTCATGAACTCTCTCTTCGAGATGGGCGGCGGCCTCTATCTACAAAGAATTTGACTCTACTAATAACAGGGTCCTGGCACTGCTTGTCATACAATTCCTCATGAGTGAAGACAGGCAATGGACTCTGTCCCATGGACACCAACCTTTCTAACTGCTGCACATGAGAGACTGCTCTCATAGCTGCGCCATCCTCCCAACAGCGATGTGTGTGGAGTACAGCAGATACCTCCTCACGGGATATCCTCCCACTGTCACTATCCACATCACCACTGGCCTTAATGGAACTCTGGGTGGACAACCCTAGGCCCTTCCTCCTCACCTCTGGTTCCTCACAGGTAAGACGGAACATGTTCTGCACGTCATCCACCTGCAAACCCTTAGCCTCCCTCAACAAGACATCATATGAGGTCCTTGTCAGCCTGTGCATCACCCTAGGCCGAGTAAAAGGCTCCCTGCTTAGTGCATCGGCTACTGTATTCTTAGGCCCAGGAACAGTGTATTGCACTACCAAAGCTAACTAGCATGTCCCATATGCTCTGTAAATAACTATGTACAGATACCGAGATGTCACTCCATGTTACCTGTTACCTGTTTACTGCACAATGTTGTTTTTTCATTTGTTGATTCTATTATATGTTGTACCACTGTATTGCACATCGTTGCGGGCAAGACCACCCGCATTTCATTGTATACCTGTATGCCGTGACAATTAAAACTCTTGACTTGACTTGACTTGACTTGACTTGAATGTACTGAATGTCAAAATCAAAAGGTGCCAGCTTGGCTACCCATCTCTGCTCGCATGCATCAAGTTTTGGCTTTGTGAGGATGTACTTAAGCGGATTATTATCTGTCCACACTGTAAATCTATGTCCTCGCAGCCAATGGCTAAACTTGTCGTGTATAGCCCATTTCATGGCGAGAAACTCAAGTCTATGAGCTGGATATTTAGACTGAGCATGATTTCAAAGATTTACTAGCAAAAGCTATGGGCCTGGCTGGGTCACACCCTTCCTGCACTTGTGAAAGCACAGCTCCCAGTCCACTAGTGGATGCATCTACAGACAATAGAAATGGCTGAGAAAAGTCAGGGTGAGCCAACAGAGATTGTCCCACCAATGCGGCTTTTAACGCCTCAAAGGCCTCCCTACACTCCATAGTCCAGTCTGCTGCACTAAGCTTACGAAGGGGGGCAGCTCTCTTCCCTTTCACCTTGCCTCTCCGTGGCTTCTTCACACCCGTGGTCAGCTGAAACAGTGGTCTTGCAACTACAGAGCAGTTCTCAATGTAATGTTGAATACCGTTATGTCACAAATGTATCAGTACTAAATACCTATATGTCCCTATGCCATAAATGTCATGTATGTTGTGTATGTCATAAATGTCTATATGAATTGAAAATGGGGGACCCTGATGGAAACAAGACAAACGTCTTTCTCAGGTCTGCATCCCCTTAACAATTGTATGTATTGAGCCGTACTGTATTGTACCCATTCTGCAATCTGTTAAATAAAGTTTTCATTCATTCATTGATAATACACCACCATTCCTAAGAATGACCGGATCTTATTGGCAGACGGGGTGACACCATCCGACTCCATAATATCGTTCTCCGTCACACCCACTATGGCCTGCACCTTATCAGGGTCTGTGAGTTAGGGTTATTAAGGTTAAGGTTGTTGTCGAATATGCGGAAGAGACCCGTCGGGTATGGAAGCAAATGAGTGCCAGAAGTATTTGAATTTAATCAGACACCGCAATTATAGCATTGAAAATAATAACTTTGAAAACATGTATCTGAATTTTTTCAGACACCGCATTTTTGTATCTGAATTATTTCAGACACCGCATTTATAGTTTCAGACACCGAATTTATAGCATTGCAAATAAATACTTTGAAAATCATGTATCTGAATTTCTTTGCTCCGAATTTACCTATGCGAAATAAAAATGCAGTGTTAATAAAACAATTCGAATGCATAATAAAATTCAATTCGACGCCAAAAAAAAGAATTCGATGCATAATTGCGGTGTATATAATTCGATGTCAAAAATTCGATGCATAATTGCGGTGTATGGAATTCGATGTAAAAAACCAACATCCGGGTAACCAGCTGCAGAACCACAGAACCACCACAGCAGCAGCAGGCTGAGGCCCCTCGCTTCCATTGGCTGATTTGGGTCACGTGATTTGGGTCACGTGACCGTCCCACCCAATGGCTGAATTGGAGTATTGCACTGCGGGCATTGGCTGATGCACTGCGGGATTGATTGATTGATTGAAAACTTTATTAACAGATTGCAGAATGGGTACACGTGACCGCCACAGGCCCTGATTGATTGATTGAAAACTTTATTAACAGATTGTAGAATGGGTACAGTGACCGATTGATTGATTGATTGAAAACTTTATTAACAGATTGCAGAATGGGTACAGTGACGTCACAGGCCCGGATTGATTGATTGATTGATTGAAAACTTTATTAACAGATTGCAGAATGGGTACCGGCGCGTCACAGGCCCGGATTGATTGATTGATTGATTGATTGAAAACTTTATTAACAGATTGCAGAATGGGTATAGAGGTGTGATAGGTGTGAGAGGTGTGATAGGTGTGATAGGTGTGAGAGGTGTGATAGGTGTGAGAGGTGGGATCGGTGTGCTATGTGGGATCGGTGTGATAGGTGTGAGAGGTGTGATAGGTGTGATCCCACCTCTCACACCTCTCACACCGATCCCACCTATCACACCTATCACACATGATCCCACCTATCACACCTATCACACCTCTCACACCTATCCCACCTCTCACACCTATCACACCTCTCACACCTATCACACCTCTCACACCTCTCACACCTATCACACCTATCACACCTCTCACACCTATCACACCTATGACACCTCTCACACCTATCACACCTATCACACCTCTCACACCTATCCCACCTATCACACCTCTCACACCTATCACACCTCTCACACCAATCCCACCTATCACACCTATCCCACCTATCACACCTCTCACACCTCTATACCCATTCTGCAATCTGTTAATAAAGTTTCCAATCAATCAATCAATCAATCCGGGCCTGTGACGTCACTGTACCCATTCTGCAATCTGTTAATAAAGTTTTCAATCAATCAATCAATCCGGGCCTGTGACGTCACTGTACCCATTCTGCAATCTGTTAATAAAGTTTTCAATCAATCAATCAATCAATCGGTCACTGTACCCATTCTACAATCTGTTAATAAAGTTTTCAATCAATCAATCAGGGCCTGTGGCGGTCACGTGTACCCATTCTGCAATCTGTTAATAAAGTTTTCAATCAATCAATCAATCCCGCAGTGCATCAGCCAATGCCCGCAGTGCAATACTCCAATTCAGCCATTGGGTGGGACGGTCACGTGACCCAAATCACGTGACCCAAATCAGCCAATGGAAGCGAGGGGCCTCAGCCTGCTGCTGCTGTGGTGGTTCTGTGGTTCTGCAGCTGGATACCCGGATGTTGGTTTTTTACATCGAATTCCATACACCGCAATTATGCATCGAATTTTTGACATCGAATTATATACACCGCAATTATGCATCAAATATTTTTTTTGGCGTTGAATTGAATTTTATTATGCATTCGAATTGTTTTATTAACACTGCATTTTTATTTCGCATAGGTAAATTCGGAGCAAAGAAATTCAGATACATGATTTTCAAAGTATTTATTTGCAATGCTATAAATTCGGTGTCTGAAACTATAAATACGGTGTCTGAAATAATTCAGATACAAAAATGCGGTGTCTGAAAAAATTCAGATACATGTTTTCAAATTCAGATACATGTTTTCAAAGTTATTATTTTCAATGCTATAAATGCGGTGTCTGATTAAATTCAAATACTTCTGGCACTCATTTGCTTCCATACGTCGGCGCTAAACCAATCAGAGAGCGTATTCGCAAACAAAGGCTACAGAAAAAATCACGCGTGAGGGGGAGGAGCGCCGGGGATAAAATAATGAATGAATGGGAGTTGGTTTCACTTTGTCTTGTTCCAGGAAAGCACCCGATGACGTATCGCCCCCTAGAAGGAAGTGCGCACCTTAAAAGTTTCAAAACGTTCCTTGATTGATTGATTGATTGAAAAGTTTATTAACAGATTGCAGAATGGGTACAGTACAGTACAGCTCAATACATACAATTGTTAAGGGGATGCAGACCAGAGAAAGACTTTCGACTTGTTTACATCAGGGTCCCCCATTTTCAATTCATCGTAACATATATGACATACATGACATACAGATAGACAGTACTGCTACATCTATACATTTATGACATATCAGATTTGCAAATACAGTACTGTTTGTGATACAAAAGTGTCCAGAAAAGGAGTGTATATACATTTGGCATAGAAACTGTACATTGGAGGAGGTTGGTTGGGTGGGGTGGTTGGGTGGGTTGGGTGAGGGCTGTACATTGGATGTGGGGGGGGGGGTTGGGAAGGGGACACACACACATTTTACACTGTACATTGGAATATTGACAAAGCCTTACTTGGTCATTTACTGTACAACTAGGTTAGGACATTTGTAGGGGCCAGTTTCGAATTGCAGTCTCACGTAGGTGTTTTTTGAGAGTGTTTTTGAAGGTGGGTAGTGATTCACATTCCTTTACAGCTTTAGGCAGGGCGTTCCACATTGATGTGGCATAATTGCGAAACGTGTTTAGTCCCTTGTTTGATCCGAATCTGGGTTTTACATGATTTGTGGAGCTCCCTCTGGTGTTGTGATCGTGGTATTCACTGACCTTTGGGAAGTATTTTGACATGTACATGGGTACCTTGGTCGCGTAGTGTATCTTGTAGACCAGGCCCATTGCAAGTTGCTGTACTCTGTCGTCTACTCTAAGCCATCCTAGGTTGTCAAAGTGGGCAGGGGTGAGGTGGGTTCTAGGAGTCAGGTCAAGTAGTAGTCTTCATTGAAGAGCAGTTGGACGGACAGTGTTACTGTGAGTACATTTATATTTTGTCATTTAGCTGACGCTTTTATCCAAAGCGACTTACAAGTTATGTAGTAGTAGTGGTAGTAGTAGTAGTAGTAGTAGTAGTGGTAGCCCCTCTCGTGACTGTGCTGCACCGAGTGACTCCACAGTCACGTGCTCCTCAATAGGAAACCAACCTAGATTTACCCTGAAGAACTGGTCCGACGCGAACCGTTCGTTATACAAGAATCACAGAGACATTTCAAAGGTACTCACAGCTGCACGAGGGTCTTGGACAGAGAAACGTAATGGTTTGAAAGCTCGGCGTTGCTAATAAACATTTTAAATAATTTGTATAAACTGGTCAACACAGCTTTATCTCCGGCATTGGGTGCCTGATGCGCATCACAGCGCAGGCGCATCAGGCAGCTAAAGCCGTGTTGACCAGTTTATACAAATTATTTAAAATGTTTATTAGCAACGCCGAGCTCTATGATCTATTGTATCAAAAGCCTTCTGTAGTCAAACATAAGAATACACAGTCAAATATATACATTCTAAAATATGTATATATACACATGATTCATATAGTATTCTAGTCTAGTAGATATACAGTGAGTAGGCTGAGTGAAAACCATGTTGAACCGAGAATATTTTAATACGATGTATGCATAATTTAATTAGTGTATTAAAATAAAGTGTGTGTGTGCGGTGCCTGCATTTGTGTTTTTCAGTTGTGTGTAACAGTTGTCTGTATGATATCTGTCTCTCTATCTGTCTGTGTCTGTCTGTCTGTCTGTCTGTCACCCTGCATGGCCCCAAATCAGTCATGTGCGTGTGTTTGATTGATTGAAAACTTTATTAACAGATGGGTACAATACAGTACGGCTCAATACACACCAGAAGCAGATGAAACAGAAAGACAGAATTCAGATCCTCAAACAGAACAGGCGAGTGAGGATATAGACACAGCTAGTGAAATGTATTTTTTCTTCTTCTCTTCTCTAGCAGTAGAGCTAAAGTACAAACATTTTGAACCACGTAATATGGGTTCTATTTTCACGCTCTGAAGCCTCCATGCGTTGGTGGTATAGTGGTGAGCATAGCTGCCTTCCAAGCAGTTGACCCGGGTTCGATTCCCGGCCAACGCAGTGAATTCTTTTCTTTTGGCCTCCTTGTCAAACATGTCCATATACATTTTTTACATGTATTTTCAGTAACACTGTTTGTAGTTCTTAATATCGTACATGTTACAGTTTGTTATCTTTGACCTAATGGTGGGGGAGGGGACTGCTACTCTTGGCTGCTAAGCACTGACTGACTGTGGGGGAGGCGGCCGGTACAGTCTGTTTTTTTCCTCCAGATTGAAGAGGTGGCTCCCTGGTGGTCTAGTGGTTAGGATTCGGCGCTCTCACCGCCGCGGCCCGGGTTCGATTCCCGGTCAGGGAACTCATTTCTCCCACCCACCCACCCCCTCCAAATGTACAGTCCCCTCCCCATCATATGTATATACTCTGTCAGGATCTAGGGGTAACAGTACTGTATATTTGAATACCGTTTGTCACAAATGTATCAGTACTAAATACATGTATGTCCCTATGCCATAAATGTCATGTATGTTGTGTATGTCATAAATGTCTATATGAATTGAAAATGGGGGACCCTGATGTAAACAAGACAAACGTCTTTCTCTGGTCTGCATCCCCTTAACAATTGTGTGTATTGAGCCGTACTGTATTGTACCCATTCTGTTAATAAAATGTTCAATCAATCAATCAATGGAGCTAACTAGTGCCCAGGCCCTAGGCTACTTGCGGTGTATTATTATGAATGGGTGCAGGTGATGGTGACTAATAAAGAGGACACAATAAGAAGTCATATTGTGTGTCCCGCACAAATCGTCATCATGAATCGTTCTGCACTTCCGCGTTACATGGCACTCGTGAGGGGGGGGGAGTGGGGGGCGTGATTTATTTCCGTAGCCTTTGTTTGCGAAGACGCTCTCTGATTGGCTAGCCCGCGTACAGCGAAGACCCTCTCTGATTGGTTTAGCTCCGAAGAGTCTCTTTGATTGATTGATTGAAAAGTTTATTAACAGATTGCAGAATGGGTACAGTACAGTACAGCTCAATACATACAATTGTTAAGGGGATGCAGACCAGAGAAAGACTTTCGTCTTGTTTACATCAGGGTCCCCCATTTTCAATTCATCATAACATATATGACATACATGACATACAGATAGACAGTACTGCTACATCTATACATTTATGACATATCAGATTTGCAAATACAGTACTGTTTGTGATACAAAAGTGTCCAGAAAAAGAGTGTATATACATTTGGCGTAGAAACTGTACATTGGAGGAGGTTGGGTGGGTGGGGTGGGGTTGGGTGGGTGGGTGAGGGCTGTACATTGGAGGTGGGGGGGGGGGGGGGGGGGGGTTGGGTAGGGGACACACAAACATTTTACACTGTACATTGGAATACTGACAAAGCCTTACTTGGTCATTTACTGTACAATAGGTTAGGACATTTGTAGGGGCCAGTTTCAAATTGCAGTCTCACGTAGGTGTTTTTTGAGAGTGTTTTTGAAAGTGGGTAGTGATTCACATTCCTTTACAGCTGTGGGTAGGGCGTTCCACATTGATGTGGCATAATTGCGAAACGTGTTTAGTCCCTTGTTTGAGCCGAATCTGGGTTTTACATGATTTGTGGAGCTCCCTCTGGTGTTGTGATCGTGGTATTCACTGACCTTTGGGAAGTATGATCACACAGCTCACTGTGAGGGGGGGGGGATAGGGTACCGTTTACCTCCACCATCTGTTCCCTCCCCTCTTCCGCCTTGTACATAATATTCTCTGCTTCGAAGTGAGATAATGCTGGGAACGAGGTTAGCTTCGAAGAGGTTATGCTTTGGCCATCTTTCGAATTGGGTTATGCTTAGAGTTAGGGTTATTAAGGTTAAGGTTAGGGTTGTTGTCGAATATGCGGAAGAGACCCGTCGGCGCTAAACCAATCGGAGAGCGTATTCGCAAACAAAGGCTACGGAAAAAAAATCACGCGTGAGGGGGAGGAGGGGGGGGGGGGGGGGGGGAGCGCCGGGGATAAAATAATGAATGGGAGTTGGTTTCACTTTGTCTTGTTCCAGGAAAGCACCCGATGACGTATCGCCCCCTAGAAGGAAGTGCGCACCTTAAAAGTTTCAAAACGTTCCTTCATTGAAGAGCAGTTGGACGGACAGTGCTACTGTGAGTACATTTATATTTTGTCATTTAGCTGACGCTTTTATCCAAAGCGACTTACAAGTTATGTAGTAGTAGTGGTGGTAGTAGTAGTAGTAGCCCCTCTCGTGACTGTGCTGCACCGAGTGACTCCACAGTCACGTGCTCCTCGATAGGAAACCAACCTAGATTTACCCTGAAGAACTGGTCCGACGCGAATCGTTCGTTATACAAGAATCACAGAGACATCTCAAATGTACTCACAGCTGCACGAGGGTCTTGGACAGAGAAACGCAATGGGTTGAAAGCTCGGCGTTGCTAATAAATATTTAACATTTGTATAAACTGGTCAACACAGCTTTATCTCCGGCATTGGGTGCCTGATGCGCATCACAGCGCAGGCGCATCAGGCAGCTAAAGCCGTGTTGACCAGTTTATACAAATTACTTAAAATGTTTATTAGCAACGCCGAGCTCTATGATCTATTGTATCAAAAGCCTTCTGTAGTCAAACATAAGAATACACAGTCAAATATATACATTCTAAAATATGTATATATACACATGATTCATATAGTATTCTAGTCTAGTAGTAGATATACAGTGAGTAGGCTGAGTGAAAACCATGTTGAACAGAGAATATTTTAATACGATGTATGCATAATTTAATTAGTGTATTAAAATAAAGTGTGTGTGTGCCTGCATTTGTGTTTTTCAGTTGTGTGTAACAGTTGTCTGTATGATATCTGTCTCTCTATCTGTCTGTCTGTCTGTCTGTCTGTCACCCTGCATGGCCCCAAATCAGTCATGTGCGTGTGTTTGATTGATTGATTGATTGATTGAGAACTTTAACAGATTGCAGAATGGGTACAATACAGTACGGCTCAATACACACCAGAAGCAGATGAAACAGAGACAGAATTCAGATCCTCAAACAGAACAGGCGAGTGAGGATATAGACACAGCTAGTGAAACGTATTTTCTCTTCTTCTCTTCTCTAGCAGTAGAGCTAAAGTACAAACATTTTGAACCACGTAATATGGGTTCTATTTTCACGCTCTGAAACCTCCATGCGTTGGTGGTATAGTGGTGAGCATAGCTGCCTTCCAAGCAGTTGACCCGGGTTCGATTCCCGGCCAACGCAGTGAATTCTTTTCTTTTGGCCTCCTTGTCAAACATGTCCATATACATTTTTTACATGTATTTTCAGTAACACTGTTTGTAGTTCTTAATATCGTACATGTTACAGTTAGTTATCTTTGACCTAATGGTGGGGGAGGGGACTGCTACTCTTGGCTGCTAAGTACCGACTGACTGTGGGGGGGGGGGCGGTACAGTCTGTTTTTTTCCTCCAGATTGAAGAGGTGTGTTTTTATTCCAGTCAAGAGTCTTGAAGCGGCTGCGTGCTGAAATGGGAAGTCGGTGCAGCCCTCAGTACAAGGTTGCTCATTTACCTTTTATTTACTTTTAGCATTTACATTAATAGCATGGTTGCCTCTCTTCCGTGTGGCTTTATTATTTCCCCACACTTTCTCCCATCCTGCTGTCTTCTATCAAAGAACTGTCTTTGTAATTTAGTGAGTGACTGGGGCTGAGAATGTCTAACACCTGCACTGGACTTGATCGTTCAGCCTGTGTGCGATACTTTATCTCCTGCCTTGCTTCCCCCCCCCCCCCAGATGCTCGTAAATGTACGCTGCTTTTTCAGCTCCAGCGTAAGAGCGGTAGATCAAAGTAGCATTAATTTCGTCCAACCAATCATGAATGAATTGAATGAGTGAATACTGGACATTTTCTCTCCTTTGGCAGGTATACAATCTGTTCCCTGGTACCAACAGCTAGACCCCCCCCCCACATGCCCACCCCCCCCGACCCTGATTACCAGAGGACTGAGTAGACAAGGGAGATTGATTCCCGTCCAGCTTCTGTACTAGAGACTCATTTTCAGTTTTCAACTGGCTGATGGCCTCTTTATCAGACTGCACTCTGGCTTTCAGAGCATCAAGTTCATCTTGTAAGTCCTTCACGCTCATTTTCGTGTTTCACAAAGCCACCTGAAACCGCTGTGTCGCGTCACTTCACCAACGGTCCTCTTGTCCACCCGGCCGGCAGGAGACTGCTGTGACGGCAGAGTCTTCTGTTGACCGACTCCCGGCCTTTCTTCTTGGACGCTGTGTGGTCACTGTTTTTAGCCACTCTGTCCCTAAATTCTCCCCCTGTATGCAAATCCAATCTGTCTCTCTATGTACTTCTATAAATACCCGAAGCCTAGGTCACAAAACCAAATTAAATCCTGCCAACTGCGCCAAACTGTAACCATGAGGCTTAGGGCATATAACAGACAGACAAAGCAATTATATTTAATATAATTATCTTTATTGAATGCTATAATATAAGAGAGTAAGTTGAATTTCATACAAAATGTATTAAAATAAAGTGTGTGTGTGCCTGCATTTGTGTTTTTCAGTTGTGTGTAACGGTTGTCTGTATGATATCTGTCTCTCTATCTGTCTGTGTCTGTCTGTCTGTCACCCTGCATGCCCCAAGATCATGTGCGTGTGTTTGATTGATTGATTGATTGATTGAAAACTTTATTAACAGATTTCAGAATGGGTACAATACGGCTCAATACACACCAGAAGCAGATGAAACAGAAAGACAGAATTCAGATCCTCAAACGGAACAGGCGAGTGAGGATATAGACACAGCTAGTGAAACGTATTTTCTCTTCTTCTTCTCTAGCAGTAGAGCTAAAGTACAAACATTTTGAACCACGTAATATGGGTTCTATTTTCACGCTCTGAAACCTCCATGCGTTGGTGGTATAGTGGTGAGCATAGCTGCCTTCCAAGCAGTTGACCCGGGTTCGATTCCCGGCCAACGCAGTGAATTCTTTTCTTTTGGCCTCCTTGTCAAACATGTCCATATACATTTTTTACATGTATTTTCAGTAACACTGTTTGTAGTTCTTAATATCGTACATGTTACAGTTTGTTATCTTTGACCTAATGGTGGGGGAGGGGACTGCTACTCTCTGCTGCTAAGCACTGACTGACTGTGGGGGAGGCGGCCGGTACAGTCTGTTTCTTTCCTCCAGATTGAAGAGGTGGCTCCCTGGTGGTCTAGTGGTTAGGATTCGGCGCTCTCACCGCCGCGGCCCGGGTTCGATTCCCGGTCAGGGAACTCATTTCTCCCACCCACCCACCCACCCCCTCCAAATGTACAGTCCCCTCCCCATCATATGTATATACTCTGTCAGGATCTAGGGGTAACAGTAGTACTGTATATTTGAATACCGTTTATGTCACAAATGTATCAGTACTAAATACCTATATGTCCCTATGCCATAAATGTCATGTATGTTGTGTATGTCATAAATGTCTATAATATTAATTGAAAATGGGGGACCCTGATGGAAACAAGACAAACGTCTTTCTCTGGTCTGCATCCCCTTAACAATTGTGTGTATTGAGCCGTACTGTATTGTACCCATTCTGCAATCTGTTAAATAAAGTTTTCATTCATTCATTCATTCAGGTGTGTTTTTATTCCAGTCAAGAGTCTTGAAGCGGCTGCGTGCTGAAATGGGAAGTCAGTGCAGCCCTCAGTACAAGGTTGCTCATTTACCTTTTATTTACTTTTAGCATTTACATTAATAGCATGGCTGCCTCTCTTCCCGTGTGGCTTTATTGGGGGACCCTGATGTAAACAAGACAAAAGTCTTTCTCTGGTCTGCATCCCCTTAACAATTGTGTGTATATTGAGTTGTACTGTACCCATTCTGCAATCTGTTAATAACATGTTCAATCAATCAATCAATGGAGCTAACTAGTGCCCAGGCCCTAGGCTACTTGCAGTGTATTATTATGAATGGGTGCAGGTGATGGTGACTAATAAAGAGGACACAATAAGAAGTCATATTGTGTGTCCCGCACAAATCGTCATCATGAATCGTTCTGCACTTCCGCGTTACATGGCACTCGTGAGGGGGGGGGGGGGGGGCGTGATTTATTTCCGTAGCCTTTGTTTGCGAAGACGCTCTCTGATTGGCTAGCCCGCGTACAGCGAAGACCCTCTCTGATTGGTTTAGCTCCGAAGAGTCTCTTTGATTGATTGATTGAAAAGTTTATTAACAGATTGCAGAATGGGTACAGTACAGTACGGATCAATACATACAATTGTTAAGGGGATGCAGACCAGAGAAAGACTTTCGTCTTGTTTACATCAGGGTCCCCCATTTTCAATTCATCATAACATATATGACATACATGACATACAGATAGACAGTACTGCTACATCTATACATTTATGACATATCAGATTTGCAAATACAGTACTGTTTGTGATACAAAAGTGTCCAGAAAAAGAGTGTATATACATTTGGCGTGGAAACTGTACATTGGAGGAGGTTGGGTGGGTGGGGTGGGGTTGGGTGGGTGGGTGAGGGCTGTACATTGGAGGTGGGGGGGGGGGGGGGTTGGGTAGGGGACACACACACATTTTACACTGTACATTGGAATACTGACAAAGCCTTACTTGGTCATTTACTGTACAATAGGTTAGGACATTTGTAGGGGCCAGTTTCGAATTGCAGTCTCACGTAGGTGTTTTTTGAGAGTGTTTTTGAAAGTGGGTGAATGAATGAATGAATGAAAACTTTATTTAACAGATTGCAGAATGGGTACAATACAGTACGGCTCAATACATACAATTGTTAAGGGGATGCAGACCTGAGAAAGACGTTTGTCTTGTTTCCATCAGGGTCCCCCATTTTCAATTCATATAGACATATATGACATACATGACATACAGATAGTCAGTACTGCTACATCTATACATTTATGACATACCAGATTTGCAAATACAGTACTGTTTGTGATACAGAAGGAGTCAAGAAAAGGGAGTATATACATTTGACGTAGAAACTGTACATTGGAGGAGGTTGGGTGGGGGGGGTTGGGTACATTGGGATATTGACAACCATACTGGGTAATTTACATTGGAGGTGGTTGGGGGGGGGGGGGGGGCACACTGTATAAACAAGTAACACTGTACATTGAGGGGGGGGGGGGGGGGAGACACTGTACAAACAAACACAATTGTACATTGAACTATTGACAACCATACTAGGTAAATGACTGTACATTGGAGGGGGTTGGGTTAGGATATTTACAGGGGCCAGTGTTGAATTGCAGTCTCCCGTAGGTGTCCCTTGAGAGAGGTTTTGAAAGTGGGTAGTGATCCACATTCCTTTACAGCTTTGGGTAGGGCGTTCCACATTGATGTGGCATAATTGCGAAACGTGTTTAGTCCCTTATTTGAGCCGAATCTGGGTTTAACATGATTTGTGGAGCTCCCTCTGGTGTTGTGATCGTGGTATTCACTGACCTTTGGGAAGTATTTTGACATGTACATGGGTACCTTGGTCGTGTAGTGTATCTTGTAGACCAGGCCCATTGCAAGTTGTTGTACTCTGTCGTCTACTCTAAGCCATCCTAGGTTGTCGAAGTGGGCAGGGGTGAGGTGGGTTCTAGGAGTAAGGTCAAGCAGTAGTCTGACCAGTTTGTTTTGAGATGTTTGTAATTTTGTTTTTAGCGCCTTTGAGGTGCTTTGGTACCATGAGGTGCAAGCATAGTCGTAGTACCCCTGAATGAGTGCTCCTGCCAGAGTCTTCAGGGTGTTCTTGTTTACCAGAGAGGAGATCCGGTACAAGAATCGAGTTCGTTGGTTGACTTTTTTTATTACATTGGATGCCATTTTGTCACAGGAGAGATTAGCCTCTAGGATGGAACCCAGGTAGGTAATTTCATCTTTCCTTGTGACAATATTGTCACCCACTGTAACTGAGAAGCCGTCGGTCTTGCTGAGTTTGTTATTTGAACCGAAGAGAATGGACTCTGTTTTGCCCATGTGTAATGATAGTTTGTTATCAGCGAGCCATATGCAGATTCTGCCTAGTTCCGAGCTGAGGGTTTTTTCAACCTGTAGTGATTCACATTCCTTTACAGCTGTGGGTAGGGCGTTCCACATTGATGTGGCATAATTGCGAAACGTGTTTAGTCCCTTGTTTGAGCCGAATCTGGGTTTTACATGATTTGTGGAGCTCCCTCTGGTGTTGTGATTGTGGTATTCACTGACCTTTGGGAAGTATGATCACACAGCTCACTGTGAGGGGGGGGGGATAGGGTACCGTTTACCTCCACCATCTGTTCCCTCCCCTCTTCCGCCTTGTACATAATATTCTCTGCTTCGAAGTGAGATAATGCTGAGAACGAGGTTAGCTTCGAAGAGGTTATGCTTTGGCCATCTTTCGAATTGGGTTATGCTTAGAGTTAGGGTTATTAAGGTTAAGGTTAGGGTTGTTGTCGAATATGCGGAAGAGACCCGTCGGCGCTAAACCAATCAGAGAGCGTATTCGCAAACAAAGGCTACGGAAAAAAATCACGCGTGAGGGGGAGGAGCGCCGGGGATAAAATAATGAATGGGAGTTGGTTTCACTTTGTCTTGTTCCAGGAAAGCATAGATATCTATAGAACACTAGATAGCTTAAGGCGGAGTCACCAGTGTCACTGAACCGCCGCCATCTTGCTCCAGTTAGCCTTGAGTGAGAGTGAGTGAGCTGCACAGACAAAAATACTCATAACTCGCTGAAATATTGACGGATTTACAAACGGGTTGGTTTGCTATAAACATCAAATATGTAGTTATGATACTGCATACTTATAAAAAAAAATTAAAGATGTTTTTTTTTTTACAAACCGCTTGAATCATAGCCACGTTAATAATGCTTGTAATAAACCAAACCGTTTGTAAATCCGTCAATATTTCAGCGAGTTATGAGTATTTTTGTCTGTGCAGCTCACTCACTCTCACTCAAGGCTAACTGGAGCAAGATGGCGGCGGTTCAGTGACGTCGCTCTCCATTGGCCGGCAGCGCGGGCAAGCTATCTAGTGTTCTATAATCAGAGAGCGTATTCGCAAACAAAGGCTACGGAAAAAAATCACGCGTGAGGGGGAGGAGCGCCGGGGATAAAATAATGAATGGGAGTTGGTTTCACTTTGTCTTGTTCCAGGAAAGCACCCGCTGTATCGCCCCCTAGAAGGAAGTGCGCACCTTAAAAGTTTCAAAACGTTCCTTCATTGAAGAGCAGTTGGACGGACAGTGCTACTGTGAGTACATTTATATTTTGTCATTTAGCTGACGCTTTTATCCAAAGCGACTTACAAGTTATGTAGTAGTAGTGGTAGTAGTAGTAGTAGTAGTAGTAGTAGTAGTAGTAGTAGTAGTAGCCCCTCTCGTGACTGTGCTGCACCGAGTGACTCCACAGTCACGTGCTCCTCGATAGGAAACCAACCTAGATTTACCCTGAAGAACTGGTCCGACGCGAACCGTTCGTTATACAAGTATCGGAGAGAAATGTCAAAGGTACTCACAGCTGCACGAGGGTCTTGGACAGAGAAACGCAATGGTTTGAAAGCTCGGCGTTGCTAATAAACATTTTAAATCATTTTTATAAACTGGTCAACACTGCTTTATTCCCGGCATTGGGTGCCTGATGCGCATCACCGCGCAGGCGCATCAGGCAGCTAAAGCCGTGTTGACCAGTGTTGACCAGTTTATACAAATTATTTAAAATGTTTATTAGCAACGCCAGCTCTATGATCTATTGTATCAAAAGCCTTCTGTAGTCAAACATAAGAATACACAGTCAAATATATACATACTAAAATATGTATATCTGTTACACATGATTCATATAGTATTCTAGTCTAGTAGTAGATATACAGTGAGTAGGCTGAGTGAAAACCATGTTGAACCGAGAATATTTTAATACGATGTATGCATAATTTAATTAGTGTATTAAAATAAAGTGTGTGTGTGCCTGCATTTGTGTGTAACAGTTGTCTGTATGATATCTGTCTCTATCTGTCTGTGTCTGTCTGTCTGTCACCCTGCATGGCCCCAAATCAGTCATGTGCGTGTGTTTGATTGATTGAAAACTTTATTAACAGATTGCAGAATGGGTACAATACAGTACGGCTCAATACACACCAGAAGCAGATGAAACAGAGACAGAATTCAGATCCTCAAACAGAACAGGCGAGTGAGGATATAGACACAGCTAGTGAAACGTATTTTCTCTTCTTCTCTTCTCTAGCAGTAGAGCTAAAGTACAAACATTTTGAACCACGTAATATGGGTTCTATTTTCACGCTCTGAAACCTCCATGCGTTGGTGGTATAGTGGTGAGCATAGCTGCCTTCCAAGCAGTTGACCCGGGTTCGATTCCCGGCCAACGCAGTGAATTCTTTTCTTTTGGCCTCCTTGTCAAACATGTCCATATACATTTTTTACATGTATTTTCAGTAACACTGTTTGTAGTTCTTAATATCGTACATGTTACAGTTTGTTATCTTTGACCTAATGGTGGGGGAGGGGACTGCTACTCTTTGCTGCTAAGTACCGACTGACTGAAGAGGTGGCTCCCTGGTGGTCTAGTGGTTAGGATTCGGCGCTCTCACCGCCGCGGCCCGGGTTCGATTCCCGGTCAGGGAACTCATTTCTCCCTCCCACCCACCCACCCCCTCCAAATGTACAGTCCCCTCCCCATCATATGTATATACTCTGTCAGGATCGAGGGGTAACAGTAGTACTGTATATTTGAATACCGTTTGTCACAAATGTATCAGTACTAAATACATGTATGTCCCTATGCCATAAATGTCATGTATGTTGTGTATGTCATAAATGTCTATATGAATTGAAAATGGGGGACCCTGATGTAAACAAGACAAACGTCTTTCTCTGGTCTGCATCCCCTTAACAATTGTGTGTATTGAGCCGTACTGTATTGTACCCATTCTGCAATCTGTTAAATAAAGTTTTCATTCATTCCGGTGTGTTTTTATTCCAGTCAAGAATCTTGAAGCGGCTGCGTGCTGAAATGGGAAGTCAGTGCAGCCCTCAGTACAAGGTTGCTCATTTACCTTTTATTTACTTTTAGCATTTACATTAATAGCATGGTTGCCTCTCTCCCCGTGTGGCTTTATTATTTCCCCACACTTTGACGTAAAATGTGCTTTACTTTCATGTCATATTCCATACTGTAACAATACACCGTTTAAACTGGATGAAAACTGTAGGATGACATACTTTTGATTGTCACCACTTTCCACTGCCAATATAGAATTATAATTGTCTCTTGGAATAATTGGAACGTACGTAGGGCGCATACTTATTGATAATCCGATACACTGCATGCATTCCATACATGAGCTAGAACACTACATGCAATTTGTTATAATAATAATTTGTTGCGCTCTGTGTTTACTCGCCCATTAATTGCCGACACTGGTCAGCTCTTGTCATATCGAATCAAATCCTTTTTAAAGTTCTGTCAGAAAACGTAATATTAGTCAAATATCCACTTTTCGCCCCGTGTGAATCTCGTGGAAAAGTGGAGATATTTTACTAAATATACCTCAAAGGAATTTGATACTATGACATAGAACTATATACCGTAACACGTCGAATTGGTCGAATTCCACCCCAATCTCCAGACTCCGACCCCACTAGCTGCAGCGACAATAATACTTCCGGTTGTACTTCAGAATAAAAGAGCGCCATTCTGCGTAATATTATTGAAAAAGCTATGTTTTCCACATTACAACAACAAACGAATAATTAAAACGAACCTACTGTGTATGTAATACAAGTTATGTCTTCTCGGTACCTAAATGGATACATGATGTCCAAGAAATTGTTGCTAGTTTTCTTAGAACATTTTCAGAGTATATTGGACACCGTACAGGTCAATTTGAGCCACGTGAGCCTGAAGACTATATCACGCCGTTCGGGAAGACCACAGTTTTCATTAGATGCCACTATATAAGCAAAAGCTGTGTCTCGGAAATGGTTGCTGCTGTCCATCTCTAGCAACGTTGTTTACCATTCCAGTTAGGTACATCGTGCCAAGGTTGATTCTCCTAACTGGGCCATTTTCATCTGCTTGAACAATCTTATCACACTTTTCACTGTAACCTTGCTATTTACATTTTTTATTTTTATGCTCGCTTATGCCTGTATTTTTTTACTGTTGTATGTCCGTTCTATTTTATAATTTTTAGACAATTTTTAAACTTAATCATTTTAAACTATTTTATTATTTGTATTACTGAATAGAGAGCCTATTAGGATGTTAGATCCTAATGTGACACACTGATTTACCATACCTTGCTATGCTCGCTCATGAACGCACTTTGAACTGCAACCTCTGTATGAAAAGTGCTATACAAATAAAGTTGTTATTATTATTATTATTATTATCTCTCCTCCCGACAGCCTCGAATTGCGCCGTGTGACCGTGTATGTCGGACACCACGGTCTTATCCGGTTTCCACAGTTTCACGTGTGACTGCTCTCACTGCTCCCTCTCTCTCCAGCCAGACATCATCATGTCTGAGGAGCTCTGCATGAGGGACCGATACGAGGCCTGCATGGTGCTGAGCGGCGTGGGCGACGCCCTCGGCTACAACCGCGGCACGTGGGAGTTCGAGAGTGACGGAGAGCACATCCACCGCCAGGTGAGGGAGAAGGGGGGCTTGGCCAAGTTGAACATCAAGGACTTCCCTGTCAGCGACGACACCGTGATGCACCTGGCCACCGCGGACGCACTGATCGAGGTGGGGAAGCGAGCGGAGCCCACCTTGCCGGACCTGTATCGAGAGCTGCTGAGCAAATACATCGAGTGTATGAACGACATGGACGGCCGTGCACCAGGTGAAAACATGTTTATTAAGCTCCGTTAAAATGTTGTTCCCCTTATTCACTTCCCCTTTTTTTTTTTTTTTTTTTTATATTAAAAAAAAAAAATCACTTCCCCTTATTCACTTCCACCTTATTCACTTTTACCTTATTCGCTCCATATTTGGTTGATTGTGATGCAAGGGTGGTGCTGATGCAGAAGTGCCCGTTCAGTGCCCGCTATTAAAAAACGACTTCAGGAACCGAAACAGTTGTTACGTTTCCCTGTATTGTTCTGAACCGTAGTAGAGTACAGGGGAGCGTTCTCCCAACACTGCTGGGCCGAAGTGCCGGTCATGTAACGTGCTCTTGTTAAGTAGCCGGACTTCGGGGTAATTCCCTCTGTAAGGTGGTGACAGGAAACCAGGAAACCGTTCTCTCAAGGACTGGGCGTTTATTTCATTTAGCAGGGTTTTTGATTGATTGATTGAAGTTTATTTCAAATATGCAACATAACAAACAAACATCAAGTACATATATAGCCTTAAGCCGTTCAAATAATACATGTATAAAAAAAGAATAACAAAGAACAAACAAAATAGACAAACTCAATTATTTTTGTCAGCTGGGTTGACAACAGCTCTCTATTCTTAATATTATTGACTACACACAAATTAAGTTCTACCTCTCTCTTTACCGTTCCCACGTACTCTCTGACTACAAAACTATTCACTGCTTGCGTAGACCACCTATACATCCCACAATGCATCACTCTTAAAGGAGCAAGAAACACCCTAATTGATTGATTGATTGATTGAAAACTGTATTAACAGATTGCAGAATGGGTACAATACAGTACAGCTCAATACACACAATTGTTAAGGGGATGCAGACCAGAGAAAGACTTTCGTCTGGTTTACATCAGGGTCCCCCATTTTCAAGTCATCATAACATTTATGACATACATGACATGCAAATATACAGTACTGTTTAAGAGACAGAGTTTCTAAAAGAGAATATATACATTTGAGGGGGAAGAAACTGTACATTGGAGGGGGGGGGGGGGGGGGGTTGGCCATTTACCGGGGCCAGTTTCGAATGGCAGCCTCCCTCCCGTAGGTGCTCTTTGAGAGCGGTACGCTGCTGCGCGCCTCTCGACCGGCACAAAGAGGCGGGAACACATCAAACCAGTGCTGGCTTCCCTGCACTGGCTCCCTGTTCGCTTCAGGATTGATTTTAAAATTGCGATGTTTGTGTTTAAGTCATTAAATGGTCTGGCCCCTCAGTACCTAGCTGAACTTGTCCATGCTTGCACCCCAGATAGAGCACTGAGGTCATCAAACAAACTACTTTAGAGTTTAGACGTCCCAAGTTCTAGGCTAAAAACAAAAGGTGACTGAGCTTTTGCGTTGGTTGCTCCTAAATTGTGGAACAGTCTTTCACTACAAATGATGTCTGCTCAGACCCTGGAGACTTCTTAAAGCTCAGCTAAAGACTTGCCTGTTTTCATTAGCGTTTTTGAGGCTTGGTAAGCCATACATCCCGGTCGTGTCGTGATCGTTTTAATGTATTGTAGCTTTTGATTTTGTGTATACTGTGTATTTTGTATTTTTAGTATTTTGTCAGTTTTTATATTGTAAAGCACTTTGGTGCAACTTCAGTTGGTTTTTTTGATTTGATTTGATTTGAAGTCTTTATTTCGAACATGCAATGAATACAACAAAGAATAACAAAAAAGAAAAACAACTCAATCTGCATGTTCGAAAAGGAGTAGGAAGAAGTATACACTTATTTAATCCTACCCCTTTTCCACTACTCAAATGAGTGTACTATTTTAAACATAAAAAAGAAAAGAAAAAAAAAAAAAATATATATGTATAAAATAAAATAAAATAGAAAACAAAATAAAAATGTAAACACCCGTGAATATCAAGTCCCTTCTTCATCCCTGTACCTTGTGAACATAATTTCCTTATACATCAGTTTGAATTGTCTCATGTTTGGACATTGCTTTAGCACCACATTTAGACTGTTCCACAGTTTCACTCCACATATCGAGATGCAGTGTTTTCTCATGGTAGTGCGTACGTTTAGCACCTTTAAATTGTGTTCTCCCCTCAGATTATAACCCCCCTCCCTATCAAAGAACAATTCTTGAATGTTTCTTGGAAGTGCATGACTTTTTGCTTTATACATTAATTGTGCCGTTTTAAATTCCACAAGATCATTTAACTTCAATGTCTTTGACTCCAGAAACAATATGTTAGTGTGATCACAATAACCTGCATCACAATAACCTGCAATGTGAACTATCCTTATGGCCCTTTTTTGGCGAGGACTCTCATTGGTGAAGCGTAACGCGTGGGAGGTCACGCTGCCTTCACCACTTCCTGCCTTTCGCTGAGCAGGCGCCCAGACCTGACCTGTAGGCGTCGCTGTCCACAACGCCAGATCACCACCCACGACTTGCCCTCCCCGCTAACCCAGCCAAACGAGTTAGTATGACGACCGGCCCAAGCCGCAGGGCAATGCTGACTCCGGGAGTCGAGACCGCAGCCTCTTGCATTGGTGACGAGCGCAATCTCCGCTACGCCACCCGACCGCCTAGCTACAATGCAGTATTTCTAGTTCTGTTCTATAAACGTCTCTTGGGTTCATGTTGGAGGACCTCTGTCTGTGAGCCACTATGGCGTCGGCTAATGGGAATCAATGAAGTGTTTCGGGGTGGATTTTGTCCAGACGGCAGAGGAAGATGAAGATGACCGCCAGTCCTTTCTCCTCCAGGCATCACCTGCATGGGCATCCTTAACCGACAGAGGTGTCGCACCGACGGCGGCCTCAAGATCCCCTTCAACCGGGCCGGCGGCGGCTGTGGGGCGGCCATGCGGGCCATGTGCATCGGCCTGCGCCTCCCTGCACCAGAGCAGGAGGGCCACCTGATAGCGGTGAGCGTGGAGAGCAGCCGCTTGTCCCATCACCACCCCACCGCCTACCTGGGCGCCCTGGCCGCGGCCCTCTTCACAGCCTACGCACTCAGGAAGACGATGCCCGTGGAGGCCTGGGGCCACGGCCTGATGCAGGCGCTGCGGCACGCCAAGCAGTATGTCGTGGCAGCGGGTGACTGTGTGAAGGAGAACCTCGAGAGCTGGTGAGTGGGCAGGGCGGTGGTGTTTTTAGGTGCGTTTCTTTTTTAATATAGGCTATTCAAAATTAAATGTAATGTGGCTTATATATATATATATATTTTTTTTATATGGGGAATGTCACCCATTTAAAATAATTCGCATTAGGGTTGCACGATACGCCGATACTAGAAAAGTATTGCAATACTCCTTTTTTATTAGTATTGAAACTCTTAGAATAATAGTCTGCCGTATTTCGTAGTGGCCGTGTCAACAGTGTCAGATGAACACACACCAAAGGAGTTTTCCACATTGTCGTGATTGTGATTCTGATTCAAATGTGTGAATCTGTCTGAAGCCAGTACTCCACAGTGCGAGAGTTCAGGCAATATTTGTGAATCCATAGACAATGAATGGGCCTCTAAAACTATAACACACAGTCATCAAGTATTCAAGTTTCTTTATTAGTTGTCATACAGAAATACAGGATACTTTTGTATGAAATGCTTCTTTCTGTTTTGCTCCTGAGAGTGTGCTAGGTAAAAAATATAAAATAGATATGATATAATATAAAAAGTATAAAATAGAAAGGCAAGTACTTAAACAAGTGTAAACAAGACAAAAATGTTCAATATACATATGTACAATATACAATGCAGAGTAGTTACAATACAGTATAAATGGGATGAGGTAGCTTGTGTTGCCACCTTGTGGCAGGTAAGGTGCCAGGTGTAATCCCATGCTTGATTCACGTTGGAACGCGGCCTGATGAGCTGGGCCGCGTGACTGAAGATATCCCTTTAATATATGTCAGGGTTCCACAAAGTCAGGGCCCCATTCATTGTCAATGGATCATCACTTGATTTTACATCCGGGTGACATCACAGATTGGAGGGTTCTCTCTGATTTCTAGCTTCAGGAGAGAGAATTGTCCACAAATCCTGACTGAACAGTCCTGTGGCACAGGAACAACATAATGTGAATTCTTCAAATGGAGGATATTCCCTGTTAGAATAAAAATAGAATAGAATAGAAATACCTTTATTATCCCGAGGGAAATTTAACACTTTAGTATCCCGAGGGAAATTTAACACTGCATTAAACACACATTTAGACAGAACAGGTCACGAATAAGAATAACAAAACAAATCAAATTGCCTAAGATAAGAGTAAAATAAAATAGAATAAAAATGGAATAAGATATACAGTAAAAATATACTGAGGTCTACAGTAGGTGTAATATTGTCCAGGAAGATGGTAACTGTCACTCTGTGCTCAGTGATGCAGTGAGGCACAGTGATGCATTGTATAGTCTGATGGCTGTTGGAATGAAGGACTTCCTGTGCCATTCAGTGCTGCATTTAGGTAGTGTGAGCCTAGCACTGAACATGCTCCTCCTGTCAGCCCAGTCTGTGTGTAGTGGGTGGGAGGGGTCTGTGTATAGTGGGTGGGAGGGGTTTTCCCTGATGGCCTGGAGCTTGATGACACGCGCCGGCCGCAGCACGTTATATGATATTGTGGTTAGTTGGCTTGTTTGTGTATCACACACACACACACACACCACATAACCATGTGTACTGGTCAGAAAGTTAAAGAGTTTGACTGCCTTGGCTGCACACAGGGACTACTTTCAGAACGCGTGGTCGTCCTACCTGACGGAGAGAGGCATCCTGGATGGGAAAAGCAAACCCCGTTTCCCAGATTGCTACGGGGTGAAGGAGAGAGACGCATTCTACACCAGGGTCGCTTACAGAGGTGAAGGTGGAGCCAGCGGCCATGATGCCCCTATGATCGCCTACGACGCTCTCTTGAGAGCAGGAGACTCGTGGGAGGAGCTGGCCAATCACGGCTTCTTCCACGGCGGGGACAGCGACTCCACGGCCGTGATCGCCGCCGCTTGCTGGGGTGCCATGTACGGCTTCAGAGGAGTCCCAGAGTCTAACTACGTGAACCTAGAGTACCGGGGTAGACTGACCAAGGTAGCACAGCAGCTCTATGAGCTGAGGGAGAAGCACTTTAAAGAGTAAAGAAACCAAAAGGGGGGATAGGGGGGCACCTCCCTTATTTTCTGCAGTCAGTGGCAGTAGTTTGACAGCTGAGTGCAGCGGCATTAGTCTATAGCAGGGGTTCCCAAACTTTTCAGGCCGGGGCCCAGAAAATAAGGCGTCAGAGAGCCGCGGCCCAATGCACATCGTCTGGCTTTTTTTTTTTTTTTTTTGCCAGGCGACCGATTTTTTAAGCCAAATATCACTTCAATCCTATTAAGTTAGTTCAAGTTAGTTATTCATTTATATGTGCTATTTATGAGAGGGCTAACTTGTTGCAAAATAATAATGATAATAATAATAGCCTCATTAAAATACTATTGTTGCTTCGGTTGTTTTCAGCGTTTTATGTGCATAATCTGTTATTTAGTTTGAAATGTTCGTTGAAATAAGTCGATTTTTCGTTTTTGTTTATTTATTAAGTTAATATAAAACCATATAGTCACATTTTAGAATACAATAGAATAGAATTTTAGAATACAACTAGAAACACGGTCCTGGCCTGCTTCTAAGTTCAGTGGTCTGACAAAAAAAATTAAATTTTTTTTTATTTTTTTTAAATCATCTCACGGCCCACCCGTGGCTGCTCGCGGCCCACCTTTGGGTCGCGACCCCGACTTTGGGAACCACTGGTCTATAGCAGGGGTCAGCAACCTTTTTGACGTGGAGTGCCTGTTTGAAATATAGTTGTAACTAGTGTGCCTCAACAATATTCTATGCATCGTAATTTTTTTTCTTCTCATAATCAGGTCTTTTTAATGATAATTTTTACATTATTACATCATTATTGTTATTATTAACAATATTATTATGATGGTTGTATCAACCCTAAATCTGAGTTGGGGGGGGGGGGGGATGCAATGCAGACAAACAGCTGCATACAGTGCGACCATTTCACTCACATTTGCCCATTCATTCACCATCGGTGTGTGTACTGTATGTGTGCTGTCATAGCTCCACCTACAGGCCTAATGGAGAACACCAGGAGAACACCAGGATGTGAATGGAGGGTGAATGTGAGGTATATCGTGTAAATAAGTTTTGATTGATCGCAAGACTACACTGGGGGGGGGGGAAAATAATAAGTTACCAGAACTTAAAAATATTGAGTTCAGTTACTGTGCATTAAGGTTTTCAGTTTTCAATCCATAATAAGTTAACAGAAAAATAAGTACACAACCACATTATTTCAACCTAATAAAACTATGTTTATTGTCATTGTTTTAAGAACACAAGTTTACTTGGTAATACTCACATTTTGAGTAAAAAAATTGCTTTTAACATGTGCAATGTTCAGGGCGGCTAGGTGGTGTAGTGGGCAAGGCACTCGCCACCAGTGTGGAGACGCTAGGATTCGCGTGTTCGAATCCAGCTCTCCACATTGTTTTCAGTTTAGCTGGTCGTCCGCAGTAATACACATTGGCCGTATTACGGGGAGGGAAAACTGAAGGGTGGGGATCGAACGTTGTGAACAAGCGACTCCTACAGGTCGGTTGGTGCGCCTGCGCAGTAGAATCAGGAAGTGTCGGGGGCAGCGTGAGCCGCCCACGCGTTACTCCTCGCCACTGAGAGATCGAGCTGCGCAGGTGAAAAGATGCGACTGCTGTTACCTCAAGTATCGGAGGGGACTTGTGCTCTGTATGACTTAGTCCACATTGCAGCCGGCTTGTGGGAGGCAAGAAACAGCGTTCGTGACAGGGGAGGGTTGAATTGGATGATACGAAATTGGGATGGGAGAAAAATATAGAAAAATGGGAGAAAAAGTGGATCAAAAAAAAACATGTGCAATGTTCAATGAAATGGAAAAATAAATAATAAAATTTGTTAATTAATCCCACTGGTCACAATGGTGACCGTAATAATGTTTTTGTTATAAGGCTCTGCAAATGTTACTGAATGATGTAGCAATGTATTTCAAGCTAAATTGAAATAATAAACAAATAAAGGGTCTCAATTAAATATGTGGTAGTAAAAATAACCTGTGGGAGGATTTCAACAAGATAAATGCGACAACAGTGCAAAATATTTCACTATAATATTTTTTTTTTTTTAAAGAAAGAAAATTAAAACATTTTAAATTTTTTTTTACTGCTGCCCCCTGTGCCTATGCAGGCACGCGTGCCTAGGGTTGCCTACCCCTGGTCTATAGCTTTAACTTGGTCAAATTAATACGTTTGTGATTAGTTTGAATATTGTCTTGATAGCAGTCCATTGTAACATAATCCCACACTGTAAAAAATATATGTTTTTTCATGGGGAAATTCACTATTATTTTACAGATTACTTTGTTTTTCTACTTTAAGTGTAAATGCCATAGAAATACAGTAAATTACCCTTTATCAAAATATTAACCATGAAATAAAGCTTGTAAATGTATTTGATTTTACTGTAATTTGACAGTAAGTATTTGGCAACCAGACATTTGATGCCAGACATTTACCGTTTTCTTGCAGATTTTTTTCTCACAGTGCAGACTTGGTTGCAAACTACAGGGGTTATGAGTCTGTGGGAAATTATTATCAGGCTTGAGAACATTGACATTGTACTTATTATTCACCTTATTGGGGACATTGATCTAGAGTTAAAAGTTATTATCAAATGTTATTGGGTACATCATTTGGTCTCATTCTCCAACGGACTTATGACAAAAAGGGCTTTCTCTTAGGGCCATTTGAGACCTTTTTGGGCAAGACATGAATATAGACAATATATTATAATATAATATTATATATGTTGTATTGGGATGGTTGGTGAATCCCGAAATCGGCCCGAAAAGGTCTCAAATGGCCCTAAGAGAAAGCCCTTTTTGTTGTAAGTCGTTGGTGAATGAGACCCAATTATCAATATAGAATATTGAGTATGAGTTATGACATTATGTAAGTTCATTCATGCCTCCCCTTAGTTCAGTGGTGTGTCTGTGTCAAGGCCAAGCAGCTGTACAATTCCTTAGTTATCTCTTTCGTCATATCTTCTGTCATGTCATTAATGTCTGTTTTAAGTGTTCCATGGACCACCCTACTGTACGTAAATATGATGTCATTCTGATCCTTTCAATAAAATACAAGACATATTGTTGAACTCTTTTCCCTGTGTCTAATATTCGATATCCTTTTGTCCTGATTCAAGGAGCAAACAATTACCCACAAGTCACTATAGGGCTGACCTCGACTAGTTGAATAGTAGACTAATCGATCGAAAGGAGCCGTGGTCGACTGCCAAAAAATATTTGCATTCCGGGGGGTAGTCCACTATACCAGTCGACTATCTGCAAATCTTGGCCAATCAAAGTCAACTATACAAATCCTTATGAATGAATGAATTTATTCACACACACGCACACGATATATTACATATAGATATCTTCATGTGAGAACATCATCGTCGAGATTGTGTGCATGTGCCAGGTCTCCCAAGAAGCTATTTAAAGCTTTTGGAGGGAGCCTGATCACAAACAGACATACAACGTGGGTAGGCTTACACACAAACATACATACAACATAGATACATAAATACAGACAATTAATATTCCTACGTATGGATTCTATTTAGAGAGATGATTTGAGCAATTACTCTTTCAGTGATTTTTTTGAAGGTGGAGATGGATTTTGACAGGTCCAGACTCTCGTCGAGCTCCTTCCAGATCTGTGCCCCCTGCACGCTATACTTGGGCACATTTGAGCTCTCTCCTCTTGCCAAAGATAAGATGCCTATTCCTTGTGTTGTGGATGTGCAGCGGACGGCAGACCGGGACAAGCTCAGACAGTCTGTGATTCATGTTATTTACAACTTGATACATAATTGATGCATTTTGGTGTACATTAAAATCAGCAAGCCTCAGGAGACCAAAGCGATGGAACAAAGGACGTGAGGGCGCATTAAACCCGGACCATGACATGACACTACTCCAGGCCTTGTTCAAAGTCCTAAACTCCCTCATCAACCCCTGTGCCACTCCCTCTGTTGTACCCTCATTAGCTCTATGTGAAGGCTTCCAACATTTCTTCATCAGCAAAGTCTCTGCCCTCAGATCCCTCTCCCCCGCCCCCTCTTCTTCCCCCGCCCCCTCTTCTTCCCCCCCACCCACTGCCTGCTGTTTTTGACCAGTTTGCCCCGGTCTCCCTTTCCGATGCTATTAAACACCTGCGACCAACAAATTGCCCCTCAGACGCACTCCCCTCACGCATCCTAAAGGAAGTACCTGACCCTGTCCTCACATTATTACCAACTAAACGCCTGCCTCAGCACTGGATGTGTCCCGGCTGCCTTCGAGCACGCTGTGGTCCAGCCCCGGATAAAGAAGCCCAACCTCCATCCCTCTGCCTTTGCACATTTTAGACTCATCTCACAATTGCCATTTTTATCAAAAATCCTGGAGCGAGAGCGGTTAGGTGGCGTAGCGGAGATTGCGTTCGTCACCAACCCCGGAGCTGTGAGCTGGATTCGCCTGTTCGAATCCAGCTCACAGCTCCGGGGTTGTCACCAGCTTGGCTGGCCGCTCACACTAATACAATTGGCAGTATTAGAGGGTGGGAGAAGCTGGCGGGGTGGGTCCGGGTCGTTGTAAACAGCGACTCCTACAGTTCGGTCGGGGCGCCTGCTAAGCGCGGATAGGACCTGAGTGGGAGATCCTTCCACACGCTACGCCCTCTCAGGGAGGATCCGCGCTGCCAGGTGAAAAGAAGCGGTTGATTGGCTGGACGTGTGTCGGAGGAAGCACGTGATAGCCTCCACTCTCCCAGATGATCTGACTGTGGGGGGTAAGTGCGCAGCGACCAGGAAGGGATTGGGAATTGGCATACGACTAACATTGCGATGGGAGAAAATCGGAGGAAAATGGAGGGGGAAAAAGATAAAAAAAAAAAATCCTGGAGCGCATAGTTTACACACAGCTACAATCATTCCTTGAACACAACAACATACATGATAAATTCCAATCTGGCTTTAAACCACGACACAGCACTGAAACGGCCCTCCTCCGTGTCTTAAATGACTTGATTTCAGCTGCTGATGCAGTTAACTCATCCCTACTACTACTCCTTGACCTCACAGCCGCCTTTGATACGGTAGATCACCACATCCTCTTAGCTCGCCTCGAGCATCACGTAGGCCTTAGGGGCCCCGCCTTAGACTGGTTCTGGTCCTACTTAAGCAACCGGACCTTCTCTGTCCAACTTGGTGACTTCACCTCCTCTGTGGCCCCCCTCACCTGTGGGGTGCCCCAAGGCTCGATATTGGGTCCCACCCTCTTCCTCTCCCCTAGGCCAGATCTTGGCAAAACACAACATCTCTTTCCATTGCTTCGCTGATGACGTGCAGGTCTACCTCCCCCTAAAATCCACCCAAGGGAAAACATCCATACAACCGCTACTTGATTGCCTGGCAGAGATCAAGTGCTGGATGTCTGAAAACTCCTTGACACTGAACAAAGGGAAAACAGAGGTCTTTGTTTTTTAAAGTTGTAGACCAGGCCCATTGCAAGTTGCTGTACTCTGTCGTCTACTCTAAGCCATCCTAGGTTGTCAAAGTGGGCAGGGGTGAGGTGGGTTCTAGGAGTAAGGTCAAGCAAATCTAATCATTCCACTGGATTTAGTATCACAAAAACCGTGAATGAAATCTGTAAATAGACAGCGCAGGCTGGCAAACTGATCGCTGCGCAGGCTGATAATAAACTGCGCTCAGTAGTGGGACGAGCCTGTGTAGCTCAGCCTGAGCAATACAGCGGGACTCAGTCTTTTCATGATTTCTTATTAATTTTTTTGCTTCATTTTATCAAACTTTTACGCCACACAGTTTCTACGTTCACACTGCATGCTTTGCTCAGTCTGACCCGCTCTGGTGGTTTCAATCAATCACTCTCTTGATAAGATATGATATGAGTGACGTGAATAAATAGTGCCTTGGTCTCCGTCAATGTAAAGACATACATTTGGTTATTTATTTTGACAAAAATATTACAAGACAAAAATGGCATGTACATGACTGCCTCCTACTGGATATCTGGGGTAAATACAACCCCCCTTTTCTGAGCACTTTCCAAAGACGTCCAAAGTAGCCACCGTTTGAATGAATGAATGAATGAATGAATGAATGAAAACTTTATTAACAGATTGCAGAATGGGTACAGTGCAGTACAGCTCAATACATACAATTGTTAAGGGGATGCAGACCAGAGAAAGACTTTCGTCTTGTTTACACCAGGGTCCCCCATTTCCAATTCATCGTAACATATATGACATACATGACATACAGATAGACAGTACTGCTACATCTATACATTTATGACATACCAGATTTGCAATTACAGTACTGTATTTGTGATACAAAAAGAGTCCAGAAAGAAAAGAGTATATACATTAGGCGTAGAAACTGTACATTGGATTGGGTAGGTGGGGGTGGGACTGTACATTGGAGGTGGTTGGGGGGGGGGGGGTGGGTAGGAGTGGGGGGGGGGGGGGGGTTGGTGGGGACTGTACATTGGAGGTGGTTGGGTGGGTGGGGGGGGGGGGGGTGGGTAGGAGGGGTGGGTGGGGGACACTGTACAACTGTACAAACAACACTGTACATTGGATTATTGACAAGACCATACTTGGTAATTTACTGTACATTGGCGGGGGTTGTGTTCGGACATTTACAGGGGCCAGTTTCGAGTTGCAGTCTCCCTTAGGTGTTTTTTGAGAGTGTTTTTGAAAGTGGGTAGTGATTCACATTCCTTTACAGCTTTGGGTAGGGCGTTCCACATTGATGTGGCATAATTGCGAAACGTGTTTAGTCCCTTGTTTGAGCCGAATCTGGGTTTAACATGATTTGTGGAGCTCCCTCTGGTGTTGTGATCGTGGTATTCACTGACCTTTGGGAAGTATTTAGTCATGTACATGGGTACCTTGGTTGTGTAGTGTATCTTGTAGACCAGGCCCATTGCAAGTTGCTGTACTCTGTCGTCTACTCTAAGCCATCCTAGGTTGTCAAAGTGGGCAGGGGTGAGGTGGGTTCTAGGAGTAAGGTCAAGCAGTAGTCTGACCAGTTTGTTTTGAGATGTTTGTAATTTTGTTTTTAGCGCCTTTGAGGTGCTTTGGTACCATGAGGTGCAAGCATAGTCGTAGTACCCTTGAATGAGTGCTCCTGCTAGAGTCTTCAGGGTATTCTTGTTTACCAGTGAGGAGATCCGGTACAAGAAACGAGTTCGTTGGTTGACTTTTTTTTATTACATTGGATGCCATTTTGTCACAGGAAAGATTTGCCTCTAGGATGGAACCCAGGTAGGTAATATCTTCTTTCCTTGTGACAATATTGTCACCCACTGTAACTGAGAAGCCGTCGGTCTTGCTGAGTTTGTTATTTGAACCGAAGAGAATGGACTCTGTTTTGCCCATGTGTAATGATAGTTTGTTATCAGCGAGCCATATGCAGATTTTGCTTAGTTCTGAGCTGAGGGTTTTTTCAACCTGTAATTTGTTCTTGTCAGAGACCAGCAGGGCTGAGTCGTCCGCAAACAGGAACAAGTTGCAGTCACAAGCTGACGACATGTCATTTGCATAAATTAGGAACAGTAGCGGACCTAGTATGCTTCCTTGTGGAACACCACAGTTTACTGTGAGGGGGGGGGATAGGGTACCGTTTACCTCCACCATCTGCTCTCTCCCCTCCAGGTAGGATTGCATCCAGCTCACTGATAGACTATCAAAACCAATTGCTTTTAGCTTGTCAATCAGAATGGTGTGATTGACAGTGTCGAAGGCCTTTTGTAGGTCCAGCATGACCATGCCGCAGTATTTGCCCGCGTCCACCTCTTGTTTGATGTGGTCGTTTAAATAGAGAAGGCATGTGTCAGTGGAGTGGGATGTTCTGAAGCCAGATTGGAATTCGTAGATTAGATTTTTTTCCGCAAGGTATTTTTCGACCTGTTCGTATACAATTTTTTCCATGACTTTCGAGATGGAGGTAAGGATAGAAACAGGGCGGTAGTTGCCTGGGTCTAATTTACTGCCTTTTTTGTGCAGAGGGGTCACTCTCGCAATTTTGAAGTCCTTGGGGACGTGTCCCTGTTTTATAGAGAGGTTTATTATGTGTGTGATGACTGGGGTGATGGCGGCTGCTGAGTCTCTGAGGAATTTGGAGGGGATGTTGTCATGGCCAGTGGCCTTGTTAGGTTGGAGGGCGCTCAGTTTTTTGAGTACCTCATCTGTTGTTACCATTTCCAGTTTGAAGTCGTCTTTGTGGACCCCTAGGTTTTTGTAGTAAGCTACTATGTGTTCTACCCCATAATGCCCTGAGTGGGAGGGTAGTTTGTTTACCAGTGTTGTGGCTATGTTTGTGAAGAAACTATTTAAGTAATTGGCTACATCCAGCTTTTCTGTGATGAGCGTGTTGTCCGTCTTTATGTTTATGTTTGAGAATCTGGTTTTAAGTTTTTTACTGCAGCCTAGTTGGTTATTGAGTAATTTCCAAAGTTCACGCGGTTTGTTTTTGTTTTCCTCGGTTTTGTCATTGATGAATTTTTTCTTTGCTGTTTTGATCATGGAGTTTACATCATTTCTTAGTCTGTTTCTTTCCAGTTTGAGTTCCGTCACGTGGGCTTGGAGTTCACTGCTCGTGCTTATGTTAAGCTTTGACTGACTTTTACGAAACTCAGAGCATTTTTTGTCTCTGGTTTTCATAGCGGTCAGTATTTCAGCGTGCATCCACGGCTCAGCGCGATTTTTTACCCTAGTGGTTCTTAGGGGGGCCATGTTGTTTAGTATCGTTGAAAATTTGGTTTTGAAGCCAAGCCATGTTTCTTCAACCAGTGTACCATTGAGTTCATCTGACCAGTCCAGACCCTCCAGTTCAAGGTTAAAGGCCTCGCTAGAGTAGGTTTTTAGGTCTCTAGATGTGACTGTTTTGTGACAGCCAGCCTTTTGTTTTAGCTTTTTGCGGGTACAGAATATCATATAATGATCACTTAACCCGCATGCTATAACCCCTTTATTGGCGATCTTGGACTTGTCAGAGGTCAGGATGAGGTCAATGGTAGTCTGAGTTGACTCACACACACGTGTGGGTTGTGTGATTAGTTGGCTGAGGCCGTGCAGATCACAAAACCTATTGTAGGATTTGAAGACGGGTGCATCTTTTTGTTGCATATCCGTGTTCATATCCGTGTCACCAACAGATTACTGACATTGTCACTGAACGGTGCAAAACTGATACACAAATGCAAATGGTTGAATGAAAACGACCCACTTAACAGTTATTAAACTGTGTTTCTCTTTAAATTATTGCTGTTTAACAGTACTGTATATTTGCATATCTTGTCTGTCACAAATGGAACAGTACTGTATACCTGTATGTCATAATTAGATTAGATGATTAGATTTGTATAGCTGCTGTATATCTGTATGTTGTGTACAGTGTATGTCATGAATGTCACTATGAATTGAAAATGGGGGACCCTGATGTAAACAAGAGGAAAGTCTTTCTCTGGTCTGCATCCCCTTAACACTTGTGTGTATTGAGCTGTACTGTACTGTACCCATTCTGCAATCTGGTAATAAAATGTTCAATCAATCAATGTCATTCTTATTCACCTTTTGCCAGACCTGGAAGGCCGGCCTATAACAGTTAAAGGGGAACTTCACCAAAAAGAATGCTTATTTATTTTGCACATGCTCTCACACATCCAAAAACGTTTAACAGGTTTGCACACATTCATTTAGTTTTACATTTATTGAGAGTAAATTAGTTTAAATATGGTCACAAGTGATGTCATCGGGGACATTGCATCCTTGTGTTGTGTTTACATTTACATTTAGCTGAAACGCTTTTATCCAAAGTGACTTAGAAGTTCTGTACTTCAAGTCATCAGGAAGAAGGGCACAACTCTATCAGCTGAGTAACAATGTTCATCAAAATGTTGTTTTTCATCACGCTATGTTTTGTTTTTGTCAAGTGCCCTGTGTTTGTCGACATGGTTAAAAATACTTCACTTAGTTGTCAGGATATCACTGGTCATTATTACTATTCTGCATGTCCATGTCTGCTCAGAATAATAATAAACTGTGCCTCGCCACATGGAATGTAAATGGTCTGGGTAATGTCATCAAGAGGAACAAGGTACTTTATAAATTGAAATCCTCCAGGTATGATATAATGTTTTTGCAGGAATGCCATTTGTCATTGGAAGAATCAAAGCGTCAGGGTCAAGTGGGTCACGTGTTCTGCAGTGACTCGGTGTGCGTCTATATTAATCCCAGCCGAAGAGTGCGCGCTTCCGCATTTTGCCCTGATTGGCCCCGGTAACGCCCTCCAAATGCGCATTTTCTTTTCCCCCGCTCAGACGCCGAAATGGAATACATGTATATTATCGCGACGCGATTCACTCGCAACGCCATAACGTTTTCCCTGTACATTGCAACGTTAACACAACGCAGCTGTCAACTGTACTTTACATATTATCCAAACGAGGACCACATGTACTTTACATATTATGGTATACATGTCAATCAATCAATCGCGTACCTCTTAGTTAGCTCAGTTAGCTGCATGTTAGCTCCATATTAGCTCAGTTAGCTCAGCAGTTAGCTCATGTTAGCTCAGTAGTTAGCTTCATGTTAGCTGCATGTTAGCTCCATATTAGCTCAGTTAGCTCAGCAGTTAGCTCATGTTAGCTCAGTAGTTAGCTTCATGTTAGCTCAGCAGTTAGCTCATGTTAGCTCAGTAGTTAGCTCCATGTTAGCTCAGTAGTTAGCTCAGCAGTTAGCTTCATGTTAGCTCTGTAGTTAGCTTCATGTTAGCTCAGTAGTTATCAATCAATTGTAGCGCTGGGATAAAGGAGTCGGAGGCGGTGTATCGAAGTTGAACCTAATTCCTTTATTCAACAGCAGCATAACAACAATGTCAACGTAGTCGAATCGATAGGTAGAATGATGTATCGAAGTTGAACCTAATTCCTTTATTCAACAGCAGCATAACAACAATGTCAACGTAGTCGAATCGATAGGTAGAAGGAATGAATGCTCGAGGCAGGAAGTGCTACACACAATATCGTCCGGGGGGAACTACTATTCCCAACAACAGTTCTGTGTGAATTATGTACAGTCACTACACAATCAATCAATCAATCATATACCTCTTGCACGGCTGTGGCGCCGGCGGCTGGCGTGGCTGAATAACAGTAGCAGTGATCGCCTGCTGCGTCCATCGCGTGTATATATATACCGTATTAGTATTAATAGCATATAGCAAGCGTTAATGTGTGGCGCGTTAATATGAACCAAAGGCTTTGGCTTTAATATGGCACGTTCTGGCATCTGTGATTAGTGTTGAATGGGGGTCTGAACTGCGTCGAACCAAGTGGCGACCTCATGCGCATGCGGGGCGAGCACCTGGGCGAAGGAAAAGGAAATGCGCATTACCGTACTGGCGTATGGCGAAGAATGCGGAAGCGCTCTTGCACTCTTCGGCTGGGATTGCCAAAATCTTACCGCTTGCCATAATCTTACTCCACCCCCACGTGACCGTTCCCGTGAACCCGCATTCTCCGCTGCTGCTGTTGTGGGCCGCTGGGGGCGCTGTGTGCTCCTGTGGCGTCAGTCTGGTCATAATCGTGATATGGGGCGTCAGTCACTGTCATATTAATATGTACAGCTGTGTGCGCTCCTGTGGCGGCAGTCTCTGGTCATAATCGTCATTATTTAAATTATTAATAAATACTGTGTTCTGTTTATACGTTCCATATCGTTGTGAGTGCTTTCCACCCCCCCCCCCCCCCCCACGCAATGCAGGTATATTGTTCATTGTGGGGCGTCAGTTACTGTCATATTAATATGTACAGTTTCAGAAACAATAAATACTGTGTTCTGTTTATACGATCCATATTATCGTTGTGAGTGCTTCCCCCCCCCCCCCCCCCCACGCAATGCATGTATATTGTTTATTGTTTAACTTGTGCCTTTTTCAGAAAAGGTTATTACATTCATACGGTAGGTATTTCCACTCCCAAACGTGAACAGTATTTGGTCACATATTCTTGGGTGGTACTTGAAAGACACTTTGCTATTCAATTTACGGTCTGTCGAGATTAGATTAGAGTAGATTAGATTCAAATGTATTGTCATCACGCAGCAGAAGTACAGTAACAACGGAAAGGTGTTTGGCATCTATCCAGAGTGCACATGTAACAGTAAAGTGCAATAGTGATATACAACGTACAGGTGATTAAACTTGGTATAAAATATATAAATTAGTACTACTGAGTAATCAGATGTATGTACAGTGTTATAGTATTATTGTGTATGTCATACTGGCCAGCAGCGTATAACTAATAAGAGTAGGTACAGTATGTAAGTATGACTGCCCCCCCCCCCATAACTTTTGATTGTAAGGTCTGACATTGACCAAACTTGATATGCATGACCATGGTGGGCTCTAGGTCAACTCCTGAAAAGGGGGTCAATGTCAGACCTTGCACTCAAAAGTTAGGGGGCTATTAACCCTTACCATAATCAGATCCCGCCCCCTTAACTTTTTTTTTTTTTAAACTTTGACCAGTCAGCTGGTTCTTTTAGCGTTTATCACTTTTTCTGGTCAAGCATGACCGACAGAAACAGGTTGAATGGGGTATAGATCGGGGGAAAGACACTGAGAAAATACGGCGAGTCCGGGAGTCGAACTCGTGTACCCCAGATCCGTGACGCGCACGGTTGTCCCCGACGCCGAAATAGCGTCCGAGGTACGCGGTGAGCTACTGGAGCTCCCCTGCCCCCTTAACTTTTGATTGCAAGGTCTGACATTGACCAAACTTGATATGCATGACCTTGGTGGGCTCTAGGTCAACTCCTGAAAAGGGGGTCAATGTCAGACCTTGCACTCAAAAGTTAGGGGGCTATTAACCCTTACCATAATCAGATCCCGCCCCCTTAACCTTTTTTTTTTTTTTAAACTTTGACCAGTCAGCTGGTTCTTTTAGCGTTTATCACTTTTTCTGGTCAAGCATGACCGACAGAAACAGGTTGAATGGGGTATAGATCGGGGGAAAGACACTGAGAAAATACGGCGAGTCCGGGAGTCGAACTCGTGTACCCCAGATCCGTGACGCGCACGGTTGTCCCCGACGCCGAAATAGCGTCCGAGGTACGCGGTGAGCTACTGGAGCTCCCCTGCCCCCTTAACTTTTGATTGCAAGGTCTGACATTGACCAAACTTGATATGCATGACCTTGGTGGGCTCTAGGTCAACTCCTGAAAAGGGGGTCAATGTCAGACTTTGCAATCAAAAGTTAGGGGGCTAATAACCCTTGCCATAATTTCAGTGCGCCCCCTAACTTTTGATTGCAAGGTCTGACATTGACCCCCTTTTCAGGAGTTGACCTAGAGCCCACCAAGGTCATGCATATCAAATTTGGTCAATGTCAGACCTTACAATCAAAAGTTAGGGGGCGCACTCCAATTATGGCAAGGGTTAATAGCCCCCTAACTTTTGATTGCAAGGTCTGACATTGACCCCATTTTCAGGAGTTGACCTTGAGCCCACCAAGGTCATGCATATCAAGGTTGGTCAATGTCAGTCCTTGCAATCAAAAGTTAAGGGGGCGGGATCCGATTATGGCAAGGGATAAAACTAATAATAGGCCTTGCCATAATCGGATCCCGCCCCCTTAACTTTTGATTGCAAGGTCTGACATTGACCAAACTTGATATGCATGACATTGGTGGGCTCTAGGTCAACTCCTGAAAAGGAGGTCAATGTCAGACTTTGCAATCAAAAGTTAGGGGGCTAATAACCCTTGCCATAATTTCAGTGCGCCCCCTAACTTTTGATTGCAAGGTCTGACATTGACCCCCTTTTCAGGAGTTGACCTAGAGCCCACCAAGGTCATGCATATCAAGTTTGGTCAATGTCAGACCTTGCAATCAAAAGTTAAGGGGGCGGGATCCGATTATGGCAAGGGATAAAACTAATAATAGGCCTTGCCATAATCGGATCCCGCCCCCTTAACTTTTGATTGCAAGGTCTGACATTGACCAAACTTGTTATGCATGACATTGGTGGGCTCTAGGTCAACTCCTGAAAAGGGGGTCAATGTCAGACTTTGCAATCAAAAGTTAGGGGGCTAATAACCCTTGCCATAATTTCAGTGCGCCCCCTAACTTTTGATTGCAAGGTCTGACATTGACCCCCTTTTCAGGAGTTGACCTAGAGCCCACCAAGGTCATGCATATCAAGTTTGGTCAATGTCAGTCCTTGCAATCAAAAGTTAAGGGGGCGGGATCCGATTATGGCAAGGGATAAAACTAATAATAGGCCTTGCCATAATCGGATCCCGCCCCCTTAACTTTTGATTGCAAGGTCTGACATTGACCAAACTTGATATGCATGACATTGGTGGGCTCTAGGTCAACTCCTGAAAAGGAGGTCAATGTCAGACCTTACAATCAAAAGTTAGGGGGCGCACTCCAATTATGGCAAGGGTTAATAGCCCCCTAACTTTTGATTGCAAGGTCTGACATTGACCCCCTTTTCAGGAGTTGACCTTGAGCCCACCAAGGTCATGCATATCAAGTTTGGTCAATGTCAGACCTTGCAATCAAAAGTTAAGGGGGCGGGATCCGATTATGGCAAGGCCTATTATTAGTTTTATCCCTTGCCATAATCGGATCCCGCCCCCTTAACTTTTGATTGCAAGGTCTGACATTGACCAAACTTGATATGCATGACCTTGGTGGGCTCTAGGTCAACTCGTGAAAAGGGGGTCAATGTCAGACCTTGCAATCAAAAGTTAGGGGGCGCACTGAAATTATGGCAAGGGTTATTAGCCCCCTAACTTTTGATTGCAAAGTCTGACATTGACCCCCTTTTCAGGAGTTGACCTAGAGCCCACCAATGTCATGCATAACAAGTTTGGTCAATGTCAGACCTTGCAATCAAAAGTTAAGGGGGCGGGATCCGATTATGGCAAGGGATAAAACTAATAATAGGCCTTGCCATAATCGGATCCCGCCCCCTTAACTTTTCATTGCAAGGTCTGACATTGACCAAACTTGATATGCATGACCTTGGTGGGCTCAAGGTCAACTCCTGAAAAGGGGGTCAATGTCAGACCTTGCAATCAAAAGTTAGGGGGCTATTAATTACCATGTTGTAAGAAGAGTTTTAAAATAGCAGACATTTTTAATGCTCCAGACATTTTGTGAGAGCAGCAGTCACACCTTTTTCCCCAACGATGGCTGATCTCAAAATATTGGAACCACACTCTTTGGGTTAACTTTGGTAAAAAACACAGGGATGGGATGAGAAGACTGGATGATGGAACGAAGAGAAAGAACTGACACGCCTGTTTTGCTCTGTCCTTGTCCTGTCCCGAGTCCCACCCTGTGAGACGTGTGGGGAGTGGGGACATGCAGCTGTAAGCAGGACAAACACACACATATATATGGACACAAAACACACTTGGACACACGTTCACACATGGACATATGTGCGCCTGTGGGGAGTCAGTCAGTCAATTAGTTTATAATAATGTTTTTCTGTTTTGCAGGCAGTATTAATGTTTTTAATTGACTACACTGATGTGAAAAGCCTACAGGTTGTTAATAACCAGGCGCATGGTGTAATGTAATCTTATGCAAGTGTCAAGTGTGCGCTTACTCACTTAGAGGTACTATGTGGTTTTGGGAGAGAGGTGAAACTCAAGAGAACTGAGAGAGGTGAAACTCGAGAGAACTGAAAGAAAGTCTGTGATATATTCAAGCCTAATTTCTTTCCTATGAAGGGCCAACATTTATCTGGATGGAGAGCCGTGGGCCAAAAAGAAGTGTTGATGTTATATGAAATTACATTACATTAAAATGTATTATATTTGATCAAATATTAACATTCAAAATCTAAAATACAATTTCAAAATATAATATAGAAATACCATTTTATCTGCTTAACAGTAATCTTATTAATTTGCCAACTTGAGTGTCAAAGAAATACATAAAACAGCCATATGCTTATTTTAGGGAGCACATGCCCTTAAAAGGAAAGACTCCTTTCTGAAAGAAGTGCCGCAAACCACAGCCGACAAGTGGTGTAAATTCATCACTCCCGCAGCTCAGAGAGAATACCGTAATTCCTTGTAAATTACAAATTGAATAGGGAAGCAACACAGTCAGATTATGTACTTTTTAGCTGTACAAAATGTACATCATTTTACAGCACTTTAAAAATGAGGACAATAAGCATGAGCTTGTCAAATGCCATGGCGGCCAAAACAAAGGGAGCGTGGGTCAAACTTGGCCGGTGCCGCTATAATCCTTCTGAACAGTCAAGTTTCAAACTAAATGCACACCGGGTTCACATATATTCCATCTGAGTGAGGGGCTCAAATACAATTACAAATTTCCAGGACAGACTTTTTTTTGTCCAGGATATTTGGTAATTTCAGTCCATTTTCCAGGTTTTCCATGACTGGAAATATAATCTCTGGATTTCCAGGTTTTCTAGGACGAACCCACAATTCTGCTTACAAAACACATTTACTATTCAAAGCATTGATTGATTGATTGAAAAGTTTATTAACAGATTGCAGAATGGGTACAGTACAGTACAGCTCAATACATACAATTGTTAAGGGGATGCAGACCAGAGAAAGACTTTCGTCTTGTTTACATCAGGGTCCCCCATTTTCAATTCATAATTGAAAATGATGAATGAGGTTTAAGTTCAGTTTACAATGCAATTCAAAATGACTGTTTTGAATAGAATAATCCTAAGAATTACTGATATAATAAATTAGTAAACGTATGTAGCACTTTTCTAGAACTCGGTCGCTTAGTTTACACAGTGGGTCTTGAGGCGGGATTGGAAAATTGAGACTGAGTCTCTGTCTTGGGGGCGGGACTTCTGCCCTAGGGGAGGGACTTGTCTTGGGGGCGGGACTTCTGCCCTAGGGGAGTGACTTGTCTTGGGGGCGGGACTTCTGCCCTCGAGAATGTAGTAAATATGTTTAGTAAACCAAGGCTCTGCAAATGTCAACAATTCTCCCCACAAACTACATAGTGCAGCTTTAAAATGGGCGAATACAATAAACATCCAATAACCAAAACATACCAGTTATAATATAATCATATTGGACGCTCTGATCTGAAAATATATGATAAACCTTTCTATTAAATGATAGGAGCCGTGAATATGATTTGAATTTATTCATTACCTCCAATACATTTGTTTCTTGGGCAATGACAGCTAGGCAGCAGTTAAAAAAATACAGTACACTTAACTTAAACATTAAAGCATTATAAAGCATACCTATGGCATACAAGAATAACTTTCCTAAAATGTACATCTTTACAAAATGTTTACAAGTAAAATGTAAAAAAATAAAAAAAATAAAGTGTAAAAAAGAGTCAATGAAGATTGACAATCCCCACCAGTGAAACATAGACAAAGGACAAAACAATGTACAATGAAAACAAAAAGATTATAATAAACCATACTTCATATTCTTAAGTTGTTGTCGATGTGTATTTCTCAAAATGAACAGTAGGCCAATATATTGTGCATTCCAATGTGTTATTTGATAAGGAACTAGTAATCTATTGACCAGTGCGTGATAGAAAACTAACATTTTCAATAACATTCACAGTATTTGAATACAAATGTAACGAGTGCCCCCAAATCATAATAAAGCCATCCATTTTTAATAAATACATTTACAAACTGCCCGTGCAGGCTTGTACTAACAGTGACGAGGGGCTTAACGGGGGGGTTTCTCCGCGGTATCAAATAAATAAAGACATCATTAAGTGACTTGTTCAGAGTGAAACCATTTCAACAAGTGTTGTAGCCTGAATACAGGGGGGTTACTTCAAGGGGGAAAGAAAATAATATCAACAAACAATTGTGAGTGTGTTGAATGGAGAACCATTTTAAACTGTGACCATTTTGCATTCAGTGTGTGCTGAGGCAGGGAGGGGACTAGTGTATACTACCGTATGTACCGTAATTCCTCTAATAGTAACCGGGTCTCAAATACAAGCCGGGTCTCTATTAATGGCCGGGTGCGCTCTTGAGCTAAGCAATTATAAGCCGGCCTCCTAATACAAGCCGGGTTACTAATATACTGAGCTGCATACTGAGCTATTTACTTAATTTCACTTTGAAAACGTTGAAATGACCAGTGACCACCTGTAATTGCACTGTTTACTATTTCATACAGTACTTGGTTTCAATAAATGAACCCAGTACATTTTACTGGGTTCAAACTGACACAAAATGTTGATTTATTCATTATGATCCGTTTGAAATATAGGCCTCCCTCTTATACAGGCCTCCTCCTAATACAAGCCTGGTACCCGCTACAGTTGAAACAAATACAAGCCGGGGTTACTATTAGAGGAATTACGGTATTATCAGTAGTGTGACACAATGGGGGCGAGTCCCATTAAGTAAACAAACAACTGACTGTCCATTGAATTAGAAAAAAAATGATAATACACCAAATGTACACCAATACAGTACTGTATTATTTTACCCAACTCATCCTAACGCTCTCTTCCATGGTCCCTCTTGAAAAAAATAAAATAAAAAATGCTTAAAATGAATAAGATTAAAAACAAAATAAATCTCAGCCTCTTATTAAGATGCAAATTCCACTCTACATGATGTATATGCCCTGGACCGATATACTTTTAAAAAACATTTTCATATTTACCTCACAGATTCAAAATAAATATGAAGTCCTAGCGACGCGCTGCTTACGGGATTATCTGAAATATCATCACCTTGATTTGAAAGCGTTGACACCCTATCCGTGGCAAGTATAAGGTGGTGTGCGTAGAGGGAATTGCAACAAGGACAAACAGACTGGTAGGTCATTATACATGCCCATTTGTTAGTTATATTCAATCTAGTGAAGGTCACGATAGCTGGGATCGTTGCGTTAGAATATAACCCTCTTTGCGGTTATTGCAGCTGAAGCCGCTACCCTGAGTAGCTGTAACTGAAAACATGTAAAGCTGCTTATTCACAATCAACCGATGGTGATGATCACTCAGTCAATAAAACTAGCCACAAGGATCGTCCCTCTAATAAGAGTCAAGATTAACTATGGGCGGCTACGGGGGGGGGGTCCATGCTGTAAATTGACATGTTTGGCTCTCAGTCATCACGTAAGTTCAGGCAGAACTGCTGGAGCTGAGACACTGGACTGGAGCTGAGACACTGGAACTTCTCCCTCGTGGGCCTCTCCCGCTTCGTTAGGCCAGGAGAGGAAACTGGCCAGATCCCCATTACTACAGGTGGAGTGGAGCCGGTCTTCCTCCAGGCAGGAGGTCTCGGGCGTGGAAGGGGAGGAAGGCAGGCCGGGGTGGCCGTGGTGCGGGGAAACAGAGGGCCGCTCACCCATCGCTGGTGGGTCTTTGTACATCACCTGGTCATAGAGCTGAGAGTACTCCGCTATCCTCGCACCTGGGAGAGGAGACAGAATTAGGGCTGGGCGATATGACGATATTATATAAATATCGGGTACAGTTCGAGGGCGGCTAGGTGGTGTAGTGGTCTAAGGCACTCGCCACCAGTGTGGAGACGCTAGGATTCGCGTGTTCGAATCCAGCTCTCCACATTGTTTTTCAGTTTGGCTGGTCGTCCGCAGTAATACACATTGGCCGTATTACGGGGAGGGAAAACTGAAGGGTGGGGATCGAACGTTGTGAACAAGCGACTCCTACAAGTCGGTTGGTGCGCCTGCGCAGTAGAATCAGGAAGTGTCGGGGGCAGCGTGAGCCTCCCACGCGTTACTCCTCGACACTGAGAGATCGAGCTGCGCAGGTGAAAAGATGCGACTGCTGTTACCTCAAGTACCGGAGGGGACTTGTGCTATGTATGACTTAGTCCACATTGCAGCCGGCTTGTGGGAGGCAAGAAACAGCGTTCGTGACAGGGGAGGGTTGAAATTGGATGATACGAAATTGGGATGGGAGAAAAATATATAGAAAAATGGGAGAAAAAAGTGGATCAAAAAAAAAATATCGGGTACAGTTCATTAACGATACACTTTAACGTATCGTGGATATCGTGATGTTTTGACCAAGAGGATTGTGTCGCGTCAATCTGGTCCACCCCGTTCAAACTTTTGAACAACGCCGCTCCCACACACACTACTGCATCAAAGTTAGTACTTATGATTAACAAAGGCATTCGTTTTGTGACATCAACAGTATATAGTTACACGTTATATAGTTACACATCAGCGTATTTACCCAAACATAGCAACGTCCGATGACGACATAGATAGCAAGCGTTACTGTTCATATCTCAGTCCGTGCCGAGTTGTGCGTGCCCATTCTGCGGTCTGTTAATAAAGTTTTCAATCAGACAGATGTATGGAAAGGCTTTTATTATAACATTTGTTGCAGTAAAATCATTATGCCTCGTTGTCATGCTGCGGTGCGCTAGTAATCACTCGTCGGCTGCGGTGAGCTGTTGTTGTTGTCGTTGAGCTGAGCTCTCGTTAAAATCAATGGAGGGCATTCAGGAATGTAAAAAAAGAATAGCGCTGCTTGCCGATTGGTGCTAAGAACAGCAGGGCGGGTACAAGCGGTGTGACGTAATTGGCAGACTCGACTGTCAATCAAAATTATTCTGTTGCCGGCTGAATGATTGAATGAATGAACGTTATTAACGATTGCAGAATGGGTACAATACAGTACAGCTCAATACAACAACAGTGGACTGACTGGAGGATGAAGACCAGAAAAAGACTTTCGGCTTTTTTACACAAGGGTCCTCCATTTTCAATTCATCAAAACATTTAGAGACATACAAATATACAGTAGTTTCATAAAAATGCTAAAATCCTATTGATTGATTGATTGATTGATTGATTTAAAACTTTATTAACATATTGCAGAATGGGTACAGTACAGCTCAATACATACAATTGTTAAGGGGATGCAGACCAGAGAAAGACTTTAGTCTTGTTTACATCAGGGTGTTTACAAATGGGGGGGACCCTGATGTAAACAAGACGAAAGTCTTTCTCTGGTCTGCATCCCCTTAACAATTGTATGTATTGAGCTGTACTGTACCCATTCTGCAATATGTTAATAAAGTTTTCAATCAATCAATCAATCAATCAAAGTCCCCCATTTTCAATTCATCATATTTCATATCTAAATCATATAATATCTCATTGCTAAATATAATCTAATAATCCAATAATCTAAATCTAATATATAATATAAAAATGCTAAATGCATGGGTATTTTATTTTGTCTTTAATGTTAGCTTGCAAACTCAAATACTGTCTTGGTAAGCCTCATAATGAATTGTTTGGGGAAAAAAGAAAAACATCGTGATGCGTATCGCCGAAAGGTCAGAAAATATCGTGATATCATATTTAGGCCATATCGCCCAGCCCTAGACAGAATGTGTGTATGGAGTCAGGACATTATAGTTCAGTTCAGTTATTTTTTTATTTCGGGTTTTGGACACATAGCGGTCATTCCATAAATCGCCAACGTTTTACCAGCTGCTATTGCAGCATTGTCCAATTGTCCGAAAAGGGCAGAAGGGAGAAGCACTAGGCTTGTCGGGCCCTACCCCTGAAGACTTACGGTTCGTTTTTATTTATTTACATACATACATAGTACATACATATAGTACACATTACAGTACACACATAGTCAGGGATTAAAGCAAAAAAAGTTCTCCTGACTTTTTTCAGGCCAAGTCATATTCTTATTTGAACCTCCACTGCATTTCTTTTTAATAGCATCAGCGTTTTAAGGGAGCCTACTTGTAGAGCCTACTGTCCTGTGACTATAGACCCTACTGTTGTGGTTGTTGTGCCAGGCAGGGAGGCTGTGTGCTGGAGAGTGTGGTTGTTGTGCCAGGCAGGGAGGCTGTGTGCTGGAGAGCGTGAATGCAAGTCTGGTGGCTAGCTTCTGATTGATGGCGAGCGAGCACACTTTTCCCATTACTTTGAACCATGAACTAAACTAGAGATGTTCCGATACCATTTTTCCCTTCCCGATCCGATTCCGATACCTAAGCTTTGGGTATCGGCCGATACCGATACTGATCCGATACCAGTGCATACACTAAAAAAAATTATAATTGGGTCTCATTCTCCAACGGACTTACGACAAAAAGGGCTTTCTCTTAGGGCCATTTGAGACCTTTTCGGGACATGAAGACATGAATATAGACAATATATTATAATATAATATTAATTATATATGTTTTATTGGGACGGTTGGTGAATCCCAAAATCGGACCGAAAAGGTCTCAAATGGATCTAAGAGAAAGCCCTTTTTGTCGTAAGTCCTTGGAGAATGAGACTCAAAATATAAATGATAAAAAAAAAAAAAGATTACAGCTACTGTTTTATACTGTTTTTTAGTAATAACTATAAAGTAATGGTATTTATTCAACAGGTGATTGTATAGATTAGTATTAGTATCATTAATTGACAATTATCTCAATGAGTTCACCCACAGAATGGTTGTTGGGACATTGATTCCGCACGGACGTTATATGTTGTTGCACTCCAGAAGGCTCCGGTAACTTCAGTTAGTAGCAGATGCTCTGTTGTGATTTTTGCACAATAAATATTCAACATTCTCTTTTGAGACTCCGCCTCAGACTCTTATCATTTGGCACTAAAAGCTAAACAGTCACCGATATGGCTGTCCGCAACATGTCATTAATTGTGTGCGAGAGGTCGATGAGCTAACGTTAGATGGAAACAAGACCATATAATGTTACTGGTGAAAAAGTGATTTACCTTGGAATACTCCTTTGCCAACTTGCTGTACTTTGCTTGCAGGTCTGCAGCCATTATTGCTGGATTATGCATAGTCCCAACTTTAGCCAAGGTAACGTTAAAGCTAAAACTAGCTTTTCGGTTAGCTCTACAGCTAATGCTAATAACACCAGCAAGCGAACCCATCAGAGCTCCCCGTCAACACCCCTCTCTCGGGAAGATGGCATTTAAGTAAGTATCTGCTGTTAAAATGACAAACGGCATTGACACTTTAATTCACGGTCGATTAAAAACACGTTTGTTTTATAATGCTCACTCAGCAGACCGCACGTGTTGTTGATAAATGACGTCATATGGTATCGGAGCGCAGAATTAGAGGGCAATCCTGTCTCTCGAGTCGCTGAGTGACGATGACTGCTTGGCGCGTCCGCGATAGAAAAAAAAAATCCCTTTTTCATGATATTTGGCGCCTCCGATTGGCTCAATTTTGTTTCAATCTGTATGCATCAACAAATCATATTATACCAGGTAGCCAATTCCGTCAGACTGCGAATCAAATTGACGGAAATCCGTCTGGAGATGGAACGCTTTAATGCCTGCCCGAACCACAATAATAAAACTCACCCGTTTCTCATGGTGCCTAGTGACCTCGATAATCGGTGCAAACGGCGTGGACAGTGCGTCTGCCGGAGCGTGCGCCTCACCGTGAGCGATAGGGTTCCCGGTAACGTAGAGCGCGAGGGCCGCCGCCGCCAGCATCGCGGGAAAGCATCTGTGCGCAGAGAGAGAGGAGCGTGTGGGAAGAAAAATGAGGGAAAAAATTATAATAATGCATTTTATTTATAAGGCGCCTTTCAGGACACTCAAGGTCGCTGTACAACAATTAAAAACAGTTCATTATCAATTTAAAAAATAAAATCAGACATACGCCTGCCTAAAACTGTCAGGAATGTGCAAGTCCCGCCCCGTTGGACGGTTGGACCAATAAGGAGCCGAGAGCGCTGTGACATTTCACTCACTGGATGTTGAGGGCGTGTTGCCGGCTGCAGTTAACCGCTTGCTGGGACCTGGTGAGCACTTCTTGAAGTGATGCTGAAGTCTGCAGGCCAGGATCTTGTTTTCACGATTCTGCTGTCATTTTATATTCTTCCAAGTCGGTGGAATTTCCCCATCTCCTCTGATAACTCCTCCTCCACTCTCACCTCACCACCATTCATCATCAAAAGTGTGTGTGTGTGTGTTAATGGAAAGTTAAGCTAGTAGCTACTGGCCTACTATACTACTACTAACCTTTTCTTTTCTGGCACGAAATTATCTACTTTGCCCCTTTCCAAGGCTGGAGAGATACCTTTCGCCAGCCAAGCAGACAGTGGTATTATTTTGTTAAAATGATGTGTTAAAGGGCGGCTAGGTGGTGTGGTGGGCAAGGCGCTCGCCACCAACGCAGGAGACGCTGGGCTCGAGCCCAGCTCTCGGCGTTGCTACCAGCTTGGCTGGTCGTTCATACTAACACAATTGGCAGTGTTAGGGGTGGGAAAGCCGGTGGGTGGGTCCTGGTCGTTGTAAACAGCGACTCCTACATTCGGTCGGGGCGCCTGCTCAGCGAGGAAAGGATCTAAGGTGGGTAATCCTTCCACACGTTACACCCTCTCAGTGAGAGTCCGCGCTGCCAGGTGAAAAGAAGCGGTTGATTGGCTACACATGTGTCGGAGGAAGCACGTGGTAGCCTCCACTCTCCCAGACCGACTGTAGGGGGTAAGTGCGCAGCGACCAGGAAGGGGATTGGGAATTGGCATAACGACTAACATTGGGATGGGAGAAAAACGGGGAAAAGAGGGAGGAAAAGATTTATATAAAAAAAAAAAAAAAGTGCGTTAACCCTTTATCTGCCAGGGATTATTCTGATCTTAATCCCCTCTCTGCCACCACTGTAAGTCTATGGAGAAGTTCCCCTTCTTTGCAGGGCTATAACTTTTTAAATTGTATTGCTAAATTGACATTACTATGGCCCATTCAGCGTCAAGTATCTATCATTTAGGATGTAGCAACGTTCTACTTTTTCATTCACATATTCATACTAAAATACGGTCCAAAGTATAAATATGTTTTTATCGTTTTCTGCAGCATTCTGCAGAACGTGAGTTATAGCCATAAATACATATATTAGATCATCAAATGTAGTTTGATACCGATTGAAATTAAAAATATCAATTGTACAAGGTCCTAAATGTCATGCCTCATCATCTGCTGTTGACCGGAGGGGGGGGGGGTTTATAAGTCCGTGGCCGACGTTAAATAATTTATGTAGTATGGGCGATATATAGATCAGAGCAGTATATATGGATAATAATAATCAAACATGCTGAAACTCACCGCAGCTTCCTCGTAGCGTTGGGGGATGCTACTGGAGCAAAAAGATCGTTATTATGGGATGTCGATCTAGTTGGTCCAGTTCCAGGTTGTATAATACTATATACGTCCAAATAACGTTGTTTATTGAGTTAGGGCAACCGATCGATTATCCAGTGTGTCGAGATGGAGCCCCGGGAGCGATAGCGAGTGGCCGGACGAAATATGGGTGAGCACCACTTCCGGCCGCTCACTTCCGGTTTTGGCGATTCGCCGATCGGCCACCAGATGGCGGCCTTGAACCGTTGGAGAGTTGAGAGGAGATCTGCAGGAGATCTCAAGTCTCTGTGGGTGAAATATGATTGCCATGACAGATTTTTGAAATATTGATCTCAAAGACGCTGTACGATGTCATTGGCAGATTACGCATGGCGAGGAATGACGTCTTAACACGTCATTGGCGATTAAAGGGTTAAATAGCTCTACATTCCAACAGCCATCACTGATATAGTCTCTGGTCAGTAACATGGGTCTCCCAGTCCCTCCACTCTGCAGTAAACAGTCATCACTGATAGAGTGTCTGGTCAGTAACATGGGTCTCCCAGTCCCTCCACTCTGCAGTAAACAGACAATACATGTTCTGGTATCCCTTCCCACGTTATCCAATCAGGAGAGAGAACCCTAGATATGTTTACTTATTTCAAGAAATCCGTCACCATCGCCCGCAAGACGGACATCATCAGCCACCTGAAGTGCCACGTCAACATGGGAGAGACGGAGGCCAGCTACACGGCGAGCTCCGACTGTCGCCCTTCAAGGAGCCGAGGAGAAGTTTAAAGCTGCTACAGCCACGAGCTGAGACGCCACCTGGAGAACGTCCACTGGAAGGTCTATGTGGAGTTTGAGGGTCAGAGGATGTGTATCTGTCACCTGCCTTGCAGACACCTGAAGCTCAACCCCATTTTGGCTACATTTAACGATCTGGGGTGGATGTTGCGGGACCTTGAAATGCCACAGGACCACAAGCAACTCAACATTACCATGACCAATCTCGGCATCAGAGGAAATCATGAGCAACCGTGTGTGCTAATCGCTAAACGTTGAGGATAATTGCATGCCAATTAAAGACCTCTGAACAGGTCCTGCATTATTATAATAAAAAAAAATCATGAGCAATTGTTCACCCTCCCTGCAGATCGTGTACAGCTGAACAAACAACTGCCGGTTGTCGTGGGGCTGCGGAAGAAAGTCAGTGAAAATATGTACAGAATACAGTTCAAAGTGGCTAAGCAGATGAAAAAAAGGAAGCTGCGAGACAAAGAGCTGCGCCTTAATTTGACTCAACACGGGAAACCTCACCCGGCCCGGACAAGGAAAGGATTGACAGATTGATTGCTCTTCGTTTTAGTGTACTGTTGGTGGCTGCACGGAGGACCCGTGCGATTCGACCTATCGCCTAGGCTTCTAACGATCGTCTCTAACCTGACTGTGTATTTCACGAGTGAAAATGCAACGTCGCTGTTTTCTTGTCGTGTAACCCTGGCCTAAGTCTTCTGCTCCTTGCAGTCTGACCCCTCCTTGTTTTCTGCTCCTAGAGATCTGACCCCTCCTTGTTTTCTGCTCCTAGAGATCTGACCCCTCCTTGTTTTCTGCTCCTAGAGATCTGACCCCTCCTTGTTTTCTGCTCCTAGAGATCTGACCCCTCCTTGTTTTCTGCTCCTAGAGATCTGACCCCTCCTTGTTTTCTGCTCCTAGAGATCTGACCCCTCCCCTCCTTGTTTTCTGCTCCTAGAGATCTGACCCCTCCTTGTTTTCTGCTCCTAGAGATCTGACCCCTCCTTGTTTTCTGCTCCTAGAGATCTGACCCCTCCTTGTTTTCTGCTCCTAGGTTCACATCTGTGCTACGTGCCAGACGATCTTCAGCGTTCGTGGCAATTTGCATCGGCATGAAAACAACCCCCCGCGCAAGTGTGCATTATTATTAGCAGCAGCAGCACGAGCACCACCAGCAGCACCACCACCACCAGCACGGGTGAGCAGTGTTGGTCACAGGGTCCTGTGGGTAGAACGTGGCACCGTATTCTACCCGGTGGTTGTTAGGGTAGTGGTTCGGGAGGTAGAGCAGTCGTCTGGTAATCCTGAGGTTCCCGGTTCTATTCCCGCTCCTCCCAGGCTTTGACGTTTTAATGTTGGACCAAAGCATTGCATGTAATTAGAATACAGGCAAATAAAAGTCATTTAGTTTAAAGTACAATCTTGGCTGTCTTTTTCTCTCAACGCTTCAATAGGTAGATCTTGCCTTCACCAAAAAAAAAGTGATCTTGGGCTTAAAAAGGTTGGTGACCACTTAATGGTCTAGGTCATTAATGGGAAACCCTGCACACACACACACACACACCATCAAAACTAATAGAACTGAGATGCCACCAAAGCTGCGCACCATAAAGGACAGGCCAGTGCTGGACTCCCACTTCTGCTTCACGCCCAACACCACGGCCGTGAGCTTTGTGGCGAAGAAGGGGAGGAATGTGCTCATGTTGAGCACAAAGCACCGGGAGAAGGAGGTAATAATATATTGAATTTGTAACGCACCCTACATTCCTGATAATCTCAGAGTGCCACAGAATAATACAATATAAATAGATGTATATAAAAAAAGAACACAGCAGAACAACATGATGCATAAAAACTAATAAAAGTCCTTTCTAAACAGGTGTCCGTGGAGGAGCACAGGAAGCCCCAGGTTATACTGGATTATAACCACTGCAAGGGGGCGGTGGATAACCTGGACAAGGTATGTATTGTTTTATAGTGCATGTCTGGTGTAATTATTCTCTTTATTTATCGATATATGATGTGAAAATTAGGGAGGAGATTATTATTTTTTTTATATATATAGATTGCGTTTTTATTGCGTTTTTATCTTATTTGGTTTCCATTTTTTATTTCAGCTTGTGGGGACCTACAGTTGCCGTAGGGGGACGCGTCGCTGGCCGATGAAGTTCTCCTCGAACATGCTGGACGTGTCTCTACAACGCATTGGTGTTGTGGCTGGCCATAGAGCCAGGCTGGAACGTCGGGGTCAAGTACAGACTGAGACTATTCATCGACGGTCCGGACCAAACAGCCCCTGTGTGAAAGCGACCTAAGACACCCCATTTTGGCTTCATTTGATGATCTGGGGTAGATGTTGCAGGACGTTGGAGAACCACAGAACCAAAGGCAACTAATCATCCACATCACCGGATGAAAATAAGGAAGCTGCGAGACAAAGAGCTGACCACTATACTGGTGACTGCAAGTTTTTTTTATTTGACACTGCATTAAGTATGACTGACCTCCCTCCTCCCTCCCCCTCCCCCTGCAGGCAATAATCCACGTGCAGATCTGATTATATGCATGCATGAGGTGTATAGGCTGAAGCATCTGGTGAGCCGCCGTATGAGCCAGATTACGGTGCGCATGCAAAACATGGACCAGGACAGCCTGCCAGATGTCGGTCTAACGGCTCTATTGTGGTCTGCTCGTGACGCCCTTGGGGCTCGACAAACCTCTTGCCCCCTGCAGGCAATAATCCGCGTGCAGGTCTGCGTCGACGCATGAACAACGTGTGGCGCCTGAAGCATCTGGTGGTCGACCTTAAGAACCAGATCGACCGCCGCTTCCATGACATGGCCGCAGCCTGCCAGATTTTCGCCCGAAGGCACAGAATGAGGGCCGTGACTTGAAGGAGGCTGATCTTAATAAAATACTAGATAAGGGACACAGTGTGTACAAAAAAAAGCTCAAATCGCTGAGGGATCAAGGTCGTGACCCTGACCTCTACTTTTTAAACATGGAAGAAACGCCACTCGCCATCGAGACTGAGCACCATGCGTACAGGGTGCATAGATCCACTGTGCAAATGGGATCTATGAAAGACCCGGGAAGGTCTGATATCAAGGACTGGTATTTGAATCTTCACACAAGACTTCAGTGTCTGTCCATGCTCTGCTCACTATAACACCATACACCATTGCCGTGTTTAGAGACCAGTCTGGGAGGTATGGATTGTTTGACTCTCATAGCAGAAATGCTGACGGGCTATCTGAGCCTAATGGAAAGGCTGTAATGATGACATTGGATGATCTGTTCGACAAGATTTACACGCTGAATTTCTCGCTGCACAACGATACTATTGAGAACTTTGACGGTATGCAGTTTGACTTCATGCAAGTGACATTTGTACCTACAAAGGCTCTGTCAGACCATTTGCCACAAGTGCCACAAGTGCAACCGGATCTGGTAGATAGTAGTATAAGCAAGGTAGCGTACGACAGTTAGTGTTTTTTATTTGACACTATTAAATATGACTCCCTCCCTCCTCCCCCTCCCAGTCTTTGCAGATGTGCATGCTGATCGTAAACAGCTGCATAGAGAACTGGGGGCTCTGTGGGTGCTGCGGACAAATGTGAGTGACGAGATGGACGAAATTAGGGCAAGAGGAGGCTGCCAGATAGGCCTCTAAAGGAGCTATTGGAGACTGCTCGTCGAACAGTGTTGAACCGAGCGCCGTTGTAGAAAGCATAGACGCTCCCCAGTTCGCTGAATTTTAGTTGACTGTAACTGAATAAGCTAAAATGGCTCGGGCACCATGGCTCGGGCACTGAAGTTGCCTCTCACAGACGAGGTGATTGAGTCAGGTCTGGTCCAGGACTTTGATCGTCAAGAAGAAGAAGAAAACACTCACCTGACCCCAATCGGCTCATCACTACCATCGCCAAGCTCGAAGGCCTCACAAGCATCAGAGGACGAAGATATCATGAGGAATTGTTCACCCTCGACCATGTGAGAGGAAGATCAAGTTTTCAAGTTTCAAGTTTCAAGATATGTTTATCCAGAGCACCTTTAGTACCATGAGTCAATATATTCTTAGTACAGTGGTGGTGCTAGTGTGTGTTATAGTCATGCTCTGCAGCGCCACGTCAACATGGGAGAGACGGAGGCCAGCTACACGGCGAGCTCCGACCCGTCGCCCTTCGAGGAGCCGAGGAGAAGTTTAAAGCTGCTACAGCCACGAGCTGAGACGCCACCTGCAGAACGTCCACTGGAAGGTCTACGTGGAGTTTGAGGGTCAGAGGATGTGTATCCGTCACCTGCCTTGCAGACCCCTGAAGCCCAGCCTCTTTATTTGACACTGTATTAAGTATGACGCCCTCCCTCCTCCCCCTCCCAGTCTTTGCAGATGAGCATGCTGATAGTGCACAGCTGCATACAGAACTGGGGGCCCTGTGGGACCTGAAAACATATTAGAGTGAAAAGATGGACGCAATTCAGGCCCGGGTCGACGAAATGATCAGGAACGGTCTGCCAGATACGGCTCTAAAGGTGCTACTGGATCTCCCCAGTTCGCTGAATTTTAGTTAACTGTAACTGAATAAGCTAAAATGACTTACTGGGGCTTCTGAAACTTAAAAAGGAATTGACGGAAGGGCACCACCAGGAGTGGAGCCTGCAGCTTAATTTGACTCAACACGGGAAACCTCACCCGGCCCGGACACGGAAAGGATTGACAGATTGATTGCTCTTCGTTTTAGTGTACTGTTGGTGGCAGCACGGAGGACCCGTGCGATTCGACCTTTTGTCCGTCCTAATTAATATTTTTTTCAACTTGAACTTGAGTGCTACAGTGGAAAGACCGAGTAGATAGTAGTATAAGCAAGGTAGCGTACGGCGGTTAGCGTTTTTAACGTTTTTTTTTATTTGACACTGTATTAAGTATTTAAGTGTTGAGTGCTATACAGTGTATATGATAATAGGTAAATAGGACAAGTAAGTAATTCTATTTTTATTTTTTTCATTTTAGGTACGCCATCGCTCGTATCCGAGAGCTGGAGGACTCGTTCACATTTTTCATTACGGACCAACCTCCACGGGTAGTTATTTCATTTTAGTCATTTGTAATTACTTTTATTGTAAATAATCGTGTCATCTGTATATGTGATAATAAATAAATAAATCTCTTGAATATATTTTGTAAGGTGCCGTGCGTCTGGCCAGTGGAGGGACACTGATTTGGTGGAGGTCAAGGCCTACATTGGGCTATTGTTGCTGGCAGGCGTGTTCCGCTCCCGGGGCGAAGCCACCCTGAGTCTGTGGGGCGAACGCAGCGGCCGGCCCATATTCCGGGCGCCTGTAACTGTTCCGCAACAGTAAGTTACTTCCGGGGTAGGCCTGATTGGCCCCGACAGGCACGTGACAGGCGCGCGGCCACGCACCCGCCCCGGCAACCTCAGGACGCGCAACTGTTCAACGCCGCCCGCCGCAGAGGAGGAAGAGGCAAGAGTTCGCGGCACCTTTCACATCCCTTTCACATCGCAGTCATCATAATAACATAATAATAATCGCGCCGCAGTCGGCAGTTGAAGTAAAGTAAGTGCTGTATTTTGAAGTAAAGTAAGTGCTGTATTTTATTTCACATCAAGCATTAACTAGTGCATTCTTGGGTGGTACTTGAAAGACACTGTGCTATTCAATTTACCGTCTGTCGAGATTAGATTAGAGTAGATTAGATTCTAATGTATTGTCATCACGCAGCAGAAGTACAGTAACAAAGGAAAGGTGTTTGGCATCTATCCAGAGTGCACATGTAACAGTAAAGTGCAATAGTGATATACAACGTACAGGTGATTAAACTTGGTATAAAATATATAAATGAGTTCTACTGAGTAATCAGATGTATGTACAGTGTTATAGTATTATTGTCGTCGGTCCAAGTAAATTGTTCTTTCATACTTTTTGCCATAGCTACTTACTCTTGTTGTCCTGTACAGTGACTAGCTACTTACTCTTGTTGTCCTGTACAGTGACCAGCTACTTACTCTTGTTGTCCTGTACAGTGACCAGCTACTTACTCTTGTTGTCCTGTACAGTGACTAGCTACTTACTCTTGTTGTCCTGTACAGTGACCAGCTACTTACTCTTGTTGTCCTGTACAGTGACTAGCTACTTACTCTTGTTGTCCTGTACAGTGACCAGCTACTTACTCTTGTTGTCCTGTACAGTGACTAGCTACTTACTCTTGTTGTCCTGTACAGTGACTAGCTACTTCCTCTTGTTGTCCTGTACAGTGACCAGCTACTTACTCTTGTTGTCCTGTACAGTGACTAGCTACTTACTCTTGTTGTCCTGTACAGTGACTAGCTACTTACTCTTGTTGTCCTGTACAGTGACTAGCTACTTACTCTTGTTGTCCTGTACAGTGACTAGCTACTTACTCTTGTTGTCCTGTACAGTGACTAGCTACTTACTCTTGTTGTCCTGTACAGTGACCAGCTACTTACTCTTGTCGTCCTGTACAGTGACTAGCTACTTACTCTTGTTGTCCTGTACAGTGACTAGCTACCTACTCTTGTCGTCCTGTACAGTGACTAGCTACTTACTCTTGTTGTCCTGTACAGTGACTAGCTACTTACTCTTGTTGTCCTGTACAGTGACCAGCTACTTACTCTTGTTGTCCTGTACAGTGACCAGCTACTTACTCTTGTTGTCCTGTACAGTGACCAGCTACTTACTCTTGTTGTCCTGTACAGTGACTAGCTCACGCTTGCGACATCCTTGCCGTCTGACCTCTGACCTCGCCTAGGCTTCTAACGATCGTCTCTAACCTGACTGTGTATTTCACGAGTGAAAATGCAACGTCGCTGTTTTCTTGTCGTGTAACCCTGGCCTAAGTCTTCTGCTCCTTGCAGTCTGACCCCTCCTTGTTTTCTGCTCCTAGAGATCTGACCCCTCCTTGTTTTCTGCTCCTAGAACACCTGTCTGACGTGCGGGAAGTCCTTCCGCTATCCCGGGAATTTACACAAGCATATAAATGGCTCGCCCAAGTGTCCACCAGCAGCACTACCAGCACCACCAGCACCACCAGCACCACCAGCAGCACTACCAGCACCACCAGCAGCACCAGCACCACCAGCAGCACCAGCACCACCAGCAGAAGCAGCAGCAGCACCAACAGCAGAAGCAGCAGCACAGGTGAGCAGTGTTGGTCACAGGGTCCTGTGGGTAGAACATGGCACCGTATTCTACCCGGTGGTTGTTAGGGTAGTGGCTCGGGAGGTAGAGCAGTCGTCTGGTAATCCTGAGGTTCCCGGTTCTATTCCCGCTCCTCCCAGGCTTTGACGTTTTAATGTTGGACCAAAGCATTGCATGTAATTAGAATACAGGCAAATAAAAGTAATTTAGTTTAAAGTACAATCTTGGCTGTCTTTTTCTCTCAACGCTTCAATAGGTAGGTAGATCTTGCCTTCACCAAAAAAAAGTGATCTTGGGCTTAAAAAGGTTGGTGACCACTTAATGGTCAAGGTCTAGGTAAATAATGGGAAACCCTGCACACACACACACACACACACACACACCATCAAAACTAATAGAACTGAGATGCCACCAAAGCTGCGCACCCTGAAGGACAGGCCAGTGCTGGACTCCCACTTCTGTTTTACACCAAACACCACGGCCGTGAGCTTTGTGGCGAAGAAGGGGAGGAATGTGTTGATGCTGAGCACAAAGCACCGGGAGGAGGAGGTAATAATATATTTCATTTGTAACGCACCCTACATTCCTGATAATCTCAGAGTGCCACAGAATAATACAATATAAATAGATGTATATAAAAAAAGAACACAGCAGAACAACATGATGCATAAAAACTAATAAAAGTCCTTTCTAAACAGGTGTCCGTGGAGGAGCACAGGAAGCCCCAGGTTATACTGGATTATAACCACTGCAAGGGGGCGGTGGACAACCTGGACAAGGTATGTATTGTTTTATAGTGCATGTCAGTGCCACGTCAACATGGGAGAGACGGAGGCCAGCTACACGGCGAGCTCCGACCCGTCGCCCTTCGAGGAGCAGTTTAAAGCTGCTACAGCCACGAGCTGAGACGCCACCTGGAGAACGTCCACTGGAAGGTCTACGTGGAGTTTGAGGGTCAGAGGATGTGTATCTGTCACCTGCCTTGCAGACACCTGAAGCTCAACCCCATTTTGGCTACATTTAACGATCTGGGGTGGATGTTGCGGGACCTTGAAATGCCACAGGACCACAAGCAACTCAACATTACCATGACCAATCTCGGCATCAGAGGAAATCATGAGCAACCGTGTGTGCTAATCGCTAAACGTTGAGGATAATTGCATGCCAATTAAAGACCTCTGAACAGGTCCTGCATTATTATAATAAAAAAAAATCATGAGCAATTGTTCACAATTTTGTTATTTAACAAATATGCTTACTTGATACATTGTTGTTGATGTTGTTTTTACACAGTGTAAATAAAGTAAATAAAAGATATAACCATTTGCTCCCCGCATTATGTATGAATGGTTGATGTTGAAGTCAGAGGTTCTGTGTAGGATTGTTAGTAACTGTCTAACTGCATATATAACTGTTTCCACTAGAGGGCGCTCTAGACGAAGCCACTCAGGTACACCACCATGTGGCGAGTATAAATGTAGATGTCTCCTCCCATTCTTTCTCTTCCCCCTAGCCTCTAAGTGAGAGAAGATCTGTATAGTAACTGCTCTGCCATGAAGCTATTGGAGAGGGTTCGGATAAAGAATCCATCGCCTCAAGCGGAAGGTGTGCATCCTAAGGTCAATGATCCGCAGCCGCGTCGTCCAGCAGGGAGAGAGCTGCACGATAATGGCCTGAGGAAACTGTTGGCGGCTGCACAATGGTGCTGGCAGGAAGACTTGTCCTCCGTATCCCGAGGAGAAGTTTAAAGCTGCTACAGCCACAAGCTGAGACGCCACCAGCAGAACGTCCAAGTCTTTGCAGATGTGTATGCTGATCGTGCACAGCTGCATCAAGAACTGGAGGCTCTGTGGATGCTGCGGACAAATGTGAGTGAGAGCCGAGATGGACGAAATTAATGCGATGTAAATGCGATATTCAAGTGGAGGCTGCCAGATAGGCCTCTAAAGGAGCTACTGGATCTTGCCACTGCGTGGTCTGCTCGGTCACCATCGCCTGCAAGACTGACATGATCAGCCACCTGAAGTGCCACGTCAACATGGGAGAGACGGAGGCCAGCTACACGGCGAGCTCCGACCCGTCGCCCTTCGAGGAGCCGAGGAGAAGTTTAAAGCTGCTAGTCACGAGCTGAGACGCCACCTGGAGAACGTCCACTGGAAGGTCTACGTGGAGTTTGAGGGTCAGAGGATGTGTACCTGTCCTCACCTGCCTTGCAGACACCTGAAGCCCAGCCCCATTTTGGCTACATTTAACGATCTGGGGTGGATGTTGCGGGACCTTGAAATGCCACAGGACCACAAGCAACTCAACATTACCATGACCAATCTCGGCATCAGAGGAAATCATGAGCAATTGTTCACCCTCCCTGCAGATCGTGTACAGCTGAACAAACAACTGCCGGTTGTCGTGGGGCTGCGGAAGAAAGTCTGTGAAAATATGTACAGAATACAGTTCAAAGTGGCTAAGCAGATGAAAATAAGGAAGCTGCGAGACAAAGAGCTGCGCCTTAATTTGACTCAACACGGGAAGCCTCACCCGGCCCGGACACGGAAAGGATTGACAGATTGATTGCTCTTCGTTTTAGTGTACTGTTGGTGGCTGCACGGAGGACCCGTGCGATTCGACCTTGATGTGATATGTGATAATAAATAAATAAATCTCTTGAATATATTTTGTAGGGCGCCGTGCGTATGGCCAGTGGAGGGACACTGATTTGGTGGAGGTCAAGGCCTACATTGGGCTATTGTTGCTGGCCGGTGTCTTCCGCTCCCGGGGCGAAGCCACCCTGAGTCTGTGGGGCGAACGCAGAGGCCGGGCCATATTCCGGGCGACGATGTCTGAGAAGAGGTTCTGCCAGTTGACCCGCGCCATTCGCTATGACGACCAGGGGTCAGGCTCGTCGTCAACGACCTAACGGTGATCCCGATAAGGTATTTATTATTTCATGCCTCGTGTTGCTAATATGTGCATTTATTTATGATGTGAGACTAATTGTATTGGCCTCATCTAATTTTTATCTTGTTTGACTATATAGATGGCACCTATCCGCGCGGTGTGGGACAAGTGGGTGGAGCGGCTCCCCCTAGCCTACAACCCGGGCACCGACATCTGCGTGGACGAGCAGCTTGTCGCCTTCAAGGGACGCTGCCCATTCAGGCAGTTCATGCCCAACAAGCCGGCCAAGTATGGGCTGAAGGTAATAATAATAATTGGTTTGACTAGAAGTATTTTATTTGTCATGCATGCACACACGCGAGATGGCCACACACACACAACAGTACATGTAGTGTGGGGTCGTCTCCCACCCAGGACAAAACTTTCTATGGGAAGTAGTTATTGTTGAGCCCAGCGCCTCTCGTTGTGTGCACCGTAACATACTAGTTGGCAGGGTAGTTACACCTCTCTGGGGGGATGGGTGGCTTCCTGTCAAGATTATAAATCCGACTACCAAATCTATCACCTTGAGAAGGAATGCAAAAGTGGCTGACGTATATCCATGCATTGCATTAGAGGATTTTGACAGTGATACGAACACGTCAGTCCACCAGAATGCCGGTAGAGTGAGTAGTGGCAGCTCTCACGGCAGTCTTACAGCTAGGAGTTGTGCTAGCAACAATGTAGCTAGGGGGAATGATAGACTGGCTAGTCTAGGGCTCCAGAACCTGTCAGTTGATGACTGTCAGGTCTCACCAGTCTGGAAGGATAGACTGACTGACCTAATTGAGAACTATGAGGATGTGTTTTCTAGACATCGGTTGGATTGTGGTGAGGCTAGTGGCTTCTGTCATCGTATCCGACTGACTGATGATCGGCCCTTTCGGTTACCTTACCGGAGGCTCTCCCCCGCCCATTACCAAAAGTTGAGAAAGAGACTCTGAACGAGATGGAGGACAGGGAGATAATTAGGAAGTCGAGTAGCGAGTATGCATCCCCACTTGTTCTTTGTTGGAAAAAGAATGGTGACTTGAGACTGTGCACAGATTTCAGGTGGTTAAATGCTCGCACGGTGAAAGATGCACATCCCCTACCTCACCAAGCAGATGTACTTGCAGCGTTGGGAGGCAATGCCTTTTTCAGTTCTATGGATTTGACATCCGGATATTACAATGTCCCACTGCATGAGGATGATAAGAAATACACTGCTTTCTCCTCTCCTCTCGGTTTACATGAATATAACCGTATGCCCCAGGGGCTTTGTAACAGTCCAGCTACGTTCATGAGAATGATGCTCACAATCTTTGGTGGTCAGAACTCACCGAGTCTTCTCTGTTACTTAGATGACCTTCTGGTCTTTGGCAAGTCTGAAGAAGAGAGCTTGCAGAGGCTGGAGATGGTATTTCAGCGTTTACGAGAACACAACCTGAAGTTGTCTCCATCTAAGTGTCAGTTTCTGAGAAAGTCACTGAAGTTTTTGGGACATATTGTTTCTCGGGAAGGGATAGCCACAGACCCTGATAAGGTGCAGGCTATAGTGGGTGTGACGGAGAGCGATATTATGGAGTCGGATGGTGTCACCCCGTCTGCCAATAAGATCCGGTCATTCTTAGGAATGGTGGTGTATTATCAACATTACATTGAGAACTGCTCTGTAGTTGCAAGACCACTGTTTCAGTTGACCACGGGTGTGAAAAAGCCACGGAGAGGCAAAGTAAAAGGGAAGAGAGCCGCCCCCCTTCGTAAGCTTAGTGCAGCAGACTGGACTGTGGAGTGTAGGGAGGCCTTTGAGGCGTTAAAAGCCGCATTGGTGGGACAAGCTCTGTTGGCTCACCCTGACTTTTCTCAGCCATTTCTATTGTCTGTAGATGCATCCACTAGTGGACTGGGAGCTGTGCTTTCACAAGTGCAGGAAGGGTGTGGCACAGCCAGGCCCATAGCTTTTGCTAGTAAATCTTTGAATCATGCTCAGTCTAAATATCCAGCTCATAGGCTTGAGTTTCTCGCCATGAAATGGGCTATACACGGCAAGTTTAGCCATTGGCTGCGAGGACATAGATTTACAGTGTGGACAGATAATAATCTGCTTAAGTACATCCTCACAAAGCCAAAACTTGATGCATGCGAGCAGAAATGGGTAGCTAAGCTGGCACCTTTTGACATTCAGTACATTCCTGGGCCTAAGGCTGCCGACACACTGCAGCACAAACACGCCGACGGGGACCACGCCGGGGGACCAATCCAGGGGCTCCGGTCCATCTTCATAGAGACGTAATAGCACTAGCGATCTACTAAATAGAACTCAACTTAACAAATTCGAAACAACTATGGCGTCTCCTCCCCCCCCGAAAGTACCTGCCCACCCAAAACGGAGTGATGAGCAGTTTCGCCTGATTAAAACTATACAGGATCTGCTAATAGCGGACTACCAGGGGTTCCAACTGGAACAACCCATCACTAAAGCCCTCGCGTCTCGCTTGAGACATATTAGAAAGTTAGCCAAAAAGGAAAAAGTACAAAACGAGTTAACGAGGAGACTGTCCGACGACAAAAACTCCAACTGGCACAAAGATACCCTGGACCACATAAGGGAGTATCAGTTCCGCCGCGCTAGCACCGTTACGGCCCTTAAAGCCCTTACCACGCTTAGTATAACACTATGGAGGGAGGCCCTGGTCACAGCCATAAGCTGGACCAGGCACCGCACCAAATCCATGACTTCACAGGCCTACAAGGTCTTCGAACAGCAGGTACTCCAAATTAAGTTGGACTACGAATCGGAACAGGCGCGGGGAACACAGGCACGCAGACCAGTACCCACAACGGGGAAGCCTGAGCCCACAACGGGCTTACAAACGACAACTGACACAAACCACGGAACGGCACCTGACCTACCAACAACATCGTCCTCAGGTGACGAACCCAGACCTACCCCTGGTACGGAAAAGGCAAGTGCACCCCAACCGTCTGCAGGGACGATTGGGGACAGGAACACACTTAAACGTAGACACGCACCTACCACAGGTCGGAACCCGAACCGGGTGAACCAACTCCACAATGTTGGGAGCGGTCTAAATACAGTCAGGAAGGAGGGAGTTTTGCCTATTAATCAGGCCCTACTCATCGACCACGTAGGCCTCGATACGAACACTCGCTGGGGCTCCGTCTACACGAACGCAGTCCATGAGGGAACCGTGGCCACAACCACAACACCCTCGACACACATAGACGACGGGGACGAGGGGACGTCAAGTGCCACAGGCCACACCGTAATACCGTACGAACCTGACCTCACCACGATACTTGACCTCACTCTACACGATACATCCGGTATTACCTTTGAGGTAACGCTAATGGATGCACTCCACTCCCCAGAACTCTCACGGGGTCTTATACGGACCCAAGAAACCCTAGGACGTAACCTGTCCCCGGGACCCGAACCCACCCAAAAACGAGGACCTACCGCGCACTCAACCCCTATAAGATCCGAAACCACACCACCGTCACCCTGGTACGAACGACATGATAGTTATGGGATTAAGGATAACTGGAGACTCAACATGCATAGAGATATTATCGTCATGGGGGACTCTAACTTGGGCAACTTACCCCCCATCAACAATGACTTAATACAGGTGGATAGCTACCCGGGGGCCAGAATCGAACACGCGATTCAAATACTTGAGCGGGTTGAAACGTCTCCTAATGTAAGGGCAATACTTCTGTCGTTCGGCATCAATGACAAACAAACCTGCAATGGGTATTTGGCGATTAGGAACATAAAAACACTGAATACAGGCCTACAGGGTCTTTGAACAGCAAGTACTCCAAATTAAGTTGGACTACGAGTCGGAACAGGCGCAGGCAGCAACATCGTCCTCAGGTGACGAACCCAGACCTGCCCCTGAGACGGAAAAGACGTGTACACCCCAACCATCTGCAGAGACAATTGGGTACAGTAACACACTTAAACGTAGACACACACCTACCACAAGTCAGAACCCGAACCGGGGGAACCAACCCCATAATGTTGGTAGCGATCTAAATACTGTCAGGACGGAGAGAGTTTTGCCTATTAATCAGGCCTTACTCATTGACCACGTAGACCTTGATAAAAGCACTCGCAGGGGCTCCGTCTACACGTACGCAGCCCATGAGGGAACCGTGGCCACAACCACAACATCCTCGGCACACATAGACGACGGGGACGAAGGGACATCAGGAACCACGGGCCACACCATGGTACCGTACGAACCTGACCCCACCTCGATATTTGACCTCACTCTACACGAGACATCCGATTTTAATTTTATTTTTGAGGCAACACGTATGGACGCACCCCTCTCCCCAGAGCTCTCGCTGGGTCCCATACGGACCCATGAAACCCCAGGACGCAACCCGTCCCCGGGACCCGGACCCACCCAAAGACTAGGACCTACCGCGCACTCAACCCCTATAAGATCCTAAACCACAACACCGCCACCCGAAACCACACCACAGTCACCCTGGTACGAACGACATGAAAGCCATATGATTAAGGATAACTGGAGACTAAACATACATAGGGAAATTGTCATCATGGGGGACTCTAACTTAAAGAACTTACCCCCCATCCATAATAACTTAATACAGGTCGATAGCTACCCGGGTGCCAAAATCCAACACGCGATTCAAATACTTGAGCGCCTTGAAACGTCTCCTAATGTAAGGGCAATACTTCTGTCATTCGGCATCAATGACAAACAAACCTGCAATGGGCATTTGGCGATTAGGAACATAAAGACACTGAATACAGTGGCCAAAAGAGCATTCCCGAGGGCGCTCATATACATGGCGTGCATAAACGCCTCCTACCGCCTAAAAGATTCCATGTTAATCAACATAGATAGCTTAAATGAAGCCATACGCAACAACATACTTTACATTCCATTACTGGGATACAGGAAATTCCAAACGCAACAGGACCACATCCACTGGACCCAGCAAACAGGGATCCACATGTGGGCAATGTGGGAAAGGGTATTGGAGCGGCACATGTAAAAAATCCCCCGAAAAAAGCACACCGCGCAGGGACCGGACTACTCCGGGCCCCCCCCGAAAGACCCCGTTCGTCACGTTTAAATAGATGGATCTATTAATAGATCTATAAAACGAACAAAATATGTTCCAGAGTCAAAATTTGTACGATTATAACCTCCCTTCTTTCTCTTATAAAAGTACAGGTTATCATCAACATTAATAGGACAGGGACTATTTTAATCGCAAAAAAGTACGGGTAAGTATTTTGGGTAAGTATCTACGGAGCACCCTTCATGCAGGTTATATAGCCTAGGAGTTAAGAAGTAGCGAACCACTACCGAACACACCACAGAACTTAGGGACCCTGAAAAGGGGCCACCCCAATAGAACGGGGCAATACGAACGACCAACCCCAAGACTAAGGGCCCACCCGTAGACGGGTAAAACTACCTTCCCACCATGAACCCCTTCAAAAAGAAGAATGAGAAACCGAAACGTAAACCAAAACACAACGTACCCTTAAAGAAAAAAACGGCAACGGACCCACGTAACAGAGGAGAATGGAGCCAGATCACAAAACACGGTTACGGCGAAATGAAATACGGAAAACCCCCCTAATTATAACCCGCAAAATCCTCATCCTGGGGGACGACAACACATCCTTACTACCGCCCATCAAAAACAACCGGATACAAATAGATAGCTACCCGAAGGCAAAAATTAGGGATGCCATACGCATCCTTAAATACCAAACACCCACGACAGACATAGCCAAGCACGTAATATTATCCTTCGGTATAAATGATAGAAAAACAAAACCCTCCATACTATCAGGCCAACTCCTACGGCAACTCTGCCGATCAGCAAAGGGCACCTTCCCGACCGCGAAGATACACATTCCGCTAATTAACGCAAACGGCCGACTACCACGTCAGGTCTTGAGTAACCTAGGACTTCTGAATAACCAGATTACCCAAACGGGACACGCGATACCCAAATTAGAATATGAACAATTCAAAACACGGAAAAATCAAATTAAATGGACGGGGGACACGGGCAAGGCCATGTTGGGAAATTGGGACCAACATCTAAATTTAACGATAAAACAGAATGATGCCCCGGAAAACTGGGAAAAGTCTATAATCAATCTAGCCCCAGACTTCCACCCCACAACGGACCAAATCAACGCCCTCATGAAAGGCCTCTCCTTCGTACCCACAAAGGGAACAGATAAGGGTAAAGTAGAAAGACTGAAAAACGATACCACAGACGAATCAAACTAGGATCCTTCTTTGCGGACTTAGACAAAACCGGAGACACCAAGCTACCATTTGTACACGAGTCAAACTGGACGCCTCAGGATCACCAAATCAACGCGGCAACCCACGACCTAATCAGATGTAATTTAGAATCGGTTAAGAAGACACAGACACATCCAAACACGGCTGAAACAAACCTATCTGGGACGGAGGAGGAGGCATTGATACAATTAGCCAACAATCAGGACATAGTCATTAAGCCGGCAGACAAGGGCAGCGCAATCGTAATACTTGGCAGGGAACAATACGTGAGGGAAGCGAACAGACAGCTCGCGGATACAAGATACTACAAACCCCTAGAGACCCCCATCTTCGCGGAAACCAGTAGGGAAATTAAACATATCCTAGACCACCTTACGCATAGAGGGTTTATCAACGAAAAACAGTGGGAATACCTACGGGGACCACTCACCCCTAGACCGAGAATGCTCTATCTACTACCCAAGATCCACAAAACCCCTGATAAGTGGGCCTTCCCCTTTGAAATACCGGCTGGCAGACCAATCATCTCGGACTGTGACAGCGAGAGCTACGCAATAGCTGAATATATAGACCACTTCTTAAACCCACTTTCCAACAGACACAAAAGCTATATTAAGGACACGGGGGACTTCATTGATAAAATCAAAAACACTAGGATAACGGAACCCTCCTTTCTTTTCACAATAGACGTAGACAGCCTCTACACAAACATCGACACAGAACAGGGTTTGGGAGCAATTCGAGCCTGCTTCCTAAAGTACCCAGACAGAAAAAGACCAGACGCAGCACTCATGACGCTCTTAGAAATGGGCCTAACTAGGAACGACTTTATGTTCAATAACAAATGGTACCTACAGATAAAGGGCACAGCAATGGGCAAAAAGTTTGCACCAGCCTACGCGGACATCTACATGGCAGAATGGGAGGAGACTCTCTTCCCAAAATGCACCCACCTACCGACCAAATACTTTAGATACCTGGATGATATCTGGGGTACCTGGCCACACGGCCTCCCCCAGTTCCAGAAGTTTATAGACACAATGAACCGACACCATGACTCCATAACGGTTAAATACGTCACACACGAAACCGAAGTAGAGTTCCTCGACACAGTAACATACAAAGGAACCAACTTCGAAGGAACAGGAATCTTGGAAACAAGAGTCTTCTTCAAACCCACAGACACCCACGCACTACTACACAGAAACAGTTTCCACCCGAAACACACCTTCAAGGGACTCCTAAAGGCCCAATTCCTGAGGTTCCAGAGAATCTGCAGCCAGGACTCTGACAGAAAAGAGGCTAACAACACCCTGTGCACAGCCCTCAAAACCAGAGGCTACACAAGGGATGAACTAAGGTGGGCAAAACGGAATTACCTCAAAAAGAAAACACCACATAACACACCAATTCTACAACCCTCGCTCCTACCCCTAATAGCCACCTACTCACAATACACCGTGAACATAAACACACAACTTAAAAACAACTTCACCCAGACACAGAGAACCCAACACCTAATGGAAGAATGGAAAATCATCTCAGCATACAGAAGGAACAAAACCCTTAAGGACCTTCTAGTCACATCCAAATTCCCGCCCCCCCCAGAAAAAGACAGAGGAGAACGGGCGATTCCAACACAGCATTACATAACAGTAACATGATCTCTTCTCCGTGTCCCCTAGCGGCACCGACACAGAGACTCCGGGCGGGCAAAGAACAAGCTCCAGAACAAAAACAAAATAGGTGGCGACACTGACATGATGATGGAAAAAGCTCAAAAGGACACAATAAAAGTCCAGAGCAATCCCCATTCTGAGTCCTGCCCTAAAATCTTACAACATCTGGAGCCCCTGTCCCAACCCCGCCTGGAGCCCACCACACACCCTAACACTTGGTACAAAATTAGGGACTGGACTGTGTCGGCGGTTAAACCCACTCTGGTCCTGGGAGACTCCAGCCTCTCACTTATCCCCTAGTACAGTTAGACAACTACCCAGGTGCTGCATTTAATCACATCAGGGAAATCCTAAAAAAAGTGGAGACTCCCTTTAAGGAAGTAGACATATTAATACTCGCCCTAGGCATAAACAATGGTCTACTAAAACAATCTACTACCACAACATGGAAACAGCTCCAACAGCTACTCAAAACATGTAGTAAAGTCTTCCCCGCAGCAGAGGTTTATATCCCTATGATTTATGTCTCAGATAGGTTGGACCAAGCCCATCAGATCAGACTACGACAACTCAACGAAAGGATAAACGACTTTAAGGGTCGTTTAATTACTGCACTGGATTTAGACAAATTCTCAACGGATCCGAGTGACCCCATGCTGTGGACCCCAGCAGCAGCACGGGCCATTTTAGATAGCTGGTTGGACGACATAAACACCCCATTCTCTCCATAAGCCAGGAGAGGAGAGCACGTAAGCCATGGAGCCCGTAGGAGAATTTGGTGGACGGCAGAGGGCCAGTGAAAGGTTTAGAGAGCACCGTTTTTATCCTTTTATTTATTTATTTATTGAATTACCTTATTGAGTTTCATGTCTGATATATATCGTTTTATTTTATCTTATTTAATTTATACTATATACTCTCATGAACCCTTGTTTCTAAAAATATCTAATAATGTGCATGGCTTTTTACCTTGTGTGAATATTTATATAAGCACTTTAGATAGCACTCTTGATGAAACAGTGTTGAACTTGAGTGCTACAGTGGAAAGACAGAGTAGAGCACCACAGAGAGCACCACAGACTGTGGATGTTTTTAAGAAAGGCCTCAAAACCCACCTTTTTAGTAGAGCCTTCTGTTGACCTTTTATCAATTTTTTTTTGCTCCACACATTTTATGTTCTTTTACCAATTTATTTTATCAGTTTTATTATTCTATGTTTCTCTGCTATTTTATGTTTTAGTCTTGCCTATTTTTATATTCTTTCTTTCCTTTATTCTCGCTAGCTTTTAAGTCCCTTAACTGTAGCGCTCTGAGAGTTGCCCCGCAACTGTAAAGCGCATTACAAATGAAATCTATTATTATTATTATTAGATAGTAGTATAAGCAAGGTAGCGTACGACGCTTAGCGTTTTTAAAGTTTTTTTTTTATTTGACACTGTATTAAGTATTTAAGTGTTGAGTGCTATACAGTGTATATGCTAATAGGTAAATAGGACAAGTAAGTAATTCTATTTTAATTTTTTTCATTTTAGGTACGCCATCGCTCGTATCCGAGAGCTGGAGGACTCGTTCACCTTTTTCATTACGGATGAAATATGTCAGATGATTGTGGACGCGACCAACCTCCACGGGTAGTTATTTCATTTTAGTAATTTGTAATTACTTTTATTGTAAATAATCGTGTCATCTGTATATGTGATAATAAATAAATAAATCTCTTGAATATATTTTGTAGGGCGCCGTGCGTCTGGCCAGTGGAGGGACGGTGTCTTCCGCTCCCGGGGCGAAGCCACCCTGAGTCTGTGGGGCGAACGCAGCGACCGGCCCATATTCCGGGCGACGATGTCTGAGAAAAGATTCTGCCAGTTGACCCGCGCCATCCGCTATGACGACCGGATGACCAGGGGGTCACCAGGTAACTAGTGTTCAACTTCTGTCGAGGAAGAAAAACTGTTTTAAAACATGTTGTTCTGTGTTTCTCCTCAGATGATGACTTCAGGATGGTGTGATCCTGCGCCCCCAAAATTGGCCATTTTAGTTAAGAGTGTTTATTTTAAAATTGTATTGTGTGCAATATTTTAATATTTATTTATTTTCATAGTTCGAGAAATTTTTTTGTTTGTATTTTTAAATGAGGTATTTTAAACACATACATTATAAATAAAAGTGTATTTTTGAGACATTCCTCTTGATGCGTCTTCTTTCCGGTTCAGACTTGGAGCACGACTGCTACTGAGTGAGGGTGTGCAAGGAATAATGTAGGAAGAGAATTTACTGGCATTAAATGGAAGTAACCGGCTTCAAACACACTCTTACTTTCCGTCGTAGTTTCAACGCGGTTTAACGTTGAGGCTAAAAACCAGCCGTAATCAATCATAGTCCTTTTGCATCGTTCGTACAAAACTGTACATTGGAATATTGACAACCATACTAGGTAATTTACTGTACATTGGAGGGGGTTGGGGGGGGACACTGTACATTGGAATATTGACAACCATACTAGTTAAATTACTGTACATTGGAGGGGGTTGGGTTAGGACATTTACAGGGGCCAGTTTCGAATTGCAGTCTCCCGTAGGTGTTCTTTGAGAATGGTTTTGAAAGTGGGTAGTGATCCACATTCCTTTACAGCTTTGGGTAGGGCGTTCCACATTGATGTGGCATAATTGCGAAACGTGTTTAGTCCCTTGTTTGAGCCGAATCTGCGCGGACGAGCAGCTTGTCGCATTCAGGAGACGCTGCCCATTCAGGCAGTTCATGCCCAACAAGCCGGCCAAGTATGGGCTGAAGGTAATAATAATTGGTTTGACTAGAAGTATTTTATTTGTCATGCATGCACACACGCGAGATGGCCACACACACACGCACAGATCTGACCCCTCCTTGTTTTCTGCTCCTAGAGATCTGACCCCTCCTTGTTTTCTGCTCCTAGAAATCTCACACCTGTTCGAAGTGCAACAAGTCCTTCACCTTTCTCAGTAATCTACGGCGGCATAAAAAAAGTCTCGCTCAAGTGTCATGCACCAGCAGCAGCAGCAGCAGCAGCAGGAGAAGGAGGAGAGTCACGGGGACCAGCGCAATTACAGCGGTGTGTGCCACATGTGACAGGCCTGTCACTGTGTGCGCCCTGAGATGGGAGGGCGATGGAATCTCCAACCTGCCCACGTTCTATGATATCACGAGCAATTGTCCGACCGCTCGGCCATATAGGGCAGGCCCGCGAATGGCATATGGAGCGCCTGTTACCTGCTCATGTGATCCTGAGACCGGGTGCCTGAGTGTGCCAGGTAGGGTGCCCTATGTTATGATAGGGGATTACATCTTCCTTGCGCGGGAGTGTGACAGCTGTGGCGAATGTACAGCGGGCAGTTGGACCATGGCGCTTTTTGGTGCAGTGTGCGTGATCATAATATACACGTGGGGGTTGCGACGGCGGGGCTATGGCAGCAGTGTTGCATCCGTCGCAGACCGGGATTTGAAACGATATAGTTAACAACCCCGATAATGGCACTTGTTTAAGGTAGCATAAGCTAGCTGGTACACCCGTATTTAAAAGACGGGGAGGCGGCCAGCCGCGCTTCACTGGGATTAGCCCAGGGTCGTATTTAATTTATGTAAGTTAGCAGCTATGTGCGCGCTCACTGCACTATAAGCAGATGCACTTTGGTTGCGCAATTATGCTGGAACCCCCGCTCACAACCTCTTTAACATGCTCCCCCACGGCAGGCGGCTACGGCTGCCCAAGACACTAAAGTCCCGCCACAGACTGAGTTTCTTCCCCTCAGCAGCTCGCCTGGTAAACGAGTCAGGTGTCCCCCTGTTCCCCCCCCCCCTCCCCCCTCTATGGCGAGCTGCTAGGGCTGGACTTCTGGACTTGAACTTTGTGTTGCACTGTATCCATGTCCCCAACCACCACACTTTCAGTCTTATTGTTGTCTCACTGTTATGTCCTGTCTTGCACTTTACTTAAAATTATTTATTTACTGTTGTATTGTCTTAATTGTGAAAAGAAGTATGCACTGTAATGCCAAAACACGTTCCTTTTTGTACATGTATGAAATGGCGAATAAAGTAATCTGAATCAAAAAACGCGGGCCCGAATTTAGATTACTTTTAAATGTAAGTCGGACTCCCCCTTTAATACGACATTTGACGGTATGTGGCACTATGTGACGTTTATTTGAGTTGTGCGTACTTAGTACACACATTAGTGCCACTAGACCACGGGATTCCTTTAAGGAAATCGGTTTAGTCTTTACTGGACACGGTGCAGATCTTATTTCTTTATTGATGTAACTGGCAGCCAAGCTGCCAGCAGACTTTTATTATTTTCAGTATTAATTTTTAGATAATGCACTTGGTTACGTAATTATGCTGGGACTCCCACTTATAAACACGGGCCAGAACTTAGGTTTATTCTAAATGTGAGTCGGACTCCCCTTTGGGAGGTTTTAATACGACAATTTGACAATATGTGGCACTATGTGACGTTCATTTGAGTTGTGTGTACTTAGTACATACATTAGTGCCACCAGACCACGGGGTTCCTTTAAGGAAACCCGTTGGGTCTTTACTGGACTAGGTCCAGAATTCTTTTTTCATGTGCAAATCGGTCGTCCGACCTGGGTATAGGGGCGAAAGACTAATCGAACCATCTAGTAGCTAGCTGTTCGTCCCACCTCTTGCAGAGACAAGTCGCATTTCTTTCCTCTCTCCCTAGGCCTTCAAGGCCGTTCCTACCGCCGCCTCTACTGCTCCATGGAGCCCGACGCTGCTATGCCCTGCTTCGTGCCGGTGGCCGGACTATACTCAAATCAACTCTAAATGGATCTAATCAGTGGATTGCATATTTTCTTCAAGAAGCAGAATAAGGCTAACCCTCTCTGCCTATTGGGACATCATAATCGGCACGTGGTGTAGTGGTTAACACTGTCGCCTCACAGCAAGAAGGTCCAGGGTTCGATTCCCGCTTGGGGACCAGGTTTCCATGATCCCAGGTACCCAGGTGGGGTATCTCCCAGGCCTTTCTGTGTGGAGTTTGCATGTTCTCCCCGTGCTCGCAAGGGTTTCCCCCCCGATAAGATAAACCCAATGGAAAAACATGCACAACAACAGATCGCTAACGCTGTGGCGTCCTTGACGAAGACGGGCAGGAGCACTTGGATTGGTCCCCTGGCGCGGCCCTCGCCGACGCCTGTCTGCTCCCAGCTGCCCTTGGGGGGGAAGGACGACGGGATGGGTTAATCGCAGAGATGAATCGCATCTGCGATCCTACAAAGAACAATGCATGCGTGTGTGTTCCGGTGTGTGTGTGTGTAACCGTGTGTGCTAACCGCTAAACATTGAGGATAGTTACATGCCAATTAAAGACCTCTGAATAGGTCCTGCATTATTATAATCAGGCTACCAACTTGAAGACGGTCATTTTTGGATTATCGAAGCTTTTGGACTGCAATAAGAAGATTTTGGATCCGTTTACCGCGCACAGGATCTACCAAAATGAACTGATAAGACACTTGGACAAATAATGCATTCAGTCGCAACATTTGAGCTAGCTGGAAAAATGGCATACCCCCTTGCGGACTATCTAATTATGATGACGATGAGGATAAACTGCAGGCTGCCTTCCTTCGTAGGCATGGGTGGCATGGCCATGGAGGTTTTCAAACCGCTACCTATGAGGAGATTGAGGATATGATGACAGACCTGGGCAATCCAGTAACCAAAGACAATATCATCTTCTTATTGTATATATCTGAGCCTCCTGTACATGATGTGGGGAGGCTGCACAACTACACGGAGTTCGTACAGGTCTACAGAAGACTCATGGCCTACGTCTACCCAAATGATATCACACTTCCTGGGTGGGACCTCTGCCGTTCCTACTAAAGAGTCTCCTGACTACGGGTGTACATGTATCAAATAAAATACATTTCAAAAAAAAAAAAAAAAAAAATGCATTCAGTCATTTGGACGGAGTTGTTAAAACTCACTCCACTCAAATCAAGTTATATTTCACTCTATTCAAATCAAATTTAAAGTGACGTGGCTGGGATAAATGGGCCAGTCAGTCAGCCAAAACAAATTCCTGGACCAAGGTCGAAACAGGGAGCTGCTGGAGTCGAAGGCCCTCTGGGAGATAAGAGTGGCGAGCGGCTTCCCCACCCGCAATCCCTACCTCCCCCACCCAGGACTTGGCTTGTGCACTCCACCCACCCCCCCCCCCTTCCTCTGCATTGGCGCTGCACTGTCAGCTGCCTCGTGTGAGGGATCACCCCCCCCCCCCCTACAGCCCTGTAACAACCCCAACCCACTCCCCCCTCCTTCCGTAAATGGCGCTGCCTATGACGGCTGCCAGTCAGTTTGCGGTGGTGAATATGCATACGTTTGTCTCAAGGCTCTGTACCATTATTACTATCTAAAATGTAATAATTGTGGAATATTACTGTAATGAGCTGTATGTGTATGATCCAAGCGTCCTATGATCCTCATAGGAGCATAACAGAAAAAAGCATTCCATGTGAAGGTATTCTGTATCTTTGCATGTCAACTAATAAAGAAACTTGAAACTTGAACTTGAAACTAGTAGCTGGTTCCCTCCAAAGTTTCCCTCAGGATAGCTGGCGCTCGATGTATTGCAGTTTTATCTGGTAACGCGAATGATTAGAGGTCTTGGGGCCGAAACGATCTCAACCTATTCTCAAACTTTAAATGGGTAAGAAGCCCGGCTCGCTGGCTTGGAGCCGGGCGTGGAATGCGCGAGGCCTAGTGGGCCACTTTTGGTATTACCCCATTTTGGCTTCATTTGATGATCTGGGGTGGATGTTGCGGGAGCTTCGGATGCCACGGGACCCCAATCGGCTCATCACTACCATCGCCAATCTCGGCATCACACCCATCAGAGGACGAAGATAAAATCGTGGATGAGATGATCAGGTGGAGTCTGCCAGATAGGCCTCTAAAGGAGCTACTGGATACTGCTTGTCGCGACCTTAGGGCTTAGGAGGAAGAGGAGGAGGAGCTGCGCACTGTTAAAGATCTCAACATCGCAGAGGGGCTACCACCAGGACCACCAGGAGGACCACCAGGAGGAGGAAAAGTAGTAGGAGGCAAAAGAAGATGGGTGCATTGTTCCAAGACCCTCCCTCTCTCCCCTCTCCTCTGGGGTGGATGTTCCAGGACCTGGAAGAACCACAGACCTATGAACAACTTAAAGCTACGATCGACCCCGACCTCTTCACGATGATCAAAGGAAATCATGAGGAATTGTTCACCCTCATCGATGTGAGAGGAAGATATGTTTATCCAGAGCACCTTTAGTACCACCTCCTGTACATGTGGGGAGGCTGCACAACTACACAGAGTTCGTACAGGTCTACAGAAGACTCATGGCCTACGTCTACCCAAATGATATCACACTTCCTGGGTGGGACCTCTGCCGTTCCTACTAAAGAGTCTCCTGACTACGGGTGTACATGTATCAAATAAAATAAATTTATAAAAAAAAAAAAAAAAAAAATGCATTCAGTCATTTGGACGGAGTTGTTAAAACTCACTCCACTCAAATCAATAGTTATATTTCACTCTATTCAAATCAAATTTAAAGTGACGTGGCTGGGATAAATGGGCCAGTCAGTCAGCCAAAACAAATTCCTGGACCAAGGTCGAAACAGGGAGCTGCTGGAGTCGAAGGCCCTCTGGGAGATAAGAGTGGCGAGCGGCTTCCCCACCCGCAATCCCTACCTCCCCCACCCAGGACTTGGCTTGTGCACTCCACCCACCCACCCCCCCCCCCCTTCCTCTGCATTGGCGCTGCACTGTCGGCTGCCTCGTGTGAGGGATCACCCGCCCCCCCCCTACAGCCCTGTAACAACCCCAACCCACTCCCCCCTCCTTCCGTAAATGGCGCTGCCTATGACGGCTGCCAGTCTGTTTGCGGTGGTGAATATGCATATGTTTGTCTCAAGGCTCTGTACCATTATTACTATCTAAAATGTAATAATTGTGGAATATTACTGTAATGAGCTGTATGTGTATGATCCAAGCGTCCTATGATCCTCATAGGAGCATAACAGAAAAAAGCATTCCATGTGAAGGTATTCTGTATCTTTGCATGTCAACTAATAAAGAAACTTGAAACTTGAACTTGAAACTAGTAGCTGGTTCCCTCCGAAGTTTCCCTCAGGATAGCTGGCGCTCGATGTATTGCAGTTTTATCTGGTAACGCGAATGATTAGAGGTCTTGGGGCCGACACGATCTCAACCTATTCTCAAACTTTAAATGGGTAAGAAGCCCGGCTCGCTGGCTTGGAGCCGGGCGTGGAATGCGCGAGGCCTAGTGGGCCACTTTTGGTATTACCCCATTTTGGCTTCATTTGATGATCTGGGTTGGATGTTGCGGGAGCTTCGGATGCCACGGGACCCCAATCGGCTCATCACTACCATCGCCAATCTCGGCATCACACCCATCAGAGGACGAAGATAAAATCGTGGATGAGATGATCAGGTGGAGTCTGCCAGATAGGCCTCTAAAGGAGCTACTGGATACTGCTTGTCGCGACCTTAGGGCTTAGGAGGAAGAGGAGGAGGAGCTGCGCACTGTTAAAGATCTCAACATCGCAGAGGGGCTACCACCAGGACCACCAGGAGGACCACCAGGAGGAGGAAAAGTAGTAGGAGGCAAAAGAAGATGGGTGCATTGTTCCAAGACCCTCCCTCTCTCCCCTCTCCTCTGGGGTGGATGTTCCAGGACCTGGAAGAACCACAGACCTATGAACAACTTAAAGCTACGATCGACCCCGACCTCTTCACGATGATCAAAGGAAATCATGAGGAATTGTTCACCCTCATCGATGTGAGAGGAAGATATGTTTATCCAGAGCACCTTTAGTACCACCTCCTGTACATGATGTGGGGAGGCTGCACAACTACACAGAGTTCGTACAGGTCTACAGAAGACTCATGGCCTACGTCTACCCAAATGATATCACACTTCCTGGGTGGGACCTCTGCCGTTCCTACTAAAGAGTCTCCTGACTACGGGTGTACATGTATCAAATAAAATACATTTCAAAAAAAAAAAAAAAAAAAAAAAAATGCATTCAGTCATTTGGACGGAGTTGTTAAAACTCACTCCACTCAAATCAAGTTATATTTCACTCTATTCAAATCAAATTTAAAGTGACGTGGCTGGGATAAATGGGCCAGTCAGTCAGCCAAAACAAATTCCTGGACCAAGGTCGAAACAGGGAGCTGCTGGAGTCGAAGGCCCTCTGGGAGATAAGAGTGGCGAGCGGCTTCCCCACCCGCAATCCCTACCTCCCCCACCCAGGACTTGGCTTGTGCACTCCACCCACCCACCCCCCCCCCCCCTTCCTCTGCATTGGCGCTGCACTGTCAGCTGCCTCGTGTGAGGGATCACCCCCCCCCCCCCCTACAGCCCTGTAACAACCCCAACCCACTCCCCCCTCCTTCCGTAAATGGCGCTGCCTATGACGGCTGCCAGTCAGTTTGCGGTGGTGAATATGCATATGTTTGTCTCAAGGCTCTGTACCATTATTACTATCTAAAATGTAATAATTGTGGAATATTACTGTAATGAGCTGTATGTGTATGATCCAAGCGTCCTATGATCCTCATAGGAGCATAACAGAAAAAAGCATTCCATGTGAAGGTATTCTGTATCTTTGCATGTCAACTAATAAAGAAACTTGAAACTTGAACTTGAAACTAGTAGCTGGTTCCCTCCGAAGTTTCCCTCAGGATAGCTGGCGCTCGATGTATTGCAGTTTTATCTGGTAACGCGAATGATTAGAGGTCTTGGGGCCGACACGATCTCAACCTATTCTCAAACTTTAAATGGGTAAGAAGCCCGGCTCGCTGGCTTGGAGCCGGGCGTGGAATGCGCGAGGCCTAGTGGGCCACTTTTGGTATTACCCCATTTTGGCTTCATTTGATGATCTGGGATGGATGTTGCGGGAGCTTCGGATGCCACGGGACCCCAATCGGCTCATCACTACCATCGCCAATCTCGGCATCACACCCATCAGAGGACGAAGATAAAATCGTGGATGAGATGATCAGGTGGAGTCTGCCAGATAGGCCTCTAAAGGAGCTACTGGATACTGCTTGTCGCGACCTTAGGGCTTAGGAGGAAGAGGAGGAGGAGCTGCGCACTGTTAAAGATCTCAACATCGCAGAGGGGCTACCACCAGGACCACCAGGAGGACCACCAGGAGGAGGAAAAGTAGTAGGAGGCAAAAGAAGATGGGTGCATTGTTCCAAGACCCTCCCTCTCTCCCCTCTCCTCTGGGGTGGATGTTCCAGGACCTGGAAGAACCACAGACCTATGAACAACTTAAAGCTACGATCGACCCCGACCTCTTCACGATGATCAAAGGAAATCATGAGGAATTGTTCACCCTCATCGATGTGAGAGGAAGATATGTTTATCCAGAGCACCTTTAGTACCACCTCCTGTACATGATGTGGGGAGGCTGCACAACTACACAGAGTTCGTACAGGTCTACAGAAGACTCATGGCCTACGTCTACCCAAATGATATCACACTTCCTGGGTGGGACCTCTGCCGTTCCTACTAAAGAGTCTCCTGACTACGGGTGTACATGTATCAAATAAAATACATTTTCAAAAAAAAAAAAAAAAAAAAAAAAAAAAATGCATTCAGTCATTTGGACGGAGTTGTTAAAACTCACTCCACTCAAATCAAGTTATATTTCACTCTATTCAAATCAAATTTAAAGTGACGTGGCTGGGATAAATGGGCCAGTCAGTCAGCCAAAACAAATTCCTGGACCAAGGTCGAAACAGGGAGCTGCTGGAGTCGAAGGCCCTCTGGGAGATAAGAGTGGCGAGCGGCTTCCCCACCCGCAATCCCTACCTCCCCCACCCAGGACTTGGCTTGTGCACTCCACCCACCCACCCCCCCCCCCTTCCTCTGCATTGGCGCTGCACTGTCAGCTGCCTCGTGTGAGGGATCACCCCCCCCCCCCTACAGCCCTGTAACAACCCCAACCCACTCCCCCCTCCTTCCGTAAATGGCGCTGCCTATGACGGCTGCCAGTCAGTTTGCGGTGGTGAATATGCATATGTTTGTCTCAAGGCTCTGTACCATTATTACTATCTAAAATGTAATAATTGTGGAATATTACTGTAATGAGCTGTATGTGTATGATCCAAGCGTCCTATGATCCTCATAGGAGCATAACAGAAAAAAGCATTCCATGTGAAGGTATTCTGTATCTTTGCATGTCAACTAATAAAGAAACTTGAAACTTGAACTTGAAACTAGTAGCTGGTTCCCTCCGAAGTTTCCCTCAGGATAGCTGGCGCTCGATGTATTGCAGTTTTATCTGGTAACGCGAATGATTAGAGGTCTTTGGGCCGACACGATCTCAACCTATTCTCAAACTTTAAATGGGTAAGAAGCCCGGCTCGCTGGCTTGGAGCCGGGCGTGGAATGCGCGAGGCCTAGTGGGCCACTTTTGGTATTACCCCATTTTGGCTTCATTTGATGATCTGGGGTGGATGTTGCGGGAGCTTCGGATGCCACGGGACCCCAATCGGCTCATCACTACCATCGCCAATCTCGGCATCACACCCATCAGAGGACGAAGATAAAATCGTGGATGAGATGATCAGGTGGAGTCTGCCAGATAGGCCTCTAAAGGAGCTACTGGATACTGCTTGTCGCGACCTTAGGGCTTAGGAGGAAGAGGAGGAGGAGCTGCGCACTGTTAAAGATCTCAACATCGCAGAGGGGCTACCACCAGGACCACCAGGAGGACCACCAGGAGGAGGAAAAGTAGTAGGAGGCAAAAGAAGATGGGTGCATTGTTCCAAGACCCTCCCTCTCTCCCCTCTCCTCTGGGGTGGATGTTCCAGGACCTGGAAGAACCACAGACCTATGAACAACTTAAAGCTACGATCGACCCCGACCTCTTCACGATGATCAAAGGAAATCATGAGGAATTGTTCACCCTCATCGATGTGAGAGGAAGATATGTTTATCCAGAGCACCTTTAGTACCACCTCCTGTACATGATGTGGGGAGGCTGCACAACTACACAGAGTTCGTACAGGTCTACAGAAGACTCATGGCCTACGTCTACCCAAATGATATCACACTTCCTGGGTGGGACCTCTGCCGTTCCTACTAAAGAGTCTCCTGACTACGGGTGTACATGTATCAAATAAAATAAATTTATAAAAAAAAAAAAAAAAAAAATGCATTCAGTCATTTGGACGGAGTTGTTAAAACTCACTCCACTCAAATCAATAGTTATATTTCACTCTATTCAAATCAAATTTAAAGTGACGTGGCTGGGATAAATGGGCCAGTCAGTCAGCCAAAACAAATTCCTGGACCAAGGTCGAAACAGGGAGCTGCTGGAGTCGAAGGCCCTCTGGGAGATAAGAGTGGCGAGCGGCTTCCCCACCCGCAATCCCTACCTCCCCCACCCAGGACTTGGCTTGTGCACTCCACCCACCCACCCCCCCCCCCCCCCCCCCTTCCTCTGCATTGGCGCTGCACTGTCGGCTGCCTCGTGTGAGGGATCACCCCCCCCCCCCCCTACAGCCCTGTAACAACCCCAACCCACTCCCCCCTCCTTCCGTAAATGGCGCTGCCTATGACGGCTGCCAGTCTGTTTGCGGTGGTGAATATGCATATGTTTGTCTCAAGGCTCTGTACCATTATTACTATCTAAAATGTAATAATTGTGGAATATTACTGTAATGAGCTGTATGTGTATGATCCAAGCGTCCTATGATCCTCATAGGAGCATAACAGAAAAAAGCATTCCATGTGAAGGTATTCTGTATCTTTGCATGTCAACTAATAAAGAAACTTGAAACTAGTAGCTGGTTCCCTCCGAAGTTTCCCTCAGGATAGCTGGCGCTCGATGTATTGCAGTTTTATCTGGTAACGCGAATGATTAGAGGTCTTGGGGCCGAAACGATCTCAACCTATTCTCAAACTTTAAATGGGTAAGAAGCCCGGCTCGCTGGCTTGGAGCCGGGCGTGGAATGCGAGAGGCCTAGTGGGCCACTTTTGGTATTACCCCATTTTGGCTTCATTTGATGATCTGGGGTGGATGTTGCGGGAGCTTCGGATGCCACGGGACCCCAATCGGCTCATCACTACCATCGCCAATCTCGGCATCACACCCATCAGAGGACGAAGATAAAATCGTGGATGAGATGATCAGGTGGAGTCTGCCAGATAGGCCTCTAAAGGAGCTACTGGATACTGCTTGTCGCGACCTTAGGGCTTAGGAGGAAGAGGAGGAGGAGCTGCGCACTGTTAAAGATCTCAACATCGCAGAGGGGCTACCACCAGGACCACCAGGAGGACCACCAGGAGGAGGAAAAGTAGTAGGAGGCAAAAGAAGATGGGTGCATTGTTCCAAGACCCTCCCTCTCTCCCCTCTCCTCTGGGGTGGATGTTCCAGGACCTGGAAGTCCTTCACCTATCCCGGTAAACTACTGCGGCATATAGAATTTGGCTCGCTCAATTGTCCTGCACAAACACCAGCACAAGCACCAGCACCAGCAGCAGAAGGAGTCAGCAGCAGCAGCAGGAGAAGGAGGAGAGTCAGCAGCAGCAGCAGGAGAAGGAGGAGAGTCAGCAGCAGCAGCAGGAGAAGGAGGAGAGTCAGCAGCAGCAGCAGGAGAAGGAGGAGAGTCAGCAGCAGCAGCAGGAGAAGGAGGAGAGTCAGCAGTGTCAATAAAGTAAATAAAAGATAACCATTTGCTCCCCGCATTATGTATGAATGGTTGATGTTGAAGTCAGAGGTTCTGTGTAGGATTGTTAGTAACTGTCTAACTGCATATATAACTGTTTCCACTAGAGGGCGCTCTAGGCGAAGCCACTCAGGTACACCACCATGTGGCGAGTATAAATGTAGATGTCTCCTCCCATTCTTTCTCTTCCCCCCTAGCCTCTAAGTGAGAGAAGATCTGTATAGTAACTGCTCTGCCATGAAGCTATTGGAGAGGGTTCGGATAAAGAATCTATCGCCTCAAGCGGAAGGTGTGCATCCTAAGGTCAATGATCCGCAGCCACGTCATCCAGCAGGGAGAGAGCCTGCCCGATAATGGCCTGAGGAAACTGTTGGCGGCTGCACAGTGGTGCTGGCAGGAAGACTTGTCCTCCGTGTCCCGAGGAGAAGTTTAAAGCTGCTACAGCCACGAGCTGAGACGCCACCAGCAGAAAGTCCAAGTCTTTGCAGATGTGTATGCTGATCGTGCACAGCTGCATCAAGAACTGGAGGCTCTGTGGATGCTGCGGACAAATGTGAGTGAGAGCCGAGATGGACGAAATTAAGGCCTGTGTAAATGCGATGTTCAAGTGGAGGCTGCCAGATAGGCCTCTAAAGGAGCTACTGGATCTTGCCACTGCGTGGTGCCACCTGAAGTGCCACGTCAACATGGGAGAGACGGAGGCCAGCTACACGGCGAGCTCCGACCGTCGCCCTTCGAGGAGCCGAGGAGAAGTTTAAAGCTGCTACAGTCACGAGCTGAGACGCCACCTGGAGAACGTCCACTGGAAGGTCTACGTGGAGTTTGAGGGTCAGAGGATGTGTACCTGTCCTCACCTGCCTTGCAGACACCTGAAGCCCAGCCCCATTTTGGCTACATTTAACGATCTGGGGTGGATGTTGCAGGACCTTGAAATGCCACAGGACCACAAGCAACTCAACATTACCATGACCAATCTCGGCATCAGAGGAAATCATGGGCAATTGTTCACCCTCCCTGCAGATCGTGTACAGCTGAACAAACAACTGCCGGTTGTCGTGGGGCTGCGGAAGAAAGTCAGTGAAAATATGTACAGAATACAGTTCAAAGTGGCTAAGTAGATGAAAATAAGGAAGCTGCGAGACAAAGAGCTGCGCCTTAATTTGACTCAACACGGGAAACCTCACCCGGCCCGGACACGGAAAGGATTGACAGATTGATTGCTCTTCGTTTTAGTGTACTGTTGGTGGCTGCACGGAGGACCCGTGCGATTCGACCTTTTGTCCGTCCTAATTAATCATTTTTTCATACCTGCAATTGATCAAATAAGGAAACAAACACAGAAGATGCACATACATGGATGTAATGACAGCAAGAAGAGGTAGACACATATATGAAGTATGCAAACGCTGCCTGCTGCGTCCATCGCGCATATATATATACCATATTAACGCTTTAATATGGCGTGTTCTGTGATTAATGTGATTGACCAGCGTTGCTAATATGAACCAAAGGCTTTAATATGGCGCGTTCTGGCATCTGTGATTAACCGTGTTGAATGGGGGTCTGAACCAAGCGAGGACCTCATGCGCGGCGAGCACCGCAGCGAAGGAAAAGGAAATGCGCATTGCTTACCGGCGAATGGGGAAGAATGCGGAAGCGCTCTTGCACTCTTCGGCTGGGATTAATATAGACGCGGTCCGAACGAGGTCGAGGAGGAGGACAGCGGTGATGTCGCCGATCCGGGCTGGATTGGTAAATAGGACAAGTAAGTAATTCTATTTTTATTTTATTCATTTTAGGTACGCCATCGCTCGTATCGGTGAGATGTTGGACTCTTTCACATTTTTCATCACTGATGAAATATGTCTGATGGTCGTGGACGCGACCAACCTCCACGGTTAGTCATTTCATTTTAGTAATTTGTAATTACTTTTATTGTAAATAATCATGTCATCTGTATATGTGATAATAAATAAATAAATCTCTTGCATATATTTTGTAGGGCGCCGTGCGTCTGGCCAGTGGAGGGACACTGATTTGATCGAGGTCAAGGCCTTCATTGGGCTACTGTTGCTGGCAGGTGTCTTCCGCTCCCGGGGCGAAGCCACAAGGAGTCTGTGGAGCGAGCACATCGGCCGGCCCATATTCCGGGCGACGATGTCCGAGAAGAGGTTCTGCCAACTGACTCGTGCCATCCGATATGACAACCGGATGACCAGGGGTCAGGCTCTTCATCAACGACCCAACGGTGATCCCGATAAGGTATTTATTATTTCATGCCTCGTGTTGCTAATCTGTGCATTTATTTATGTATGATGTATGATGTGAGACTAATTGTATTGGCCTCATCTAATTTTTATCTTGTTTGACTATAGATGGCACCTATCCGCGAGGTGTGGGACAAGTGGGTGGAGCGGCTCCCCCTGGCACCGACATCTGCGTCGACGAGCAGCTTGTCGCATTCAAGGGGCGCTGCCCATTCAGGCAGTTCATGCCCAACAAGCCGGCCAAGTATGGGCTGAAGGTAATAATAATAATTGGTTTGACTAGAAGTATTTTATTAGTCATGCATGCTAGCACACGCGAGATGGCCACACACACACACACACACACACACACACAGAGTCGCTAATGAAATGTCTTTCTGCACCTTCCCCAGTTCTGGGTCCTATGTGATGTCGACACCACATACGCATGGTGCATGCAGCCATACCTGGGCAAACCGCGCCCTGATGCCCCACCCGAGAAGAAGCAGGGGAAACGGGTGGTGAATGACCTCACGGTTGGCCTGGGGGCAGGCCACACCCTCACTACCGACAATTTCTTTACCACTCATGAGCTGGCCATGGAGCTCCTTCAGAGGAAGATGGCATTGGTGGGCACCATCAAAACTAATAGAACTGAGATGCCACCAAAGCTGCGCACCATAAAGAACAGGCCAGTGCTGGACTCCCACTTCTGTTTTACACCAAACACCACGGCCGTGAGCCTTGTGGCGAAGAAGGGGAGGAATGTGTTGATGCTGAGCACAAAGCACCGGGAGGAGGAGGTAATAATATATTGAATTTGTAACGCAAGGTACGTAATATTCGCTATTGTTATGCAAATGTGATAGAATCCTATAAAAAGGTGGACGCACTTGGGCACTGACGTTACTCTTGTTGTCCTGTACAGTGACTAGCTACTTACTCTTGTTGTCTCTGTACATTCTGCAATCTGTTAAAGTTTTCAATCAATCAATCAATGCCTGCGCATGCTCAGTGTTGAATTCAGTAACTGCTCACGCTTGCGACATCCTTGCCGTCTGACCTCGCCTAGGCTTCTAACGATCGTCTCTAACCTGACTGTGTATTTCATGAGTGAAAATGCAACGTCGCTGTTTTCTTGTCGTGTAACCCTGGCCTAAGTCTTCTGCTCCTTGCAGTCTGACCCCTCCTTGTTTTCTGCTCCTAGAGATCTGACCCCTCCTTGTTTTCTGCTCCTAGAACACCTGTCTGACGTGCAGGAAGTCATTCCGCTATCCCGGGAATTTCCGCAAGCATATACATGGCTCGCCCAAGTGTCCACCAGCAGCACCAGCAGCACAGGTGAGCAGTGTTGGTCACAGGGTCCTGTGGGTAGAACGTGGCACCGTATTCTACCCGGTGGTTGTTAGGGTAGTGGCTCGGGAGGTAGAGCAGTCGTCTGGTAATCCTGAGGTTCCCGGTTCTATTCCCGCTCCTCCCAGGCTTTGACGTTTTAATGTTGGACCAAAGCATTGCATGTAATTAGAATACAGGCAAATAAAAGTCATTTAGTTTAAAGTACAATCTTGGCTGTCTTTTTCTCTCAACGCTTCAATAGGTAGATCTTGCCTTCACCAAAAAAAAAGTGATCTTGGGCTTAAAAAGGTTGGTGACCACTTAATGGTCTAGGTAATTAATGGGAAACCCTGCACACACACACACACCATCAAAACTAATAGAACTGAGATGCCACCAAAGCTGCGCACCATAAAGGACAGGCCAGTGCTGGACTCCCACTTCTGTTTTACACCAAACACCACGGCCGTGAGCTTTGTGGCGAAGAAGGGGAGGAATGTGCTGATGCTGAGCACAAAGCACCGGGAGGAGGAGGTAATAATATATTGAATTTGTAACGCACCCTACATTCCTGATAATCTCAGAGTGCCACAGAATAATACAATATAAATAGATTTATATAAAAAAAAGAACACAGCAGAACAACATGATGCATAAAAACTAATAAAAGTCCTTTCTAAACAGGTGTCCGTGGAGGAGCACAGGAAGCCCCAGGTTATACTTGATTATAACCACTGCAAGGGGGCGGTGGATAACCTGGACAAGGTATGTATTGTTTTATAGTGCATGTCTGGTGTAATTGTTCTCTTTATTTATCGATATATGATGTGAAAATTAGGGAGGAGATATTTTTTTTTTTTTTTATAGACTTGCGTTTTTATTGCGTTTGTATCTTATTTGGTTTCTATTTTTTATTTCAGCTTGTGGAGACATACAGCTGCCGTAGGGGGACGCGTCGCTGGCCGATGAAGTTCTTCGCGAACATGCTGGACGTGTCCCTCTACAATGCCTTGGTGTTGTGGCTGGCCATAGAGCCAGGCTGGAACGTCGGGGTCAAGTACAGAAGGAGGCTGTTTATAGATGAAATGGCAACCAAGCTCCTCATGCCGCTGGTGGCAATCAGAGAGAGGTTGCCCCGCGGGCTAAGCGCTGCTGGCATTGTGCAGGATGCCAGGCACACCGCCCGGCAACAAGCAGCACCAGCAGCAGCAGCGGCGAGACCACCACCACCACCACCGGCTAAGCCATGGGAAAAGAACCCGAATGGAGAGGCACTGTCATATGTGCACAAAGTCTGTGTGCAAACACCACAGCGATTGTGTTTGTAACACGTGTAAAATTAAATGAATTATAAAGAAATCTATTTGTCTTTTCTTCAGGTATGTTCATAAACGTGCGTTTCGCCATGTCCAGACCAATATGCGTAAATTCTTTTTTCTAATGAGCACATAATGTGAGTATAATGTGCAGCTGGTTGAAACGCTGGGATATTATGTATAAAATGTAGAAATTAATATTTGTATGCAGGTCGAATATACTTTGCTCACAGAGCGAGCCCACTTGTGTGAGTTCTGTCACCACTCAGCTAGATCACTGTGATTGGTCACGGCCCTCTGCTCCCGGCTGCTCACTGGTGAGACGAGAGGGGGCTCGCTCTGCCATGGGAGGGGCTCTGTGTTGAGAAATATAGCGGCAACTAAGTCTACTGTACCCCCGCTAAAAATATTAGTTATAACCGGTCCTCTCTAACGTTAGACTCTCGGCTATTTCTGACCGCTATTTCTGACCGAAATAGTCTACCTTTCTTTTTTATAATGGCAGATTCTTATTCACAGGTATTTTGTCCCGTTTTGACATGCTGTAAAGTAGTGGCAAGAATTAATAGATATATGGTGAATATGGCGGTTTATCAGGGTTTTCAATAAAAACTGACGTGGTATCAAACAAACACTAATTTAAGTGGTTAAAATTCGAAATTATGTGTAATCTTTTACAGATATCTTGAGAATAGGCTATGAGTGTTAAACATGGGTAAAAAAAAAATTATTTGCGCGTCATCTGAACCGTACAATACACAGACGCTCCATTACCGGATAAATATATATATATAATTAGTAAACTGTCGGGGGCATTAAGTGCCCCCCTTAACTGATTTGAGGGCATTTTGTCCATTTTCAAGGGCATTAGGCCCCAAGCCCCCGTTAATTTCGAACCCTGCCTCCCATTCTCTCTTCCCCCTAGTCTCTCAGTGAGAGAAGATCTGTATAGTAACTGCTATGCCATGAAGCTATTGGAGAGGGTTCGGATAAAGAATCTCCATCGCCTCAAGCGGAAGGTGTGCATCCTAAGGTCAATGATCCGCGTCATCCAGCAGGGAGAGAGCTGCCCGATACTGACCTGAGGAAACTGTTGGCGGCTGCACAGCCGAGCCGTATGGAGCGACCTCGTGACAATGCTGGTAGGTTGACTAGTTAATACACAACCCTGGTCTTCTCCGTCACCATCGCCCGCAAGACGGACATGATCAGCCACCTGAAGCGCCACGTCAACATGGGCGAGACGGAGGCCAGCTACATGGCGAGCTCCGACCCGTCGCCCTTCGAGGAGCCGAGGAGAAGTTTAAAGACCAGCACTCTGTGTGCTTTGTCGACGTAGACCCAGGTGGTTGTGCACCAAGAACCACTCGTCTTCATTTCCTCTGGTCCTCTGTCTTGCAGCACAACTTGTGAACAGAATTGTGAACTCCTCTCTCCTCTCCTCGTCTCGTGTAGCCAAGAAGGCCCTGCCTTCTCAACCGACAGGCGCTGCTGCCGCTGCTGCCGAGGGTGAGATGACATCAGACTCTTGTGTAATGTTTTGAATGTGTGGCGGGTCGGGTTCCACATCCGTCCCTGGTTTTGTTCATGTAGATTATAGTGAGCCGGCCCGATCACAATTATTACACGAATCAATGATTTCTCCCACCCCTACTGAAACCCCCTCCCTCCCTCTCTCCCTCCCTCCTCCAGTGAAGGAAGCAACCGAGGTTGCAGATACCCTGAAAAGTTAAACGGTACCAGCTGACAATGGAACTAAAGCTGTCCAAATATAATGACTATGCCTGCTGCAACCTCAGAAGAAGAAGAAAGGAAAGAAGACATAAGGAAGAATTTGTGCAAGGTGGGTTTAGGACCTGCACTACCACGGCCAGATGACCACACTCTGTGAGTGTACCGTATATATAGATCCATGGATAACCCCATTTTGGCTACATTTGGTGATCTGGGGTGGATTTTGTGGGACCTTGAAATGCCACGGGACCAAAAGCAACTCATCACCCTCATCGATGTGAGAGGAAGATATGATTAGATTAGATTTTCGCCTGAAGGCACTGTTGGTGGCTGCACGGAGGACCCGTGCGATTCGACCTTTTGTCCGTTCTGTCCTGGATCAACACATGCAGGTTCTGAACGTTCAGCGGTTCAATCGAGGTACTGTTTGTAACGTACTGCTAGATGTGCTGGACAAGCTTACAATTGATATTGCAGCTAATGAAGCTCTGAGGAACCGGATGAACAATATGTGGCGCCTGAAGCGTCCCGTATTCATACTCATGAACAAAATCAAAAACCGCTTGACGGCGATGTCCCAAAGCCTGCCGGATAGAGGACTTCAGACGCTATACTTTAGACCGTATTTTAGTATGAATATGTGAATGAAAAAGTAGAACGTTGCTACATCCTAAACGATAGATACTCGACATTGAATGGGCCATAGTAATGTCAATTTAGCAATACAATTTAAAGAGTTATAGCCCTGCAAAGAAGGGGAACATCTCCATAGACTTACAGTGCTGGCAGACAGTGGATTAAGATCAGAATAATCCCTGGCAGATAAAGGGTTAATTGTGACGATTTGACATGGAGGACAATCACAATGGACAACAGGAAGTTATTCGCCATGGGCAGAGATAAAGCGTTGCAGAGTAAAAATGAGGTAAGAGTTGTAAGATGGTCAAGACCCGCATGAATTTGAAGACTCTCCCATCCCTTAACCGCAACGTTACCGGAGGAATTAGCTGTATTAGGTGTATTAGAAGGCTATGGTGAAGAGGTATGTTTTTAGCTTATTTCTGATGGCAGAGTGTGGTAGGGGCTGGAGTTATACATTGGCATTCCTAGAGAAAAGAGCGACAGAATTAACAAAATAAGGTAAATAAGCACCATCAAAGTATCAATGAGCACCATATACAGTAGCAAGTGTACCTAGCTCCATATACCTAGTGCATGTCTGGTGGTAAAAACAAAACATGATTTGAGAATGTGTTAGTTAACTCACCTTGATAGCCTTGGGGGTGGTGATGATTGCCAGCGAATTCTAAAAAGACAATGAAAATATTTAAAAAACCTTGTATGCAATTTATCAAGACTGTATATGTTTTAATGTTTAGAGTAGCAGGAGCTAGAAGTTCAAATATGTCAGTCTTTCATAAGTTACAGTATGTCATGGCACAATAGCCAAGGCACAGCAACTGTTTAGTGATGGCTAATAAAATAGTCACAAATGTATAAAAAGGCTCTTGTTGACACAGGGACAAAAGACATACCATTCCGTACTTGTCCAGTGTGGTTCCCTCCTGAAATAGATTAAAATAACCGTAATTAGTCACTGTAAAGTCATGCCAACATTAACAGCGCATTGCAAAATAGTGAGACACTGAATAAGCTACTCATATATGCACTCAACTTTACATTTCCACCCTGTGAACGGTACCCATCCCTACTGAACACACAACTGCAGGGCAAGGGCATTTTTGCTCATGAAATGCATAGCCATGTGAAAGCCTTCATGACAAAGTTGCAATTAATTTCAAGGCAACTAGGCAGCAACAATCTCAAACACATGAAAACCCTGAAAGAAGTCAAACCATCAGCTGATCACCGGCACAGGTACTGTACTCATCCATGTTGGAAGCACTGCATGATGAATTTTCAAGGCGTTAAAGATTTCAAAAAGGTTGAGGATGAAATGCAGCTGGTTTCCTCTCCCTTTACCTGCATTGTTGATAGTGCACCCACTGATGTTCAGCTTGAACTCATTGACCTGCAGTCTGATTCACTACTGAAAGAGCACTTTAAGTCAGCATCACTGCTAGAGTTCTACTCTGCTCTCAAGGAGGTGAACTTTCCAAACATGAGACATGCTCAGAAGATGTTGGTTCTCTTTGGATCCACCTATATGTGAACAGACATTCTCAGTCATGACGTTTACCAAGTCCAGGTACAGATCCTCTCTCACTGATGAACATCTGGCAGCTGTGCTTCGCATCTCCACCTCAGACATGCAACCTGACTTTGATGGACTTGTTAAAGCTCAACAGAGACTGGATGTATCACACCGAATGAAAAAAAGAGCTGAAGAACACTAAAATGTGGAAATATAACAAGTGAAATGGGACACTTGATATTTTTTTTTATTTTTTTTGCACAGTTCTGAAAACATTAAATGTTTAATATAGGCATGTAAAGTAATGTGTAAGATGATGTGATGTCTTTAGAAAGCTAAGAAAATCCTTGTTTCAATAGTATATGAAACTCAAAATAATAACTTTATTTGTATAGCACTTTTTCATACATGCCCTTTGTTATTAATGTTTCACATTTTGTTTATCATTTTGGAAATAAATTCTATTTGAATAAATGATATTTTTGAAAGCTAACCTCACCTATAACATACTCTTACCAGGGGTCAAAACAATGCCATTTACTGCTTTTTATATAGAAATATAATGTATATTATGCATAATTGAGTTTGGAATTTTGGCCCGGCCCTCCAACATATTTTCAGCTGCTCATTCGGCCCCCCGGGAAAAATAATTGCCCACCCCTGATCTACAGGTACACCTGTGTGGTGTTCCTACGGAGTTAAGCTAATAAAGGATACTCATCACAACCACAGCAGAGGACTCACGTATTTGTACTGTGAAGTAACACGACAATGACAAATGTGTTGTTTCCGTTTTTCTTTTTGACATAGTTGCGGAACACTGAACAAGTTAACACCTCACCACTGTCTACAGCCCCCGCATCATACTGTAGCCTAGCCAGTCTCTTGAAACACTATCTTCAAACTTCCATTCCTCTCAACTTGGGTGGTGCCGCTCATCCTTTTCGTCTGAGAACACCGCGGTGGGTTTTCTTTTTAGTGGCCGGCATACTCCTTCCATTAACGTTATTATGCTAACGTTAGATAATCGGTATAGCAGGTGTGCGTAATGTTAGTGCAAGCAGGTGGTGGATGTGACGTCGGCAAACAAGGAGAGAACAACTTTCATGAATTAAATAATATCCCCATTCACTTCCAAGTCATAAATCAGTAACCACGAAAGCCTTGTGAAATTAAATTAGTCTTAAAACTGTAGTATTTAACATTTTCAAAGGCTTGCAATTCGAATCGATTTAGTCCAAAATGTTGTGGAACATTTGGGTTAGTTACAGCACTGAATAATGATAGGACTTGCAGTGTTGTATAATTTCTAGGGGTGGAACGATACGCATTTGAAGTTTTGAACCGTACACCGTTCGATACGACCTCCACGGTTCGGGCGTCTGTGTATCGTACGGTTCAGGGGATGCGCAAATAAAAAACTTCATTTGGCACGGAGCCGGGAAAGGCGAGCGCTGGCTGCAGCAGCAGCAGCACTGCAGGTGCTAGTCAGTTTGTGTAAATGGAAAGCGCAATATAAATCAATCTTCATTACAACTTTAAAAACATAGCCATTAACACTTTGTATGCCACGCCCGAGAATAGTCGGGTTTACATTAGTAACGTTGAGAGCCACTCACGAGTATTCTCGGATTTTTTTTTATTAGCGATCTGAAATCATATCATGCAAGCCTACCCTAGCCTACCCATGGCCCGCCGCCGCTCAGATCTGAAAAAAGCGCCCCCTATCGTTTCCCAGGTGGTAAATCACCCTTTTGGAATGGACTCAATGAAAGTGAGACCGGATTTCTGACTCCACATTTTACTTTTCACTGATCCAGCCGGGGTCTACCAGAGTTCATTCTGGAGCCTCTGAGCCACGGCGATCATGAGTTATACTGTACACACGTTAGATCCCTACACTTATCGATTTTTTCGAATGGTGATCAGAAATTGGAATATACCATTTGGATACCATCTGATATAAGGTAAGGAATCTATGTTCAGTGTTAGGATAATCAGACTCGTTTTCACAGAGATATAAGCGTTTTTGTGATATGTGCTCCAGCTGTTTCACTGTAAAAGCCATGAGGAAATGGGCGCAGCTATTATCAGCGAGCGGCTCGAACATGCGTGTGTGCACATGTACTATTGATCATCTAGCGTTTATTTGAAAACGATTCATAAATAGGCCAACAAATATCAACGTTCTGGAATATTCCAGTAAAAGGAGATTATCATAAAATAGGTTGTTTTTCAACAGAAAACGGGTGATTTTCAAAATGCTCTCAAACGGAAATGAGGCGATAAAAAACCAATCTGCCTTGACAAGACTGACTGGAAAATGATTCTTTGATAAGCGACTGGCAGATTAGACAGCCATAATTTAAAACATAGATTAGGCGATATTAACGTTAACATTGGCGCCGATGATGGCATTCAAGGGACTAAATGCGAAGTAACGCACGGCACTTAAAGTGTTAAGAAAAGAGTCGACATTGATTTATTATTCTTTTATATAACTATATTACTGCACATGGCTACTTTTTTATCAATTAATACAAGCAGTCAGATAAATTAACTATTTTGGGACTTTCTATTTTATTTAGAAAGTTCTTAAATCAGAATGTCCCACCCAATACCCAGCTGTTAAAAACGGTTCAATACTCCATGTTATTAGTAGAGGCTGTGACACTCTTGTCATCCTTTCTCTAGCTGCTAGGGTGAAGGGACTGTGGGCTTGCTGGGACCGGTGGTGGTAGAGGGAGGAGGGGTGGGCTGGGACATGGTGGCTGCCGCCTCAGCTTGAAGATCTTTCATCTTTTTTTTTATTGATCTTTTCCCCCCCCTCCTTTTTCCTCCGATTTTTCTCCCATCCCAATGTTAGTCGTTATGCCAATTCCCAATCCCCTTCCTGGTCGCTGCGCACTTACCCCCCACAGTCGGTCTGGGAGAGTGGAGGCTATCACGTGCTTCCTCCGACACACGTCCAGCCAATCAACCGCTTCTTTTCACCTGGCAGCGCGGATTCTCACTGAGAGGGCGTAGCGTGTGGAAGGATCACACTATCCCACTTAGATCTTATCCGCGCTTAGCAGGCGCCCCGACCGAACTGTAGGAGTCGCTGTTTACAACGACCCGGACCCACCCCGCCAGCTTCTCCCACCCTCCAATACTGCAAATTGTATTAGTGTGAACGGCCAGCCAAGCTGGTGACAACCCCGGAGCTGGATTCGAACAGGCGAATCCTAGCGTCTCCGGGGTTGGTGACGAACGCAATCTCCGCTACGCCACCTGACCGCCCGATCTTTCATCTTTCTAATATATTTGTAGCTAAACAATTAGCTAAGCAATTATATTTTATTTATTAGCCTATTGTAGTGACTACATTATGGTTCGTGTTCTTCTCTTACTGTGTTGTGTAGTGGGAGGGAACTACTGATCTGGCACTGCGGCCAGAGGGGACAGTTATTGCGGTTGCACTTGCTGTTGTGATCTTTACTGTTCTGGCGATATACATGTGCTCTTGTTCTGTATTGACTGAAGTTGTCTTGTGTATTAAACAAGCATTACGTTGCCTACGATTATTCCTTTTTCCTCCGGCACTACACTATTCATAATAATTCGTTATTAGCCTAGCTAACTCCGTATCTTGGCTTACCTGCAGTGGACGTGGATGCAGATGGAACACTGCGAGCAAAGCAGTCAAAAACCGCGCATTTCTGCAGACTAATGTTATGTTTTGACAACAGATGTTTTGACAAATTGCTTGCATTGCCACCCTTACTGGCAAATGTTTTTTTTTTTTATCCACCTTTTCTCCCATTTTCTATATTTTCTCCCAGCCCATTTTCGTATCGTCCAATTCAACCCTCCCCTGTCACGAACGCTGTTTCTTGCCTCCCACAAGCCGGCTGCAATGTGGACTAAGTCATACATAGCACAAGTCCCCTCCGGTACTTGAGGTAACAGCAGTCGCATCTTTTCACCTGCGCAGCTCGATCTCTCAGTGACGAGGAGTAACGCGTGGGCCGTGGGAGGCTCACGCTGGCTCCGACGCATCCTGATTCTACTGCGCAGGCGCACCAACCGACCTGTAGGAGTCGCTGTCCACAACGCCCGATCCCCACCCATCAGTTTCCCACCCCCTAATATGGCCAATGTGTATTAGTATGAACGACCAGCTAAACTGAAAGCAATGTGGAGCGCTGGGCTCGAACAGGCGAGCCCAGCGTCTCCGCATTCGTGGCGAGCGCCTTGCCCACTATGCCACGTAGCCGCCCCCTTACTGGCAAATGTTTTATTGCACTTGTGGCAACGTGCAGTCGACTTTCGTAAAGTGTACCCAGACTTTCGAGCGCTTTGCTCTCTCCGCCATGACAAGCGCAGAGCTCGGTCTGTGTGCTGCGCTTCAGCAGCACGGAGCCACTGACTGGCACCTCCCTTAAGTACCCGTGTGTGTATGTGTGAGTGGCTCGCGACCAGTGTGTGTAATAATGGCTCGCTGCGGCTCGCTTCTCGTGCAGAGACGGAGAGAGGAGAGATAGTTCGCAACGTTTAAATTCCTTGAAAAAAAAATAAAACTCATAGTAATAATAATTTCTAGAGTATCGATAGCAGTACCGATAACGTCGGAGCTTATAAATACAGTTTTTTTTCTAATTTAGTACCGGTTCCCGTTTAGAACCGGGGTCCGGGGGGGCATCCCTAGTCTGAACAGACAGATATGTGTGGGTCTGGGTGTGGGGCTGAACAGACTGATACGTGTGGGTCTGGGTGTGGGGCTGAACAGACAGATACGTGTGGGTCTGGGTGTGGGGCTGAACAGACAGATACGTGTGGGGCTGGGTGTGGGGCTGAACAGACAGATACGTGTGGGGCTGGGTGTGGGGCTGAACAGACAGATACGTGTGGGGCTGGGTGTGGGGCTGAACAGACAGATACACGTGGGTCTGGGTGTGGGGCTGAACAGACAGATACACGTGGGTCTGGGTGTGGGGCTGAACAGACAGATACGTGTGGGTCTGGGTGTGGGGCTGAACAGACAGATACGTGTGGGGCTGGGTGTGGGGCTGAACAGACAGATACGTGTGGGTCTGGACGCGAGGCTCGTCAGTGCGTTTACTTTGGACTTGCATCACTGAACAGTCAAGTCAAAATCTCGTCATCGTCTTGAGCATCGGCAGTTTTGCCGGTTGCTCTACTCGCATCAGAAAAGCACTGGGGGATAAACTACGAGGAAGTGAAAGAAATACTTACTAATGTCGAAATTCTATCTCCTCTGTCTCTGGGTTGTAGTTGAGCAGAATGCACCTCTTGATGTTATTAAGGCTCACCTGGGGGGGACGGGACAAAAGCCAGATTGTAATGTCAAAACTTTGGTTGTAAAATACTCGAGAACGCAAGGCGAGGCGCCGGGAAGGTCAAAGGACGGGTCAGAAAGCGTTTACTTGAAGATTCGTCACAGGATTTCAGAAGACTATACTCTCATCACGCCCGTCTAACGTCTCACAAGCAACCAGTGTCGGGGGGACAACAGAACGTACCTTGTGCACGTTGATGGCGGGGAACATGTTCTGAAACATGGTGGCCATGAGTTTGAACTGCATGCCGTCCGAGGCAAAGTTGTTGAGGATGAGCAGGGGATGGTGCGTGAACTGCTGCTGGTGCATCCTGTGCCTCTTCAGGGATGAAACCACGTCTTTGATAAGAGTGTACTGGAGGGGGAGAAAGAAAGACTTATGAGCATTGGTGGGAAATAGTGTGGATCTGGATGTCTGGACATGGGGCAGATAATGGTGGGTCTGGATGTGGGTCTGAATGTGTGGACGTAAGGCTCATCAGTGCGTTTACTTTGGACTTGCATCACTGAACAGTCAAGTCAAAATCTTGTCATCATCTGAGCCTTAGTGGTTTTGCTAGACATTTTTTGAAAGACAAAGAAATTCTTACTAATGTCGAAATGATCTAGTGGACTAAACTGGAAAATAAATCTTACTCAAGGTTTTACATTGAGTAAAAGTTTACATTTGATTCTTTGAGACCTATTAAAAGTGTCTGCCACAGTCAAATGGGAAAAGTAACTCAAAACAGCATCTAGAATCAGATCTATGCATGTATTGAATAAATGGATATTTTAATCTGAATTGTGACCAAGAATCGCTGCACCTCTTTACCTTAGTCACTCTGAAGTGAAGCATGGGTCCTTTGGGAAGTCGAGCCAGTCTCTGGAAGGGGGAACAGTACATTAGTGACTATTTAAAACTTTAATATAGTTGATTTACATAATGCCGTTTTCAGTTCATTTCATAACATAACAGGATTTAGAGGTCATCCATCAGAGATTATATCTAGGTTTATATTTTGTCTTTAGATAAGATGCAAATGTATTGTCATTATACAGCACAAATGGAAATAAGTTTGTCATCCAACCAGAGTGCAAATGTAACAGTAAAGTGCAATAGTATTATACAATCTACAGGTGATTAAACTGGGCATAAAATATATAAATGAGTACTACGAGTATTATTCAGCGAGTAATAGTGCTAATCAGGTGTTTGTACAGAGTTGTAGTATTAATATGTACAGTGATACAGGTATAAGACACTATGGTAGTAAGTCATACTGGCCAGCAGTGTAACTAGTAAGAGTAGGGATTGTAACTCGACAATAAAAGGATTGTAATACATCCATCTTATATAGCGTTTTTCCAGGTGCTCAAAGACGCTTTACATGGGCAGGAGAGACAAAACTATGGCAAAACAAAAAACAGAACAAAACTAATACATGACAAAATAAAACCGACAGAATTAGAGGTCAAAAGCAAGATTGAAAATGTGAGTTTTGAGGGCTGATTTAAAAGATGTCAGGGTGTTTGCATCACAGATATGGCTGGGGAGGGCATTCCAGAGGGAGGGGGCAGCAGCAGCAAAGGCCCTGTCGCCCCAGGTCCGGAGCTTGGTCGTGGGAGGTGTTCCTCATGGAACTTCTGCATTGCATTTGTTACAAATAGCAAGCGAACTTTTTTCCTCTGAAACTATTCCCACACTACCGACGCCATCTTTGTTTACATCCACGCTGCTTCAGAAACTTTACGTGGCTATGTCACAGCCAAGAAAGGGAGCGCTGGATTTGTGTAAAACGCCCTCTTCCTAAACCACACGCTATCAGTCGTACCACAGCTGATAGCGTTTTTTTTTTGTCAGGCCACTGAACTTAGAAGCAGGCCAGGACAGTGTTTCTAGTTGTATTCAAAAGTTCTATTCTATTGTATTCTAAAATGTGACTATATGGTTTTATATTAACACTTTGGTTGCCTTGGGTTAAATTAATGATATACCATAGATTGCCAGCGCTATTTGTCTATGGAGAAAGTCCCCTTCTTTGCAGGGCTATAACTTTTTAAATTCTATTGCTACATTGCTATTATTAGGGCCCATTCAAAGTCCTATATGTATTGTTCATTGTGTAGCAACGTTAAACTTTTTCATTCACATATTCATAGTAAAGTATGGTCTAATGTATAAGTATGTTTTCATCTCTTTCTGCAGCTTTCTCCAGAACGTGATATATAGCCCCAAATGCATTATATTGATGATGAAATACAGTTTGATGGCAATCAGCGCGATATAAAAAATTCCAACTAGACGTACTTCTAGAAGTTACTACACGTCATCTGATGTTGACCGGATGGGCGAGGGGGCGTTTATAATTCCGTGGGCAGTGTTATACCAATCATCTAATGTGGGTCAAATGTTGATAATAGCAGTTAGTATCTAAGACGGTAACGTTACACGCTAAAACTCACCCCAGTCTCCGCGCGCCGTTGGGCGATCATCGTAGAGTAGAAATTTTATCATTATGGGATATATTTTTACCCGGTCCATCTCCAGCTTGTATAATGGTATATACGTCCAAATCATGTTGTTTATCGAGTTATTGCCAATCGATCACCGTGTAGCGTGACGAGCCAGAGTCCCATGAACCATAGCGAGCGCCCGGAAGTACTACGGTCGTCATGACAACCTCTATTCAAGATCCTGTGTGGCGATTGCGCCGATCGGCCACCAGATGGCGCTCCTGAACCGCCAGAGAGCTCAGTGGGTCCTGCTGGTGGATCTCAGGCCAGCGGAGGGGGAAAATGAATCCGATCGCAGATTTTTGAAATATTGATATAAGGACGCTGTACAGCGTCCCCCGGCAACTTTAGCATGGCCAGCAAAGACGTCTAAAGACGTGTCCCGGCAGTCAAAGTGTTAACTTAATAAATAAACAAAAACGAAAAATCTACTTATTTCAACGAACATTTCAAACTAAACAGATTATGCACATAAAACGCTGAAAACAACCGAAACAACAATAGTATTTTAATGAGGCTATTATTATTATCATTATTATTTTGCAACAAGTTAGCCCTCTCATAAATAGCACATATAAATGAATAACTAACTTGAACTAACTTAATAGGATTGAAGTGATATTTGGCTTAAAAAATCAGTCGCCTGACAGACAAAAAAAAAGCCTGACGATGTGCATTGGGCCGCGGCTCTGACCCGTTATTTTCTGGGTCCTGGCCTGAAAAGTTTGGGAACCCCTGCGGTAGAACACCTTCTGCTGCAGAACAAACAGCGCCTTCAGGCGGGGGAGGAGGGAGGAGGAGGAGGGAGGGGAGTCATACTTAATACAGTGTCAAATAAAAAAAACTTCCAATGCTTTTTACATGATCATGTAGAGGCCTAGAAGTGTCACCACAGTCATTCTGGTGTCTGTAAACCAATTTTCTCTCAAGATATGGGAGGGAGTCAGCATGCAGAGAAATGCCCCTGTCGCCCCAGGTCCGGAGCTTGGTCGTGGGAGGTGTCAGGAGGTTGGCATCTGCAGACCTGAGGCGACGGGTGGGCGTGTGACGGTGGAGGAGGTCGGACAGGTAGGGTGGGGCAAGGTTGTTGAGGGCTTTAAATGTGATGAGTAGTATTTTAAATTGTATCCTGTATTTGATGGAGGCCAGTGGATTATATGCAGCTATATATACACGGCAAGAATAAATATATATACACAGCATTTTTCTACATGTTGTATGTGTTATATGCAGGTGTATAAGTAAGTATATAGAAGGATTATATGCAAGTGTATTCAGACAGATATGGATAAATACACATGTTGGGACAATCTCACCATGCTGATACTGCCAGGAGTTTTGCTGAAGATCATGAAGTGGCTGACCCCCAGCGGTCCTGCTATAGACACAAAGTCCTTCAGAACGTTCTTTTTCCTGACCTGGCAAACAAGAAATGAAATAAGATCAGTGTCTGGCATGTACAGATTAGCAGTACAGATTAGCATGAGGGTCGGGCCAATCTCTCCCATCAGTCTGTCGAAGGCGAAGCTAATTAAAATGTTAGTAGATGTGGTTCAACCTGGAAATGGATCGCATATAACAACATCCCATAATAGAGATATTTCTGCTCCACGCTGATCGCCCAACGCTACGAGGAAGCTGCGGTGAGTTTCAGCGTGTTTGATTATTATTAAACATACACACTGCTCTGATGGTAATGCACCCTTTTGGATTGGACTCAATGAAAATGTATGAGAGAAAAAAAACTCCACATTTTACTTCTCACGCATGTAACCAGTACAGGGCGATTATCATGGAATATTTATTTTTTTCGTGAAAACGAGGGCTTTTCAAAATGCTATAAAACGGAAATGAACCGATACAAAAACAATCCGCTTCGACAATGTTGACTGGAAATGAGTCATTGATAATGCGACGGACAGATTAGACACATAGCCATAATTTAAAACATAGATTAGGCGATATTAATGCTAACATTGAAGTGGATGGTGGGCATTCATGCACTAAATGTGCGCCCCCTGCTGGGCACTGAAAGTGTTAAAGACAATGATAAAAAAAACTGAACCTAAACCCACCTTGCGCAAATTCTTCTTTATGTCTTCTTCTTTCCTTTCTTCTTCTTCTGAGGTTGCAGCAGGCATAGAGAGTCATTCAAATTGGACAGGATTAGTTGCATTCGCCACTGGTACCGTTTTACTCGTATCAGGGCCTCTGCAACCTGGGTTGCTTCCTTCTCTGGAGGAGGGAGGGAGAGGAGAGAGGGAGGGAGGGGGTTTCAGTAGGGGTGGGAGAAATCATTGATTCGTGTAATAATTGTGATCGGGCCCGCTCACTATAATCTACATGAACAGAACCAGGGACGGATGTGGAACCCGACCCGCCACACATTCAAAACATTACACAAGAGTCTGATGTCATCTCACCCTCGGCAGCAGCGGCAGCAGCGCCTGTCTGTTGAGAAGGCAGGGCCTTCTTGGCTACACGAGACGAGGAGAGGAGAGAGGAGTTCACATTTCTGTTCACAAGTTGTACGGCAAGACAGAGGACCAGAGGAAATGAAGACGAGTGGTTCTTGGTGCACAACCACCTGGGTCTACGTCGACAAAGCACACAGAGTGCTGGTCTTGGGTCCAGGGATTAAAGCAAAAAAAAATCTCCTCCTTTATTAGGGATTTTAGTAAGGGTTGTGTTAAACACTCTTATATATATACTTGTCAACCTACCTTTATCAGAGGCGATATGTGCACGACCTTGTACCAGTAGCGTCTGCATAAGAGTATCGCAGGTGGTGGTAACCAATGTATTGACACGTTTCTGCAATTTGATTAAAACGTCAGTCACATCTACACTCTCGTCCTGCAGGTCGCTCAGGTGGCTCATCAGTTGCTGTATAGTGTCTGGTAGGGAGAGGAGGAGGGGGAGGGAGGAACTTAGACATTTATAATTGTAAACATTCAGAGAAGAAAATGTTATGTTTTGATTCATCTGGAAATAATTATTGAAAACCGAATGCCCGAAAATGATTATAAATATAATTTTTTATTTTTTTTTCAGCTACCTGATTATGGCAAAAGACATGATTATGGCAAAACTTAACTTAAATAATATTAATAATCACTATTATGGGCCCATAAAACATTTATTCTGCACTTTTGAATGCATACATTAATTCCAGACTGACCGCTGGGGAGGAAGGCTGGAGATTAAAGCAGCGGAAAGAAGAATATAATAAAACAAGCCCAGGGATTAAAGCAAAGAAATATCTCCTGACTTCTTTTTTTCAGGCCAAGTCATATTCTTATTTTAACCTCCACTGTATTTCTTTTTAATAGCGTTGGCGTTTTAAGGGAGCATACAGTTGTTTCGGTTTAGTCGATAATCCAATGTACAGTTCCCCCCCCCCCCCCCCCCAACCACCTCCAATGTACAGTCCACCTCCACCCAACCTCCTCCAATGTACAGTTTCTTTGTCAAATGTATATACACTCTTTTACTCTTATTGTATCACAAACAATACTGTATTTGTAAATCTGGTATGTCATAAATGTATAGATGTAGCAGTATTATCTATCTGTATGTCAAGTATGTCATATGTTATGATGAATTGAAAATGGGGGACCCTGATGTAAACAAGAGGAAAGTCTTTCTCTGGTCTGCAACCCCTTAACAATTGTGTGTATTGAGCCGTACTGTTACTGTATTGTACCCATTCTGCAATCTGTTAAATAAAGTTCTCATTCATGACCAGACCTGACATTCATCCTAAACTAACGTTACAGAGAAGGCAATGTCTAGCCTGGCCTCCTGCTGTAAACGCCTTATATAATAACAACACACTGGGGGAGGAGGGGAACTGTCAAGACTTAAGGAACAAGTTTCAAGTTTCAACACTCCAACATATTGGGAAATTAGGTTATTTGCCATCTACCCTGGAGTTAGACAAGAAGATACATACATTTTTCTTCTATGTGCATGCAGTAGGAGTAGGTCAGTAAACCACTAAAAAGCTGCCAGTCAGCAAGGTCTATCATATCAAAACCTAATCTAGGGATGTATAGGAATAAAAAAAATCACAACTAAACTTTGCCGCCTCACCGGTACCGACATGTCATATCTGGGCACTTGGCCCAAGGACTAAGTAGGAAGACACACACCGTTAGCCTAGCTTAGCGTCAGTCACTGGAAGTAGGTTCCTCCATTAGCCTAGTTCCCAACGTCTTCCTACTCCTACTGCATGCACAGAGAAGAAAAGGGTATCTATCTTCTTGTCTAACTCCAGGGCAGATGGCAAATAAGCTAATTTCCCAAAATGTTGGAGTGTTCCTTTAACATCCCCCCCCCCCATAACCAAATCCATGTAACCATAACTTATATCAAATATAATTTTAACTGGATATACAATTATTATTTATATAACAAAATTATATCTCTATATAACCAAAGCAATTGCCACTCAATAAGCTTTTCTGTGACAAAGCTGTCCATTCAAGACTGGCCTGAAACAAAAGAGAAAGCAATGTGGAAATGAACACACCTGCAATTAATTAAGGCCTCGTGCCCAAGTACTCAGCCACGTGTGAACGATAGGCCAAGTACTCAGCCACGTGTGAACGATAGACCCAAGTACTCAGCCACGTGTGAACGATAGACCCAAGTACTCAGCCACGTGTGAACGATAGACCCAAGTACTCAGCCACGTGTGAACGATAGACCCAAGTACTCAGCCACGTGTGAACGATAGACCCAAGTACTCAGCCACGTGTGAACAATAGGCACGTGTGAACGATAGCAGCCTAGAATATTTAGCACTGAATTCAGGTGTAAAAAGCCTCAGCACATGTCTGGCTTCCGCAGTCTACCGCTTAATTTAGTATAGGATGTAGCTAGCTAGCCAACCAGCTATGTCACCGCATTGAGAGGACAGCAGCTTTATTACACACACATATGGTTAATAAAGATATCAATCATCATATAACGTTACACGGCTATAGATAGTCTCCAGTTCATCTGGTATCATTACAACCCAAAACACGGTAAAACAACAGCAATAACAGTGACGTTAGTACTAGTACTGGCTAACTAGGCCTAGCTACTAGCCAGAACCCGTTAGAGATGAACCAATTGTAGAAATGAGTAGCTAAAGTTGCAACTTGCGGTGGCTAGCTAGGTAACGACTCACGAGTCCCAGTCAGACTAGCTGTGAAGAGCTAATAGCTCATTTAGTTCCACGACGTTCACAGTGCGTGGTTAACACGACGCAATTAGGCACAATGGATGGGTTGAGATATAAATACGGTGTTAACGAAACGAGATCTTACCTTGAGTCAGTGAAGTCTATTCCGTGAAGAGGACCGTGTTGACTGTGGACGTGAACATGACCGTCTGACTGACTGCTGGAACAAAAGGCGTGTTGTGTTTGGCCCGCGGCCGCCATTGTCTGAGGGGGGGCGGCTCGCGGCTACTCCTCAGCTGAGCTGTTTGATAATGCCGCCAGTATGCCACCTGCTGGGCTGTCGACCTGCGGGCTCGTGCTGCTGTGTCGGGGAAAGACTGAAAGGCCCACGCGCCGCGTCACCTGCGTGCTTTGGCTGCAGAGACTCACAGCCGAAAACGGAAATACTCAAATAATTATTCGAAAAGTTATAATTATTTTGTCTCGTCTTGCTTTAGAAAACATTTTTAGAAAACTACAAGTAGCTCAAAACAAGGCGTTTAAATAAACAGATATAAGTATCAAATATAGATATGACCCCCCCCCCCCACAGACTGGAGGCTTATCAGGAGCTGTGGCGTAAAAAAAAATCCTTTTCAGCATTTGTCCCAAAACACCACCAGCTTTATAAAAGAGTCCGGGCCCAGTGTTATTTCATTTATTCATCTGTCGGGAGGTGTAGTGGTTACGTCGTTGCTGTTTCCGGCCGGTTCACCTCGCAAAATTGCAACGTATTTCCCCATTGCACCATTTCTAAATCATCTCGTTTTTAAACAAATAAAGCATTCGAAACTGGCCCCTGTAAATGTCCTAACCCAACCCCCTCCAATGTACAGTCATTTACCTAATATGGTTTTGTCAATATTCCAGTGTAGAGTTTTGCTTGTTTGTACAGTGTTCCCCCTCCCAACCCCCTCCAATGTACAGTAAATTACCTAGTATGGTTGTCAATATTCCAATGTACAGTCTTGTTTGTACAGTTGTACAAACAAGGGGCTGCAGACCAGAGAAAGACTTTCGTCTTGTTTACATCAGGGTCCCCAATTTTCAATTAATCAGGACATATATGACATACAGATAGACAGTACTGCTACATCTGGTGTACTTTTCTGTGCTTATTCATCCACAATCTATAGCTCAACATGAAAATATTTGCAATTAACACTTTGATTGCCGTTCACAGATCTACGGTTCTGTCGCCCGATCGTTGAGTGCCGGAAACGTAGATCTACGTTTCTGTCACGGTATTTCTTTTATATTGCCATTCATAATTCAGCGGGGCACCTTGTGCATACTGTTCTGAGTGTGTCTGAACAGGGGCGGTGCGCTGGTCTAAATCACATTGCATGCGTGCACAACAAAGGATAATAGTGATGATCTAGCGTTGATTTCAGAAAGATCCGATAATCAGGCAAAAAATGAAAACGTGTTTATTGAATTACACGAAAACGCTGTTTTCGGGGCGCCCTCGTGGCGCATACCATAGTGCCTCACACACCTACGCGGCCGACCCGGGTTTGATCCCAGCTCCCGTCGTTATTTGTTGCATGTCCTCCCCACCTCTCCTCCCGTTCGCCCTCTCCTCTGTCGGTCCTGCGTGGTCAATAAAAGCTGTAAAAATGCTAAAAAATAATAATAATAAAAAAAGAAACGCTGTTTTCGCGTCTTTTCCCTGCAATTGCTCAGAAGCGGCCGGACTATGTTCATATTCAAAACGGTATAAAACGGAAATGTACGGATGAAAAAATAATCTGTTTTTTGCACGTTGACCAGAAGCAGCACAATGAGACTCAACGGTGTTATTAGACCCATAGCTATACTATGGTATACAGTGTGTCTGTGTGTGTGTCTGTGTGTGTGTGTGTGTGTGAGGTTCGCGCCGACCAAAGTACGTGGGAAGCGATTTTTCAGACCCCGCTTCTGTTCGTGCATGAGGACACATATAATATCGATAATCTAGTGTTTATTTGAAAACTATTCATAAATCAAGCAACAAATGGCATGATTTCTAACGAAATACTCGATTTGCTGGAGTTTATTGAGATGAGACAGAACGCTCTAGAAATATATTGATATTCATCACGGTATAAAACGGAAATGTATGTATGAAAAAATTATCAGTTTCGTGCATGTTGACTGGAAGCAACTCATTGACGATCACCGTGTTATTTAGATCTATTGCTATTATATATTTTTTTGATTTCTCCCCATTTTCAATTTTTTTCTCCCATCCCAATTTCGTATTTCCAATTCTTCCCTCCCCTGTTTTGAACGTTGCTAGACTATGCCTCCCACTGGTCGGCTGTAGTGAGAATAGAAGCCTTGCATCACGTGTCCCCTGTCTATCTGTATGTCGTGTGTGTCATATATGTTATGATGAACTGAAAATGGGGGACCCTAATGTAAACAAGACGAAAGTCTTTCTCTGGTCTGCATCCCCTTAACAATTGTATGTATTGAGCTGTACTGTAATGTACCCATTCTGAAATCTGTTAATAAAGTTTTCAATATAGAATAGAATAGAATAGAAATACTTTTATTATCCCGTGGGAAATTTGACACTGCAAATCGCTCAACATTTAGACAGGACAGGTCACGAATTAGAATAATAACACAAATCAAATCAAGTTGCCTAGGATAAGAGAAGAGTAAAATAGAATAAAAATGAAATAAAATATACAGTAAATAAATACAGTAAAAATATACTGAGCATGGGGGAAGGGGGGGTGTACAGGTAGTAAAAAACAACACAGCAGTGTAAACAAATTGGTCAATATAATTAACTATCTAACTAACTGAAATATATATTCACAGTATTCACAGTGTCACATAAGGTGCAGTATGCATAGAATAGAATAGAATAGAATAGAAATACTTTTATTATCCCGTGGGAAATTAGACACTGCAAATCGCTCAACATTTAAACATTTAGACAGGACAGGTCACAAATTAGAATAATAACACAAATCAAATCAAGTTGCCTAGGATAAGAGTAGAGTAAAATAAAATAGGATAAAATGAAATGTATAGTAATATACAATAGTATTGTATATTATATGGTAACTCAGAACATTGTACATATGTCTATACCGAACACTGTGACCTCATTTTCTTCTTTTTTTTTTTTTTTTATTGGTCTTTTTCCCCCTCCATTTTCCTCCGATTTTTTCTCCCATCCCAATGTTAGTCGTATGCCAATTCCCAGTCCCTTCCTGGTCGCTGCGCTTTACCCCCCACAGTCAGATCATTTGGGAGAGTGGAGGCTACCACGTGCTTCCTCCGACACACGTCCAGCCAATCACCGCTTCTTTTCACCTGGCAGCGCGGATTCTCATTGAGAGGGCGTAGCGTGTGGGAGGACCACACTATCCCCCTCACGTCCAATCCGCGCTTAGCAGGCGCCCCGACCGAACTGTAGGAGTCGCTGTTTACAATGACCCGGACCCACCCCGCCAGCTTCTCCCACCCTCTGATACAGCCAATTGTATCAGTGCAGACGGCCAGCCAAGCTGGTGACAACCCCCGGAGCTGTGAGCTGGATTCGAACAGGCGAACCAAGCTCACAGCTCCGGGGCTGGTGACGAACGCAATCTCCGCTCGACCACCTAACCGCCCCCCTCATTTTCTTCTTCTAAATTACATGCTATACTATGTTATCTGATACTATCTTGTCTAGCACAGTCTCTGGAGCGTAACAGTAAGAAGCATTTTGTATGAAAGTATTCTGTACTTCTGTATGACAACTATTAAAGAAACTTGAAACTTGAAATGAAATAAAATATACAGAAATAAATACAGTAAGAATATACTGAGCATACTGAGCATGGGGTAAACAATTTGGTCAATATAATATAATTTAAATCTAACTAAATGAAATATGAAATATATTGTAACTAGGTGCAGTAGGCTTTAGGTAGTGTATTGTCCTCCTTGGGTTCCAATAAGACCTAGATCAATGTCTGGCAGCCGTCGCTGCCCCCTGTTGTGGAGCCTGGGGGCAGCTAGTCGCGGCCACCTGCCACTATTGAGCTGCCGCTCTGTGCTCAGTGATGCAGTGAGGCACAGTGATGCATTGTATAGTCTGATGGCTGTTGGAATGAAGGACTTCCTGTGCCGTTCAGTGCTGCATTTGGGTAGTGTGAGCCTAGCACTGAACATGCTCCTCCTGTCAGCCAAGTCTGTGTATAGTGGGTGGGTGGGGTTTTCCCTGATGGCCTGGAGCTTAGCAAGGCTCCTCCTCTCCGCCACCCTCGCTAGAGAGTCCAGCTCCACCCCGACCACGCTGCTGGCCTTCCTGACCAGCTTATCCAGCCTGGTTGTGTCCCCTGCTCTCAGTCCGCTGCCCCAGCAGGTCAATAAATCAATCCCCTCTGGTACACGAGGAGGCAGCCTGTCGCATCTTTTCACCGCAGCAGCTCGAACTCTCAGTGGCGAGGAGTAACGCGTGCGGGCGTCACCCAACCGACCTGTAGGAGTCGCTGTCCACAACGTCCAATCCCCACCCACCGGCTTTCCCACCCTCTACTGTGACTGTGCGTGAGGTGTAGATGGAGTCCAGAGAGGGGAGGGGGCAGCCAATTATTTTGGAGGCTGTCTTGGTGATGCGTTGGAGTTTGTGTTCGTCAGTGGAACCGTACCAGACTGTGATGGATGAGGCGAGGATGCATTGGATTATGGCGGTGTAGAATTGGATCAGCAGGCGTTGTTGGACTCTGTACTGCCTGAGGAAGTACAGGCGCTGCTGGGCCTTCTTGATGATGGCAGTGGTGTTAATGTCCCATTTGGGTTTATTGCTGATGTGGGTGCAGAGGAACTTGAATGATTCTGTTAGGGTTGGTCTGAGATGGTTATTGGGAGTATGTTTTTTTTTTTTTTAAGTTCTGAAATCTATGGCAATTTCCATGGTTTTGGAGGCGTTGAGCAGGAGGTTGTTGGTACGTAATGTATTCAAAAGTGCCAAAGGACCATAAACCTGCCCCTCAAGCGTTGATCATAAAACATAATGCAATACCTTTTAAAATGTTCGGAATAAAGTCAAATATTCAACTTTGAGAGATTATCTTCTGTGTGCATACATACTATATAAATCAGTATGACTGTGTAATAGCACTAATCAGATGTATGTACAGAGTTGTAGTATTAATATGTACAGTGATACAGGTATAAAGACACTATGGTAGTAAGTCATACTGGCCAGCAGTGTAACTAGTAAGAGTAGGTAAGAGATATGTACAGATATAGATATAGTATTAATATGTACAGTGATACAGGTATAAAGACACTATGGTAGTAAGTCATACTGGCCAGCAGTGTAACTAGTAAGAGTAGGTAAGAGATATGTACAGATATAGATATAGTATTAATATGTACAGTGATACAGGTATAAAGACACTATGGTAGTAAGTCATACTGGCCAGCAGCATAACTAGTAAGAGTAGGTAAGAGATATGTACAGATATAGATATAGTATTAATATGTACATATATAGATATAGTATCTACAGATATGTAAAAAGGATTATATGCAGGTATGTACGAACAGATGTGGATATATTATATATATATATAGACATTAAGAATAAATAAATGTATATATACAGTTTAAACAGCACTATTGTACATGCTATCACACAGAGCTACATGGGTCGACTACAGTATGAGGTAGGTAGTTATAATTGTACAGGCAGGAGCTCGACCCCATTGACTTTGCATTGGTTTGTGGCTAACTAGCTGGCGCTAGTGTGAGGACCAGCATGGATGGTGCTGCCGAGAGAGAGGACTGTACCGATCAACATTGTCATGGTGAGCAGCTAACAGGGCCATATTATCATAGTCTATCTTCTTTATAAGACAAGGCAAGATAATATATTCCTCTATTGATCCCCTTGGGGGGAATGCAGGCATCATATAGCAGCATGGGGGAGGGGAGGTACAGGTATATGGACAGAGTATTACATTTTGAGTATACCACTGAGACTACTGTTCTGACCTTATACTGTCATCTGCATTTTGTACTTTCGTTTTTGTATATTTTTGTATAGTGTTTGGTCTTTATTCTTTTTACTGTGTTTACTGTATGAAGCACAATCGCAGGAGGCTCCTACAGAACCAAGCATTTCACTGTGATGTACATGTACCTTATATTAGTTATATATAATGTGACAAATAAAACAAAACTTGAAACTTGTCAAGACCACCACTTACAGTTGTACAGTGTCCCCCACCCACCGCTCCTATCCCAACCCCCCCCCCACCTACCCAACCTCCTCCAATGTACAGTTTCTACGTCAAATGTATATACTCTCTTTTCTGGACTCTTATTGTATCACAAACAGTACTGTATTTGAAAATCTGATATGTCATAAATGTATAGATGTAGCAGTACTGTCTATCTGTATGTCGTGTATATGTTATGATGAATTGAAAATGGGGGACCCTGATGTAAACAAGACGAAAGTCTTCCTCTGGTCTGCATCCCCTTAACAATTGTGTGTATTGAGCCGTACTGTACTGTACCCATTCTGCAATCTGTTAATAAAGTTTTCAATCAATCAATCAATCAATCAATCAATCAATCAATCAATCAATCAATCAATCAAACCCATTCTGCAATCTGTTAATAACGTTTTCAATCAATCAATCAATCAAACCAGTGTTTCTACCTCCCCTAGTGGCGGTGAGCAGCAGTGGTGTCTGTGAGCGAATCCACTCGAGCCCCGCCCCCCGCCGTGTGATGACGCGCAGTAGCGTCGGTGACGTCGTGCGGGCCAAGCAACAGATCCCCGCGCGTGCGCACTTTATTTGTTTTGACTGAAAATGCCGTCGGTTTCGAAAACGGCGGCTAGCAGCGCGTCTGCTCAGACCGAGAAGCCGAGCCACTACACGTGAGTGAAGCCCCCGCGAAAACAAGTATATGCGGTTTATTTTTCAAATACCGACCCTTTCCCCCACGCGTCTGCTTGGAATATAGTTGCAATTATAATGATTTCCTCAACTCCTCCTCCTGCGTTAAAACATGGTGCTTTTCCTGTTAGCTCGTCGGCTAGCAAAGCCACGCGTCGTTTATTAGAATATGCTAGTGTTGTTTTATGGACTTGGTGAATTGTTTTTTAGAAACGTGTGTTATTAAAGATTGCGGTGTTTGCCTGTAATAATGAACCAGGAACTCTCGTGCTAGTTTGCGTGTAAATAATAGCTCGGCCTTATTGTGAGTTCCTCCTCGCTGCGCACGTTACGTACGCTCTCCGCGTCTCCGTGGCGCTACGTAGAAATAGATGCGCAGCGTCTGTTTGTGAATAGCGTTGGCAACGCGACCAGCAGCAGCAACAACATCCTGAAACATGCCATCCTTCAACTTGTCTTGTGCACCAACCTTTTGATGTCTGATGTATTGACGTTTGATTGATTGAAAAATGTATTAACGGATTGCAGAATGGGTACAATTCACTATGAATTGAAAATGGGGGACCCTGATCGTGATGTAAACAAGACTAAAGTCCTTCTCTGGTCTGCATCCCCTTAACAATTGTGTGTATTGAGCCGTTACTGTATTGTACCCATTCTGCAATCTGTTAAATAAAGTGTTCATTCATTCATTCAGTATTCAGCAGAATGAGTACAGTACAGCTCAATACACACAATTGTTAAGGGGATGCAGACCAGAGAGAGACTTTCGTCTTGTTTACATCAGGGTCCCCCATTTTCAATTCATCATAAGGTTTAGGTTAGGTTTACTTTATTTGATCTAGGGGGGACAACAGCGTACATTAATAAAACATTTTTACAAATGTAAATGCACCGATTTTTTTGTGCCTAAAGGCACATTTCCATTGGCAGTCCCCCTCCTGCCAGAAGGTACAGGCTCAAATCCTGTGTGAAAAAAAAGGGTTAGCAATAAAAACACAATAAAATCAAGATAAATAACATTAGAATAAAAACACAACAAAAGCACATCATGGAACATACGATAGGGATACAGGGCACGATACAGTCATGGACACAAGGACGATAGAGCACATCTGACATATTAAAAGACCCAGACGTAGACAAACGCACCATATCCACACACACACACACAGACACCTCAGTGTCACACACACACCTCAGACGTCGTTCATTGTACGGCGCGGTTTCTAACACGGTGTTGTTGTCCCTCCCCTCACGCCTGCAGCTACTTGAAGGAGTTCAGGACCGAACAGTGTCCCTTGTTCCTGCAGCACAAGTGCACGCAGCACAGACCCTTCACGTGCTTCCACTGGCACTTTCTGAACCAGCGGAGGAGACGGCCCATCAGGAGGCGAGACGGGACGTTTAACTACAGCCCCGATGTTTACTGCACCAAATACGACGAGACCACGGGGATCTGCCCCGATGGAGACGAGTGAGTAGCAGTTTCTTCTTCCCCCTCGGATGTATATACTCTCTCTTTGTAAACTCTTTTTGTACTCATAATCAGTACTGTATATTTGTAGATCTGGTGTGTCATAAATGTTTAGATGCAACAGTACGGCAGTGTTTCCCACAGGATTTTTCAGAGACTACGGGGGGGTGAACCTCTGACCCCTGATTAGGGATGCCCCCCGGACCCCGGTTTTAAACGGGAACCGGTACTATATTAGAAAATACCGGAGTATTTATAAGCTCCGACGTCCTCGGTACTGCTATCGATACTCTAGAGAAATTATTATTATTATTATTATTATTATTATTTAAAAGTTGCGAACGATCTCTCCTCTCTCTGTCTCTGCACGAGAAGCAGCGAGTCATTATTACACACACTCCTCGCGAGTCGCGCTACACATACATACGGGTACTCCTTAATGAAAGCGCTGTCAATAGTATGCAGCTGCAGCACGTCAGACAGCAGCGCTTACAAGCCCCGCACATACAAGCCCTGCACACCTGATGTGCTGCAGCTGGAAGCATCTCAGCGCTGTCTCCGTGCCGACGCGCGCTGCACACAGACACAGACAGCTCTGCATGGACTGAGTCGTGATGGCGGATAGAGCGAAGCGTTCACAAGTGCAACAAAACATTTGCCAGTAAGGGTGGCAATACGAGCAATCTATCAAAACATTTGTTTGCAAAACACTATATTAGTGTGCAGAAATGCGCCGTATTCGACTGCCTTGCGCGCAGTGGTCCATCTGCATCCACGTCCACTGCAGCCGGTAAGCCAAGATACGGAGTTTCCTAGGCTAATAACGAATTATTACAAATAGGCTAATAAACAAAATAATTGTTTAGCTACAAATACTACAATCTAAAAACTTTTTATAGATCGTCAAGCTGAGGTCAGCCACCAATGTGTCCCAGCCCAGTGAGCCCACCACACATCCTCCATCTACCTCCACCACCCAAAGTCCTTTCTCCCTAGCAGCTAGAGGAAAGATGACAGAGGATAGGGTGAACGAGTGTCACAGGGCTGTGACAAAGTTTGTTGTCAAAGGCCTGCACCCGTTCTCTACAGTGGAGTCCAAGGACTTTAGGTAACAACTAATCATTCAGTGTATATCGTTTTTTTTGTATACATAGTTGTCTAACTTGTCTGTTGTTGTTATAAGTTATTATTGAAGCAGCTATTCCCACCACTCCACACACATTTACAATAATTCAATCATTTCTAATCTTTACTGTAGGGAGATGACCAATGCTCTCAACTGCAAATATAAAAATCATAAAAAAATTATCAAAAAGAACCGATAAGAGTATCGATAAAGTACCGAACCGTTAAGCAGTATCGATAGGAGTAGTAGTATCGATAAAATCCTAACGATACCCATCCCTACCCCTGATAAAGTTAAATACATCAATCTGGTGCACTTTGAGAGCAAAATAAAGAGGCTAGATCTATGATGAACTTTGTGCTCAAAATCGACTAGACTAGTGCTTCCCAATCCTCTCCTCGAGACACCCCAGCCGTTCAATGTATTTGTTAAATTCCACCACCAGCACACCTGATGCAACTTAGCTAGCCCTTTATTAGTTGAATCAGGTGTGCTGGTGGTGGAATTGAACAAATACATGGAACGGCTGGGGCGTCTCGAGGAGAGGTTTGGGAAGCACTGGACTAGAGCAGACATTTGAGCCGTCAAAGAAATGAAGCAAAAGTGGTTACCTGTGTTGAACTGGTTTATTTTTTAGAAAATAAAAAAATATAGTGGATTGCTATTACGACTACCGGTACTACCACTGCCAATACTACTGATACATCCCTATTGGCAAACTTTATATATTTTTTTTTATTTTTTTTTAATACTTGCACTGTCTACCTGTATGTCATGTATGTTATGATGAATTGAAAATGGGGGACCCTGATGTAAACAAGACGAAAGTCTTTCTCTGGTCTGCATCCCCTTAACAATTGTGTGTATTGAGCCGTACTGTATTTGTACCCATTCTGCAATCTGTTAATAAAATTTTCAATCAATCAATCCGAAGTGCAGCTTTTTACTCTTGCTGCTGCTGGTGCTGCTGGCGGACGACTCGTGTTAACACTATGATGTCCTGCAGGAGCTAGTGACCGCAGTAACTAGGCAACCGGTGAAACTGAGATAAATGCCTTTACAGTTATTTGACTAGTATCCAGTGATTTTGTAGTTACTGAAATTCTTTATACCTTTTTCTCTAAAACGGCAAGATTTAACTACATACATAGGGCAGTATATTTTGACACTCTTGCTTGTGGAATGTAATTACATTTACATTTTGTCATTTAGCTGAAACGCTTTTATCCAAAGCGACTTACAAGTTTTGTACAACAAGACAGCAGGAAGGGTACAACTCTTATCAGCTGAGTAACAATGTTCATCAAAGTGTTGAGTGCATTGAAGGTGTGTGTTGCAAAATCAGTGTTTATGGTTGGTGTCTGCATCATCGCTAGCCTATATGTAAAATGAATGCAGCTCGGCTCACGTTTGTCCTTCAAGATGTTGTGTTTTGGCTGCATTTGTTTGTTTTTTTACGTTGTTCAAGTCGATACTTAAACTGGACAGTTCGTTTTTAGACATTACGTGGTATGAAACACTTGCTAGTAGTGTAGTTGATGGAATGCCATTAACCCTTTCACTGCCACACGACAGAAGGTTAGCCCTTTACTATCGCACAACCGACGGCGATGCTCCATCATTAGCATCATTAGCTCCGCAATGATGATGCTAATGATGGAGCATCGCCGTCGGTTGTGTGAGAGTAAAGGGCTAACCTTCTGTATTGTCACAGTGAAAGGGTTAACCTTCTCACTGGTCGGAGCAAACCAAGGAGCGAACATCTGTGCCAAGCGTGGACAGACGGGTTCCGTTCGGCCGACATTGAGTTGAACAGGATCAGCCATCTCCTCGTGTATATATTTTATTTTAATACAAGCTCCAATAGAACTGGCGCCAAGCGGAGCGTAGAGCGCTGGTATGTTGACGTGACGAGCCTTCTTTCTTTTGTAGTTTCCTTGGAGCGAACCAGGAAGCTTCAGACAAGGTCACAGGACCAAAAAGGTGTTATTATAATAATAATAATAATTCATTACATTTATATAGCGCTTTTCTAGACACTCAAAGCGCTCCCCACAATGTAGGGTGGAAATTGCCTCCTTCACCACTAGGGATGGGTACCTTTCACATTTGAACCGATAAAGTACCGGTACCGGTACCTGTGAATCGATACCGGTACCCAACGGTACCTTTTTTCGGTACTTTAGTCTAAAAGAATTTATTTACCTACCTCAGTCGTGAAAAAAAAAGATCCTAACTTCAAATAACTACAATTTCGACCATTTTCGGCTTGTCATTGCTCCAACTGCTTTGTTGTTGAATCAAGTCAAATCCTAGGTAAGCATATATTGTGCGTGTGTGAACGTTGACATGAAAAGAAAAAAGATTAATTATTTTTTTTTGGGTATCACTTGAATCGATACTCGGTAGTACTGACGTGTTTCGGTTCGGTACCTCAAAATAACCGAATTCGGTACCCATCCCTATTCACCACCACTGGTAGCACCCAACCTTGGGCTATGCGCAGGCTCAATGGCTGCCAGTGCCATACACTGGCACCAGGCACACATCACACTACACCAATGGCTGAACGGCTCAGGAGACGGGGATTGATATCAGCCAATTAAGGGGGGGGGGGGTGATTAGGTGGCCTTGATGTCAGAGACCTGATTGGGAATTTGGCCAGGAACGTGTTAATCCACACCACAGCATGCAAGCAGACATTCTACCTACCCACCGCAGCGGCCCTGAGCGTCTGCCTGCATGTTATCGTGTGGATTAACCCTTTCTTTGTCTCTTGACCCAGTTCGACTGCCTGTCTGAAGCTTCCTTGTTCGCTTGGAACCAGGCCAGAACTCTGCCCACTTGACTCTGTGAGAAAGTTAAAATAATAGGTCTACACTCCGACAGCCATCACTGATATAGTGTCTGGTCAGTAACATGGGTATCCCAGTCCCTCCACTCTGCAGTAAACAGACATCACTGATATAGAGTGTCTGGTCAGTAACATGGGTCTCTCAGTCCCTCCACTCTGCAGTAAACAGCCATCACTGATATATAGTGTCTGGTCAGTAACATGGGTCTCCCAGTCCCTCCACTCTGCAGTAAACAGTCATCACTGATATAGAGTGTCTGGTCAGTAACATGGGTCTCCCAGTCCCTCCACTCTGCAGTAAACAGACATCACTGATATAGTGTCTGGTCAGTAACATGGGTCTCTCAGTCCCTCCACTCTGCAGTAAACAGTCATCACTGATATATAGTGTCTGGTCAGTAACATGGGTCTCTCAGTCCCTCCACTCTGCAGTAAACAGCCATCACTGATATAGAGTGTCTGGTCAGTAACATGGGTCTTCCAGTCCCTCCACTCTGCAGTAAACAGTCATCACTGATATAGAGTGTCTGGTCAGTAACATGGGTCTCCCAGTCCCTCCACTCTGCAGTAAACAGGAAATACATTTTCTGTAGCCTATACATCATCCTGTTCCAACTCCACACAACGTTCTGACCAGTTAAAACGAGTTTTAAGCAAATATGGGCTTGAAACAAGTAAAATAACCTGCCAGTGCAGTAAGAAAATCTGGATTGGCAAGATTTCTTGAAATGAGAGTTTCTAGGGCTCTCTCTCCTGATTGGATAAAGTGGGAACAGGATACCAGGAATTGTATTTTCTGTTTACTGCAGAGTGGAGGGACTGAGAGACCCATGTTACTGACCAGACACTCTATATCAGTGATGGCTGTTTACTGCAGAGTGGAGGGACTGAGAGACCCATGTTACTGACCAGACACTCTATATCAGTGATGACTGTTTACTGCAGAGTGGAGGGACTGAGAGACCCATGTTACTGACCAGACACTATATATCAGTGATGACTGTTTACTGCAGAGTGGAGGGACTGGGAGACCCATGTTACTGACCAGACACTATATCAGTGATGGCTGTTTACTGCAGAGTGGAGGGACTGGGAGACCCATGTTACTGACCAGACACTATATCAGTGATGGCTGTTTACTGCAGAGTGGAGGGACTGGGAGACCCATGTTACTGACCAGACACTCTATATCAGTGATGACTGTTTACTGCAGAGTGGAGGGACTGGGAGACCCATGTTACTGACCAGACACTCTATATCAGTGATGACTGTTTACTGCAGAGTGGAGGGACTGGGAGACCCATGTTACTGACCAGACACTCTATATCAGTGATGACTGTTTACTGCAGAGTGGAGGGACTGGGAGACCCATGTTACTGACCAGACACTCTGTATCAGTGATGGCTGTTTACTGCAGAGTGGAGGGACTGGGAGACCCATGTTACTGACCACTAGAGCTGCCGCGGTATTGATGTTTTCCTTACCGCACAAATTTGCAAAATATTTCCTACCGCCGCGGTTATTACCGCACGCACACAAAAAAAAAAAAAAAAGTTTGAATGCATTTTTTTTTAGTAGTAGTCTACTCTTTATAGCATATAGCCTGCCTCTAGTCTAAATGTCTATCTTTAGAGGATGACTTTGCAGCATGAATATTGTTTGGGATTCGGCAAGCACGCATTAGTTATTGAAAGTGAAACACGGATTCGAAGTTTCCCCTCTGGTCGTGCGCAGTTCACTCGGTGTCGCGGGCAGGGGTGGTTACCCCCCCGACCCTTTCTTATTAGTGATGCACCGATGTGAAAATTGTGGCCGATACCGATAACCGATATTAATATTGCTGTTCTGGCCGATACCGATATTTACCGATGTCGATATCTCTGTATAGAAAACACTTTTTTATGATAATCAAATAAAGAGCTATTTTCCAAAACGCATAATTTTTTTGACTTTTGTAACTTATTTTCAGAAATGAATGATGAATGATATTTTGAAACGATTTAAGGCCAACACATGTAAAAAGAAGAAAAAAAATATATAAAAAAAAAAATAATAAAAAAAAATAAAAAAAAATGTTTTTTTTTTTCTTTTTTTTTTTTTAATATCGGCCCTATCTTGATATCGGACCGATACCGATGTGTAAAAAAACGGCCATATCGGCCGATATTATATCGGCGGCCGATATATCGTGCATCACTATTTCTTATTATTATTACTATAAAGTTACTACTTTATAATAAAGGCATTCGTTTTGTGGCATTAACATTATATAGTTATACGTTCAATAACATCAGCGTATTTACCGGACCATAGCAAGGCAAGCAATACTCTATTCATATCTCAGTTCCTTTCTTTGCTCAGAGCGTGCTGAGTTGTCCCATTCTGCGGTCTGTTAATAAAGTTTTCAATCAGACAAGTGTATAGAACGAAGGGCTTTTATTATAACATTCGTTGCAGACAGTAAAATCATTATGTCTCGTTTAGTACTCCTGAGGAGCGATGGTAGTCCACTCCGGCGGAGAGTTAAAGCTAACGTTATTAGCCGTGTTGTGATGAGCTGACATTCAGGAAGTAAAAACCTAATACGCGCTTGCCGATTGGTGGTAACACACTGCATGACGCTACAACGTGTGACGCGTCTCTCTTCTGACCAATCAGTGGTCTGCAATGTTTCACGTGACTTTTCTGGTACCCAATAGGGTTGCTTGGAACCTCGATAGAGGAGTAGGGTATATCTGCAGAGCTGCAAGCCCAACGAGAGGAGGGTAATTTATTATTATTATAAAAAACAGCGGTGACGCGGTATTCAGCCTACTCTGCGGTGGCCGTGATGTAACAGCGATACCGCGGTAATGCGGTAATCGCGGCAGCTCTACTGACCAGACACACTATATCAGTGATGGCTGTTTACTGCAGAGTGGAGGGACTGGGAGACCCATGTTACTGACCACTCTATATCAGTGATGTCTGTTTACTGCAGAGTGGAGGGACTGAGAGACCCATGTTACTGACCAGACACTATATCAGTGATGGCTGTTTACTGCAGAGTGGAGGGACTGAGAGACCCATGTTACTGACCAGACACTCTATATCAGTGATGGTTGTTTACTGCAGAGTGGAGGGACTGGGAGACCCATGTTACTGACCAGACACTCTATATCAGTGATGGTTGTTTACTGCAGAGTGGAGGGACTGGGAGACCCATGTTACTGACCAGACACTCTATATCAGTGATGACTGTTTACTGCAGAGTGGAGGGACTGGGAGACCCATGTTACTGACCAGACACTCTATATCAGTGATGTCTGTTTACTGCAGAGTGGAGGGACTGGGAGACCCATGTTACTGACCAGACACTCTGTATCAGTGATGACTGTTTACTGCAGAGTAGAGGGACTGGGAGACCCATGTTACTGACCAGACACTATATCAGTGATGGCTGTTTACTGCAGAGTGGAGGGACTGGGAGACCCATGTTACTGACCAGACACTCTATATCATTGATGACTGTTTACTGCAGAGTGGAGGGACTGGGAGACCCATGTTACTGACCAGACACTCTATATCAGTGATGTCTGTTTACTGCAGAGTGGAGGGACTGAGAGACCCATGTTACTGACCAGACACTATATCAGTGATGGCTGTTTACTGCAGAGTGGAGGGACTGAGAGACCCATGTTACTGACCAGACACTCTATATCAGTGATGGTTGTTTACTGCAGAGTGGAGGGACTGGGAGACCCATGTTACTGACCAGACACTCTATATCAGTGATGACTGTTTACTGCAGAGTGGAGGGACTGAGAGACCCATGTTACTGACCAGACACTCTATATCAGTGATGACTGTTTACTGCAGAGTGGAGGGACTGGGAGACCCATGTTACTGACCAGACACTCTATCAGTGATGTCTGTTTACTGCAGAGTGGAGGGACTGGGAGACCCATGTTACTGACCAGACACTCTATATAATATCAGTGCTGGCTGTCAGAATGTAGAGCTATTTAACACTTATTTTAACAAAGAAATACCACTGACAGCATCTTTAAGTCATTGACTGCCATGCTCTTTTAGTCTTTTCCCATCTTTACTCAATGGCGCCAGCGTTATTGACCATTTTAGCGATGTTTGTGTTCTGTATTATAGCTATGGAGAGACAATAGTATGGCTCATTTGACAGGCATTGTTTATAGTCCAAGACTGACTGACTAACTCTTGTAACATACAAAATAACTCAAGTCAGAATCGTCATTGTTTAAAAAAAAGTTAAGTAAAAAGTAAAAAAAAAAAAAAAAATTATAATAATTTAGAAGTGTGATTGCATATGTCTATGAATCGAGATCGCAATTTTTTTCTTCGATTATTCGCGCAGCCCTAATTTCTAGAGACTAAAGTACAGAAAAAAGGTACCGTTGGGTGCCGGACTGCCGGTATGGAGTCACACACAGGTTAGGGTTAAACCATAACGCCGCCCCCAGCTGCTGACGAGCTCTGCGTCTGATCAGGCAGTCTGGGCCGGCGGCTCCCAGGGTCTGCGGCTGCTTTAGCTGATCCCAGACCAGTCCAGGCTCATTCAGACGCCGCCCTCCAGCCAAGTCTAGCAGCACTGCGTTCAGCTGAGCTGTGTGCAGTAGAGCTGTGTGTGTGTGTGTTCGTGGAAATGTTCAGACAAGCCTAATATTTAGTTATTTGTGATGATGATATGTTTACTTTATACATGTTATTCAAAGTTATTGACACTTTTTTTTTCTCCAAATGTATCTCCTATGTGGACTAAATCAGTGCCATGATTTCCACATAGTGCAGGTAATAACCTAGTAATCGGGGGGGGGGGGGGGGGGGGGGGGCATGAGGAGCATACAAAGAAATTTAGGAGCACAGTGAAACATTTTCAAGTAACAGAGTTTATTAACAAACTATTTATTACATGCATATTATACTGTGTGTGCGACGTGTGCGTGTGCATACTAAGGGACAAACATCTGTGCAGTAGAACATACCACAAATCACACATTGGCCCATCATGCCTTACTAGACGCAAAGGATATTGGTTGTCAAGCTGCTTTTGTGTGTTTGTATGTTGTAGTCTTGTCACGATACCAACATTTTAACTTCGATACAGATAGGAAAGGTAATGGAATATATTATTATTTCATTCATTATAATTTAAACGCTATTGAAACGTAAATAATCAAAAATAATAAAATTATTCTGTTACAGCTGCTGAACTATATACTGTCCAGCAATATCTTCCTTTTGAATGAAATAGGTTCAGGAGAGAGATGTAGAGAGAGGGAAAGCGAGCGAGACACACACACACTAGGGCTGCTGTACCAAATGTAATTTTTTTTTAACATTCAAAGCTTCTATTGAACTATTCTATTTCTCATGAGAAAGTCCACATTTCAGTTCTACTTTTGTTTTGATGTGAAAAGTGATGCTGCATAAGAGGACTGCACTTAGCACTGACTGAGAAAGTACATATTACAGTTCTTCTTTCTCTCAACGCTTCAATAGGTAGATCTTGCCTTCACCAAAAAAAAAAAAGTGATATTGGGCTTAAAAAGGTTGGTGACCAATGGCCTACAATACAGGTTAGCCTACATGGTACAGGTTAGCCTACATGGTACAGGTTAGCCTACATGGTACACGGTTAGCCTACATGGTACAGGTTAGCCTACATGGTACAGGTTAGCCTACAGGGTACAGGTTAGCCTACATGGTACAGGTTAGCCTACATGGTACAGGTTAGCCTACATGGTACACAGTTAGCCTACAGGGTACAGGTTAGCCTACATGGTACAGGTTAGCCTACATGGTACACGGTTAGCCTACATGGTACAGGTTAGCCTACAGGGTACAGGTTAGCCTACATGGTACACGGTTAGCCTACATGGTACAGGTTAGCCTACATGGTACAGGTTAGCCTACATGGTACACGGTTAGCCTACATGGTACAGGTTAGCCTACATGGTACACAGTTAGCCTACATGGTACACAGTTAGCCTACATGGTACACGGTTAGCCTACATGGTACAGGTTAGCCTACAGGGTACAGGTTAGCCTACATGGTACAGGTTAGCCTACATGGTACAGGTTAGCCTACAGTGTACAGGTTAGCCTACATGGTACACAGTTAGCCTACAGGGTACACAGTTAGCCTACATGGTACAGGTTAGCCTACATGGTACAGGTTAGCCTACATGGTACAGGTTAGCCTACATGGTACAGGTTAGCCTACAGGGTACAGGTTAGCCTACATGGTACAGGTTAGCCTACATGGTACAGGTTAGCCTACATGGTACACAGTTAGCCTACAGGGTACAGGTTAGCCTACATGGTACAGGTTAGCCTACATGGTACACGGTTAGCCTACATGGTACAGGTTAGCCTACAGGGTACAGGTTAGCCTACATGGTACACGGTTAGCCTACATGGTACAGGTTAGCCTACATGGTACAGGTTAGCCTACATGGTACACGGTTAGCCTACATGGTACAGGTTAGCCTACATGGTACACAGTTAGCCTACATGGTACACAGTTAGCCTACATGGTACACGGTTAGCCTACATGGTACAGGTTAGCCTACAGGGTACAGGTTAGCCTACATGGTACAGGTTAGCCTACATGGTACAGGTTAGCCTACAGTGTACAGGTTAGCCTACATGGTACACAGTTAGCCTACAGGGTACACAGTTAGCCTACATGGTACAGGTTAGCCTACATGGTACAGGTTAGCCTACATGGTACAGGTTAGCCTACAGGATACAGGTTAGCCTACATGGTACACAGTTAGCCTACATGGTACACGGTTAGCCTACATGGTACACAGTTAGCCTACATGGTACAGGTTAGCCTACATGGTACAGGTTAGCCTACATGGTACACAGTTAGCCTACATGGTACAGGTTAGCCTACATGGTACAGGTTAGCCTACATGGTACAGGTTAGCCTACATGGTACAGGTTAGCCTACATGGTACAGGTTAGCCTACAGGATACAGGTTAGCCTACATGGTACAGGTTAGCCTACAGGGTACAGGTTAGCCTACAGTGTACAGGTTAGCCTACATGGTACAGGTTAGCCTACAGGGTACAGGTTAGCCTACATGGTACAGGTTAGCCTACATGGTACAGGTTAGCCTACAGTGTACAGGTTAGCCTACATGGTACACAGTTAGCCTACAGGGTACACAGTTAGCCTACAGGGTACAGGTTAGCCTACATGGTACAGGTTAGCCTACATGGTACAGGTTAGCCTACATGGTACAGGTTAGCCTACATGGTACAGGTTAGCCTACATGGTACAGGTTAGCCTACATGGTACACAGTTAGCCTACATGGTACAGGTTAGCCTACATGGTACAGGTTAGCCTACATGGTACAGGTTAGCCTACATGGTACAGGTTAGCCTACATGGTACAGGTTAGCCTACAGGATACAGGTTAGCCTACATGGTACAGGTTAGCCTACAGGGTACAGGTTAGCCTACATTTACATTTACATTTAGTCATTTAGCTGACGCTTTTATCCAAAGCGACTTACAAGTTCTGTACGACAAGACAGCAAGAAGGGTACAACTCTATCAGCTGAGTAACAATGTTCATCAAGTGTTGCGTGTTACAGTGTAGGTTAGTTTATTAGGACAAGTGCATGACAGTAAGGTTAGTCAGGGTTAGATTTTTTTTTTATTTTTTTTTTAATCATTTCAGATAATGGTTGAAGAAGTGAGTCTTTAGTCGACGGCGAAAGATTGGACGGGATTCGGCTGTCCTAACTGGGGTGGGTAGTTCATTCCACCATTGTGGGGCAAGGACTGAGAATAGGCGGCTTCTCTTTGATGACCCTCCGGGAGCTTGGATAGGAGTAGGTCTGAGGCGGCCAGAAGATGCAGAGCGTAGGGGTCTTGAGGGTGTGTAGTTAGAGACCATTGACCGGAGGTAGGCGGGAGCGGTTCCCTTTGCTGCACGGTATGCTAGGTCGAGGGCCTTGAAGCGGATACGTGCAGCAATGGGGAGCCAGTGCAGGTCCCTAAGAAGTGGGGTGACATGGGCCGACTTCGGTAGGTTTGATATCAGGCGGGCCGCTGCGTTTTGAATGAGTTGAAGGGGCTTGGTGGCAGTGGCCGGGAGGCCAGCTAGCAGTGCGTTGCAGTAGTCGAGGCGGGAGATGACTGTTGATTGGATGAGGAGTTGGGTGGCTTCTTTTGTCAGGAAGGGGCGTATCATTCTGACGTTGCTCAGGAGGAATCTGCAGGTTCTGGTTGTCGCTGCGATGTGAGCAGAGAAGTTCAACTGGTCGTCGAGGACAACACCAAGGTTCTTGGCGGTCGGGGACGCGGTCACAGCTGCATTCTCGACTGTGATGGAGAGGTCGGTCAGGGGGGAGGATTTGGCCGGCAGGTGGAGCAATTCTGTTTAGCTTAGGTTCAGTTTGAGGTGGTTGGTCGTCATCCAGGCGGAGATGTCGGACAGACAGGCCGAGATCCGCTCAGAGACGTGGATATCTGAGGGAGGGAAGGAGAGGAAGAGTTGAGTATCATCGGCATAACAATGATATGAGAAGCCATGAGCCTACAGGGTACAGGTTAGCCTACATGGTACAGGTTAGCCTACATGGTACACAGTTAGCCTACATGGTACAGGTTAGCCTACAGGATACAGGTTAGCCTACATGGTACAGGTTAGCCTACAGGGTACAGGTTAGCCTACAGGGTACAGGTTAGCCTACATGGTACAGGTTAGCCTACATGGTACACAGTTAGCCTACAGGGTACAGGTTAGCCTACAGGGTACAGGTTAGCCTACATGGTACAGGTTAGCCTACATGGTACAGGTTAGCCTACATGGTACAGGTTAGCCTACATGGTACAGGTTAGCCTACAGGATACAGGTTAGCCTACAGGGTACAGGTTAGCCTACAGGGTACAGGTTAGCCTACAGGGTACAGGTTAGCCTACATGGTACAGGTTAGCCTACATGGTACACAGTTAGCCTACATGGTACAGGTTAGCCTACAGGATACAGGTTAGCCTACATGGTACAGGTTAGCCTACAGGGTACAGGTTAGCCTAATGCTCATTGTACAGGGAAGCTCTTAAGCACCAAGTCTTCATTCTGCTCTGCAAAGAATCATGAACATGTTCTAGGTTGAACCTGGATGAGAACGAGCATCATCCTCTCCCTCTCATATTACTCCCCTGCCAATGGCAGCTATTTTCTCATGACCTCAGTTGCCATAGCGACTGTTGCTACCCAAGAAAGGAAAACGTGCTGCTATATGCAAGGGGCTTATTGGTTATAACTACATTATAGAGGCAGTGACGTCGGGTCTGAAACGACAGTAGAATGGTGTTCGTCTAAATCAGCTGTTCTACTGACGGTGTGCAGAGAGGAGGATGTCTCTCCGGCCGCTCGAGGAGCGTTAGAAGCCTTCTAGCTCCACAGTGGACTACAGGGTATTTGAGAATATCTTTTTCTTTTTCTGTTTTGAATATAGTGTGTTTTTCTCCAGGAAACATACATTCCTCGTGTGTCGGCATAATAAACGAGTTCCTCTTTCACACGCAGTGCATTATCACACATTAAAGTGTCAGAATGAGAGATTTAATCTTTAAAAGCCTGTTCCTCTTAACACATCCAGCGCCGGAAAAACGGCTTACGACGTGTTTCAAGTTCATGCGAATTCTGCCAGTCCACGGCGTACGACGTTATTGAGATCATATTTAATTTTTTCGCCATGTTGTTCATAATTCCCTCACGGAGCCTGGTCTGATGCAGTGTGAGCCGGCACAACTCTGCAACGCTTCAATACTGCCGCCTGGTGGATGATCGGCGAGTTACCAAACCGGAAATGGACGAGTCGATATCGGTGCGTCTGGGAAATGCGTCCGGCGCTCGCATATTGTCGCGGGACTCTAGCCACACACCGTGTATATGGATCGCTGCCATAACTCAATAATCGACATGATTTGGGCGTGTATTATTATTATACAAACCGGAAATGGATCAAGTTTCAAGTTTCTTTAATAGTTGTCATACAGAAGTACAGAATACTTTTATACAAAATGCTTCTTTCTGTTACGCTCCAGAGACTGTGCTAGACAAAAAGATAAGTATGAAATAAAATAAGTATAGCATGTAAAAAAAAAAGTCACGTACGTAGACACAAGTGTTTGTACATATGTACAATGTTGGATCGCCTCGATCGCCGTCAAATAAGTGGGATCTTTTTGCTCCAGTCTCGTCGGCCAACGGTAAGAGGACGCTGACGTCATTTTCAACGCGATTGTACATTTCTTTGTTTACAAACCAACTGATCAATAAATCAACCCATACTACATAAAGCATTTACTGACGATCACGGACTTATAAACAACCCCCCCCCCCCCGTTCATCCGCGCATGATGAGTCATAACGTTTAGGATCGTATTCAGTTGGTTTTTCAATATAGCGTGTATCACGAATAAACTGCAATCGATAATCTATATTATGCGTTTAGGCCTATAACTAGCGTTCTAGGAATTACTGCAGAAAACGATAAAAACATATTTATATTCTAGACGGTATTTTCGTATGAATGAAAAAGTACAACGTTCCTACATCCTGAACGATGGATAATCGATGTTGAATGGGCCATAGTAATGTCAATTTAGCAATACAATTTAAAAAGTTATAGCCCTGCAAAGAAGGTGAACATCTCCATACTAGACTTAGAGTGTTGGCAGAGAGTGGTATAAGATGCTCAAATTACGTGGCAGGGAATGTGTTAAGGCCCCCACATAGTCGGGCGGAACGGACTCTGCAGAGGTCCGCATGGCGTGATTACGAAACCTAGCCGCATTTCTCGGAGACGCTCTCTGATTGGCACTGACTGACGCTCTCTGATTGGCCACTGACGCGCTTGCCCAATCGCGTGACGAGCTGTGTCTTTGCCCATTTCCACGTCAAACAGCCTGCAAACTACCTGCCGTTCTATCGCCCTGCTCTAAGACAAACTCTAACCTTAACCTACTTCGAAAGAGTGCCTAAGCTTAAGCGGCGAAAGAACTTGCCGTCATGCTCTAAGACAAACTCTAACCTTAACCTACTTCGAAAGAGTGCCTAAGCTTAACCAGTGTAGAAACAGGCGTCGGCCAATCAGAGAGCGTCTCTAACCGCGCCGCTCACTTGGTGACGTCACACAAAAGTATAAAAGTATAAAAGTGTTATATTTATCTTCTCTTATAGTACCAGAGAGAAGCTGAGGAGAATCAACCAGCAACAAAAGCTAAATTTGTTTAAAAAATATATATATATATATATATTTTTTTTGTATAGAAAATATCGATACTTTTCAAGGTATCGTATCAAAGTCGAAATTCCAGTATCGTGACAACACTACTCTGAACACTCGCTCCGTGCCGAGAGAGAGTAGGGCAGGATCATGGTTAAATGGGTAGGATTGGTCCGGTAAGACTTTGGCAGGTAGATGACGCTAAATTTAGTTTTACTATCGCTAATCGTTATCGTTATTTCATAATCTGAAGAAACTTGAGAAGTTTGAATGGCTTTTCTAAATTAAGTGTGTAAAACTGCCCATTTTATTTCGAAATCTTGGAAACGAGATAACGTAGACTCTTTATTTTGACATCGGTGGACGTCGCCATGACCGAGTGCAAACAGTGTGAAGAAATTGTGGGGACATTTTGTAAACTGGCGCGTGGCTCAGGAGGTAGAGTCTGGTAATCAGAAGGTTAGAGTTAGACAGTGTCTCAGGAGGTAGAGTCTGGTAATCAGAAGGTTAGGGGTAGACAGTGTCTCAGGAGGTAGAGTCTGGTAATCAGAAGGTTAGGGTTAGACAGTGTCTCAGGAGGTAGAGTCTGGTAATCAGAAGGTTAGGGTTAGACAGTGTCTCAGGAGGTAGAGTCTGGTAATCAGAAGGTTAGGGTTAGACAGTGTCTCAGGAGGTAGAGTCTGGTAATCAGAAGGTTAGGGGTAGACAGTGTCTCAGGAGGTAGAGTCTGGTAATCAGAAGGTTAGGGTTAGACAGTGTCTCAGGAGGTAGAGTCTGGTAATCAGAAGGTTAGAGTTAGACAGTGTCTCAGGAGGTAGAGTCTGGTAATCAGAAGGTTAGGGTTAGACAGTGTCTCAGGAGGTAGAGTCTGGTAATCAGAAGGTTAGAGTTAGACAGTGTCTCAGGAGGTAGAGTCTGGTAATCAGAAGGTTAGGGGTAGACAGTGTCTCAGGAGGTATAGTCTGGTAATCAGAAGGTTAGGGTTAGACAGTGTCTCAGGAGGTAGAGTCTGGTAATCAGAAGGTTAGGGTTAGACAGTGTCTCAGGAGGTAGAGTCTGGTAATCAGAAGGTTAGGGTTAGACAGTGTCTCAGGAGGTAGAGTCTGGTAATCAGAAGGTTAGGGTTAGACAGTGTCTCAGGAGGTAGAGTCTGGTAATCAGAAGGTTAGAGTTGGACAGTGTCTCAGGAGGTAGAGTCTGGTAATCAGAAGGTTAGGGTTAGACAGTGTCTCAGGAGGTAGAGCAGGTCGTCTGCCGTCTGGTAATCAGAAGGTTAGGGTTAGACAGTGTCTCAGGAGGTAGACTCTGGTAATCAGAAGGTTAGGGTTAGACAGTGTCTCAGGAGGTAGAGTCTGGTAATCAGAAGGTTAGGGTTAGACAGTGTCTCAGGAGGTAGAGTCTGGTAATCAGAAGGTTAGGGTTAGACTGTCTCAGGAGGTAGAGTCTGGTAATCAGAAGGTTAGGGTTAGACAGTGTCTCAGGAGGTAGAGTCTGGTAATCAGAAGGTTAGGGTTAGACAGTGTCTCAGGAGGTAGAGTCTGGTAATCAGAAGGTTAGAGTTGGACAGTGTCTCAGGAGGTAGAGTCTGGTAATCAGAAGGTTAGGGTTAGACAGTGTCTCAGGAGGTAGACTCTGGTAATCAGAAGGTTAGGGTTAGACAGTGACTCAGGAGGTAGAGCTGATCGTCTGGTAACCGGAAGGTTTTCGGTTCGATTCCCTCTCCTCCCGGGCAGTGTGTCGAAGTGTCCTTGAGCAAAGACACTTAACCAGGGCTCCAGACTAACTTTTTACATTGGTTGCACCAGTGCGCCTAACTTTTTCATTTAGGTTCACCAGCACATAATTTAGGTGCACCCAAAATTTCCCACTGCGCCTTTTGCCGCTGCAATAATACATTTTAAGCGTTACCTTTACCATTACCTTTTTTGTCAGTTTCCATACACATTAGTAATTTCTTTATGTAAATTATTGTAAAAAATAACATTGTATTACAGTTGGCGCGCAAAGTCCAATCCTTCACCTTTTTATGTCTATTTTAACACATTCAGCTCAGCTCCAGTTAGAGCTGTCCCAAGCCTGTTTTGGGGATTCGAACATTCGCCAGGGTTTTTCGAACGGATGTTCGAACCCGTTTTTTTTGTAATCATGCGAACAATTTTTATAGAAATGGACAATGGGCAAATACATTGTGTTTTCAAGATGGTGGACCAGGCCGGAAAAACAGCAATCATGTAACCACTACACCTCCATATACTAATAGTCTTTCGGGTATTTTATTTTGAAAAATGGCCACTTCCGCCCGCGCCTCAACCCAGCATACTATCGAGTCTTGACTAGCAAAGTTTAGGCACATGGCGCACATTTCTGCGGTTGAGTAGTAGTAACTACCGTACTTTTCGGACTATAAGCCGCGGCTTTTTTCCCCATTTTTCGACCCTGCGGCTTATATAGCGGTGCAGCTTATATGTGACTCAACGTGACCAAACTCGAAAATGTAAACATCTAAATATTGCTTTTTTGACTGCATTGAAATGTTATTTATCTGTTCCCTTATTTGCTAAACTTAATACAACTTGTAAATGAGTTAATGCTTGTTATTTGTCCGACAGTATTGTGTCCCAATGCTAATTAGATATGGTAATTAAACATTAAAACACCTGCAGCTTATAGTCCAGTGCGGCTTATATATGTACACATCATTCAATTTAGCTGCTGCGGCTTATAGTCAGGTGCGGCTTATAGTGCGAAAAGTACGGTACTTACTGGTCACGGGAGGCTTGAATAACGTTTGAATGACGATCCATTTTGTGAATACATTTGTTGAAACAGCTTTGTTGGCCGACGGCTCCTGCAATCTTAACGTTAGCTAAAGCTAAAGGGCTGCGCCTGCGCCCTAACGTTGCATAGCTTAATTAACGTGTATAACATACCTGTGTAACGTTAAGCAGCTTGTGTTCCACTGGGAAAGCATCACTGCATACACTTTGTTTAATCCAAACGTCCATTCGGAAACGTTGTATTATGAAACCAGTATGAGACGCTGTGCTTTTTTTCATCGTTTCAATGCTCACATGGCTATTTTGTTTATCCTGTCATTCAGCGAATAATAAGGGCAGGGTGACTGATGATCAGAGCCAATCAGAGGCAGGTCTGGGCTGGTCTTTGCATAATGCACGTGTTATAGCCAATCAAAGGCAGATTTTTCTTTTTCTTAGAACGCACATGGCCACGGGGAAAAAGACGCTAAACACACAGACAGACAGACCTGCTGGGAGCTGGGAGCACCAGTGAGACAGACAGACAGACAGACCTGCTGGGAGCTGGGAGCACCAGTGAGACAGACAGACAGACAGACCTGCTGGGAGCTGGGAGCACCAGTGAGACAGACAGACAGACCTGCTGGGAGCTGGGAGCACCAGTGAGACAGACAGACAGACAGACCTGCTGGGAGCTGGGAGCACCAGTGAGACAGACAGACAGACAGACCTGCTGGGAGCTGGGAGCACCAGTGTGACAGACAGACAGACCTGCTGGGAGCTGGGAGCACCAGTGAGACAGACAGACAGACAGACCTGCTGGGAGCTGGGAGCACCAGTGCGACAGACAGACAGACCTGCTGGGAGCTGGGAGCACCAGTGAGACAGACAGACAGACCTGCTGGGAGCTGGGAGCACCAGTGAGACAGACAGACAGACCTGCTGGGAGCTGGGAGCACCAGTGCGACAGACAGACAGACCTGCTGGGAGCACCAGTGCGACAGACAGACAGACCTGCTGGGAGCTGGGAGCACCAGTGAGACAGACAGACCTGCTGGGAGCTGGGAGCACCAGTGAGACAGACAGACAGACAGACCTGCTGGGAGCTGGGAGCACCAGTGAGACAGACAGACAGACCTGCTGGGAGCTGGGAGCACCAGTGAGACAGACAGACAGACCTGCTGGGAGCTGGGAGCACCAGTGCGACAGACAGACAGACAGACCTGCTGGGAGCTGGGAGCACCAGTGAGACAGACAGACAGACCTGCTGGGAGCTGGGAGCACCAGTGCGACAGACAGACAGACAGACCTGCTGGGAGCTGGGAGCACCAGTGAGACAGACAGACAGACCTGCTGGGAGCTGGGAGCACCAGTGAGACAGACAGACAGACAGACCTGCTGGGAGCTGGGAGCACCAGTGCGACAGACAGACAGACCTGCTGGGAGCTGGGAGCACCAGTGAGACAGACAGACAGACCTGCTGGGAGCTGGGAGCACCAGTGAGACAGACAGACAGACCTGCTGGGAGCTGGGAGCACCAGTGCGACAGACAGACAGACCTGCTGGGAGCTGGGAGCACCAGTGCGACAGACAGACAGACAGACCTGCTGGGAGCTGGGAGCACCAGTGAGACAGACAGACAGACAGACCTGCTGGGAGCTGGGAGCACCAGTGCGACAGACAGACAGACCTGCTGGGAGCTGGGAGCACCAGTGAGACAGACAGACAGACAGACCTGCTGGGAGCTGGGAGCACCAGTGCGACAGACAGACAGACCTGCTGGGAGCTGGGAGCACCAGTGCGACAGACAGACAGACCTGCTGGGAGCTGGGAGCACCAGTGAGACAGACAGACAGACAGACCTGCTGGGAGCTGGGAGCACCAGTGCGACAAGGGAAAACATCCAGTCGCACAGCTCTGAGTTTTGGTCACAAAATGCAACACAAACGGCCGGGCGCACCCTGGAGACCTGCACTTAACCCCTCACTGCTCCCGATGTGCAGGTCGGCACCTTGTATGGTGGCCTCTGCCGTCGGTGAGTGAACGGGACAAATGTGAGGAACAAATTGTAAAGCGCTTTGGATAAAAGCTGTTATATAAACGCAGCCATTTGCCATTTATTTACCGTTGTAATTTGCCGTGCGTTGTGACTCAGCGTTGTGTCGTGTCCTCGCCTCCAGCTGTCCTTACCTCCACCGGACCACGGGCGACACGGAGCGCAAGTACCACCTCCGGTACTACAAGACGGGCACCTGCATCCACGAGACGGACGCCCGCGGGCACTGCGTGAAGAATGGCCTCCACTGTGCGTTCGCTCACGGGCCACACGACCTCCGACCCCCAGTCTATGATATCAGGTGACGTACCGGGCAGCTGGTGGCCTCTCTTCTCCCGCCAAACTGTAGGCATTAAATACAACCAGCACATTGAACCAGCACATTGAACCAGCACATTGAAATACAACCAGCACATTGAAATACAACCAGCACATTGAAATACAACCAGCACATTGAAATACAACCAGCACATTGAACCAGCACATTGGAATACAACCAGCACATTGAAATACAACCAGCACATTGAAATACAACCAGCACATTGAACCAGCACATTGGAATACAACCAGCACATTGAAATACAACCAGCACATTGAACCAGCACATTGAAATACAACCAGCACATTGAACCAGCACATTGAAATACAACCAGCACATTGAAATACAACCAGCACATTGAAATACAACCAGCACATTGAACCAGCACATTGAAATACAACCAGCACATTGAACCAGCACATTGAAATACAACCAGCACATTGAAATACAACCAGCACATTGAAATACAACCAGCACATTGAAATACAACCAGCACATTGAACCATCACATTGAACCATGCACATTGAAATACAACCAGCACATTGAAATACAACCAGCACATTGAAATACAACCAGCACATTGAACCAGCACATTGAACCAGCACATTGGAATACAACCAGCACATTGAAATACAACCAGCACATTGAACCAGCACATTGAAATACAACCAGCACATTGAACCAGCACATTGGAATACAACCAGCACATTGAAATACAACCAGCACATTGAAATACAACCAGCACATTGAACCAGCACATTGGAATACAACCAGCACATTGAAATACAACCAGCACATTGAACCAGCACATTGAAATACAACCAGCACATTGAACCAGCACATTGAAATACAACCAGCACATTGAAATACAACCAGCACATTGAAATACAACCAGCACATTGAACCAGCACATTGAAATACAACCAGCACATTGAACCAGCACATTGAAATACAACCAGCACATTGAAATACAACCAGCACATTGAAATACAACCAGCACATTGAAATACAACCAGCACATTGAACCATCACATTGAACCATGCACATTGAAATACAACCAGCACATTGAAATACAACCAGCACATTGAACCAGCACATTGAAATACAACCAGCACATTGGAATACAACCAGCACATTGAAATACAACCAGCACATTGAACCAGCACATTGAAATACAACCAGCACATTGAAATACAACCAGCACATTGAAATACAACCAGCACATTGAAATACAACCAGCACATTGAAATACAACCAGCACATTTAATACAACCAGCACATTGAAATACAACCAGCACATTGAAATACAACCAGCACATTGAAATACAACCAGCACATTGAAATACAACCAGCACATTGAAATACAACCAGCACATTGAAATACAACCAGCACATTGAAATACAACCAGCACATTTAATACAACCAGCACATTGAAATACAACCAGCACATTGAAATACAACCAGCACATTGAAATACAACCAGCACATTGAACCATGCACATTGAAATACAACCAGCACATTGAACCAGCACATTGGAATACAACCAGCACATTGGAATACAACCAGCACATTGAAATACAACCAGCACATTGAAATACAACCAGCACATTGAAATACAACCAGCACATTGAAATACAACCAGCACATTGAAATACAACCAGCACATTGAAATACAACCAGCACATTGAACCATGCACATTGAAATACAACCAGCACATTGAACCAGCACATTGAAATACAACCAGCACATTGAACCAGCACATTGAAATACAACCAGCACATTGAAATACAACCATCACATTGAACCATGCACATTGAAATACAACCAGCACATTGAACCAGCACATTGAAATACAACCAGCACATTGAAATACAACCAGCACATTGAACCATGCACATTGAAATACAACCAGCACATTGGAATACAACCAGCACATTGAAATACAACCAGCACATTGAAATACAACCAGCACATTGAAATACAACCAGCACATTGAAATACAACCAGCACATTGAAATACAACCAGCACATTGAAATACAACCAGCACATTGAACCATGCACATTGAAATACAACCAGCACATTGAACCAGCACATTGAAATACAACCAGCACATTGAAATACAACCATCACATTGAACCATGCACATTGAAATACAACCAGCACATTGAACCAGCACATTGAAATACAACCAGCACATTGAAATACAACCAGCACATTGAACCATGCACATTGAAATACAACCAGCACATTGAACCAGCACATTGAAATACAACCAGCACATTGAAATACAACCAGCACATTGAAATACAACCAGCACATTGAAATACAACCAGCACATTGAAATACAACCAGCACATTGAAATACAACCAGCACATTGAAATACAACCAGCACATTGAAATACAACCAGCACATTGAAATACAACCAGCACATTGAAATACAACCAGCACATTGAACCATGCACATTGAACCATGCACATTGAAATACAACCAGCACATTGAAATACAACCAGCACATTGAAATACAACCAGCACATTGAACCATGCACATTGAACCATGCACATTGAAATACAACCATGCACATTGAAATACAACCAGCACATTGAAATACAACCAGCACATTGAAATACAACCAGCACATTGAACCATGCACATTGAAATACAACCAGCACATTGAACCATGCACATTGAAATTAAATACAACCATGCACATTGAACCATGCACATTGAAATTAAATACAACCATGCACATTGAACCATGCACATTGAAATTAAATACAACCATGCACATTGAACCATGCACATTGAAATACAACCAGCACATTGAACCATGCACATTGAAATACAACCAGCACATTGAACCAGCACATTGAACCAGCACATTGAACCATGCACATTGAACCATGCACATTGAACCATGCACATTGAAATACAACCATGTACATTGAAATACAATCATGCACATTGAAATACAATCATGCACATTGAACCATGTACATTGAAATACAATCATGCACATTGAACCATGTACATTGAAATACAATCATGCACATTGAAATACAATCATGCACATTGAAATACAATCATGCACATTGAACCATGTACATTGAAATACAACCATGTACATTGAAATACAATCATGCACATTGAAATACAATCATGCACATTGAAATACAATCATGCACATTGAACCATGTACATTGAAATACAACCATGTACATTGAAATACAATCATGCACATTGAAATACAACCAGCACATTGAAATACAACCAGCACATTGAAATACAACCAGCACATTGAAATACAACCAGCACATTGAAATACAACCAGCACATTGAACCATGCACATTGAACCATGCACATTGAAATACAACCAGCACATTGAACCATGCACATTGAAATACAACCATGCACATTGAAATACAACCAGCACATTGAAATACAACCAGCACATTGAACCATGCACATTGAAATACAACCAGCACATTGAAATACAACCAGCACATTGAAATACAACCAGCACATTGAACCATGCACATTGAAATACAACCAGCACATTGAACCATGCACATTGAAATTAAATACAACCATGCACATTGAACCATGCACATTGAAATTAAATACAACCATGCACATTGAACCATGCACATTGAAATACAACCAGCACATTGAACCATGCACATTGAAATTAAATACAACCATGCACATTGAACCATGCACATTGAAATTAAATACAACCATGCACATTGAACCATGCACATTGAAATTAAATACAACCATGCACATTGAACCATGCACATTGAAATACAACCAGCACATTGAACCATGCACATTTAAATACAACCAGCACATTGAACCATGCACATTGAACCAGCACATTGAACCAGCACATTGAACCATGCACATTGAACCATGCACATTGAACCATGCACATTGAAATACAACCATGTACATTGAAATACAATCATGCACATTGAAATACAATCATGCACATTGAACCATGTACATTGAAATACAATCATGCACATTGAACCATGTATATTGAAATACAATCATGCACATTGAAATACAATCATGCACATTGAAATACAATCATGCACATTGAACCATGTACATTGAAATACAACCATGTACATTGAAATACAATCATGCACATTGAAATACAACCATGCACATTGAAATACAACCAGCACATTGAAATACAACCAGCACATTGAAATACAACCAGCACATTGAAATACAACCAGCACATTGAAATACAACCAGCACATTGAAATACAACCAGCACATTGAAATACAATCATGCACATTGAAATACAATCATGCACATTGAAATACAACTAGTGATGCACCGATGTGAAAATTGTGGCCGATACCGATAACCAATATTAATATTGCTGTTCTGGCCGATACCGATATTTACCGATGTCGATATCTCTGTATAGAAAACACTTTTTTATGATAATCAAATAAAGAGCTATTTTCCATTTTTGTTTGTCATTTATTTTCAGAAATTACTGATATTTTGAAACAATTTAAGACCAAAACATGTGAAATAATAATAATAAAATTGCACATTGAAATACAACCGTGTACATTGAAATACAACCATGCACATTGAAATACAACCATGCACATTGAAATACAATCATGCACATTGAAATACAACCATGCACATTGAAATACAATCATGCACATTGAAATGCAACCATGCACATTGAAATACAACCATGTACATTGAAATGCAACCATGCACATTGAAATACAACCATGTACATTGAAATACAACCATGCACATTGAAATACAACCATGTACATTGAAATACAACCATGCACATTGAAATACAATCATGCACATTGAAATACAATCATGCACATTGAAATACAATCATGCACATTGAAATACAACCATGCACATTGAGGCCATGTTTAGATGGAAACGCTTGCGGGTGAATCCGGAAAAATATGTTTTCCGATGTGCCTTTTGTTCATACGGCAACAGCGTTTTTGCGGGGAGAATCCGCAAAAAAGTGAAACCAATTTCCTGGGTGGAAATCCAAGAAACGATACACCTTCGCGCTATCATCTGAACAGTCAAACCGCATAAAACTATGACGAAAGGGTTCTCAAGGCTCTCGTCGCGTACTGCTTACATCACAGGCATGTGCCAGTAGCCTAGAAGCGTAAACAAAGCGAACAAGCATGTCTGATTTTATCCACGGAGATCACCACATTGGCAGTACTTTTACATACACAAGAATCAGTCCAACGGCTATCACATCTAGTGACTGGAGCCACTGTCTGTGAGTGACTCTGCTTTGGTCCAATCACATTCCCCCACCCAGTCTGCGAATCAGAGACAGAGTAGGACGGGTCTTCACAGCACGCTTGGTTGTCTCAACTACCTGAGGCAGTGTAGCGGGGCTCCGTCGTCTCGAGTCGACTACACGTTTACAGCCTCGTCTGCACAAATAATTCCCTCCCAAAACACTAGTCTAAACGCAAAATTTAAAGTGAGACCGCAAGACGACTTCTGCTGTTTCTGTTGAGACTCTCCGTCTAAATATGGCCTGAAATACAATCATGCACATTGAAATACAACCATGCACATTGAAATACAACCATGCACATTGAAATACAACCATGCACATTGAAATACAATCATGCACGAAATACAACCATGCACATTGAACTACAATCATGCACATTGAAATACAATCATGCACATTGAAATACAACCATGCACATTGAAATACAACCATGCACATTGAAATACAACCATGCACATTGAAATACAATCATGCACATTGAAATACAATCATGCACATTGAAATACAACCATGCACATTGAAATACAATCATGCACATTGAAATACAATCATGCACATTGAAATACAACCATGCACATTGAAATACAATCATGCACATTGAAATACAATCATGCACATTGAAATACAATCATGCACGAAATACAACCATGCACATTGAACTACAATCATGCACATTGCAATACAATCATGCACATTGAAATACAACCATGCACATTGAAATACAATCATGCACATTGAAATACAATCATGCACATTGAAATACAACCATGCACATTGAAATACAATCATGCACATTGAAATACAACCATGCAGCACGCTGGCAGTAGTGTTCAGTAGTTAACTTTTTGTAGCTAAGCTACTTGCTCAAATAATCAACAGCAAAGTGAGACATTCAAATGAGACGTGTTTACAGAAATTGTAATGCAATAATGTGTTTTTTAAGATATTTTCTTCGTGAGAAATGTAAATGTTTAATCATGAATATGACTAACACGTCTGTGGTGCTGTGTGTGCTGCAGGGAGATCCAAGCGCAGGAGGCCCTGCAGAACGGCCAGCTGGGCTCCGGGGAGGGGATCCCAGACCTGCAGCCGGGCGTGCTGGCCAGCCAGGCCATGATCGAGAAGACGCTCACCGAGGACCCCCGCTGGCAGGGTGAGGAACTGCTGTATAGAAGCTGCTGTATAAAAGCTGCTGTATAGAAGCTGCTATATAAAAGCTGTTATATAAAAGCTGCTGTATAAAAGCTGCTGTATAGAAGCTGTTGTATAGAAGCTGCTATATAAAAGCTGCTATATAAAAGCTGCTGTATAAAAGCTGTTGTATAAAAGCTGTTATATAAAAGCTGTTATATAAAAGCTGTTATATAAAAGCTGTTATATAAAAGCTGTTGTATAAAAGCTGCTGTATAAAAGCTGTTGTATAAAAGCTGTTATATAAAAGCTGTTATATAAAAGCTGTTGTATAAAAGCTGTTATATAAAAGCTGTTATATAAAAGCTGCTGTATAAAAGCTGCTGTATAAAAGCTGTTGTATAAAAGCTGCTGTATAAAAGCTGCTGTATAAAAGCTGTTATATAAAAGCTGCTATATTAAAGCTGCTGTATAAAAGCTGTTATATAAAAGCTGCTATATAAAAGCTGTTATATAAAAGCTGTTGTATAAAAGCTGTTGTATAAAAACTGTTATATTAAAGCTGTTGTATAAAAGCTGTTGTATAAAAGCTGTTGTATAAAAGCTGTTGTATAAAAGCTGTTGTATAAAAGCTGTTGTATAAAAGCTGTTGTATAAAAGCTGTTGTATAAAAGCTGTTATATAAAAGCTGCTATATAAAAGCTGTTGTATAAAACCTGCTATATAAAAGCTGTTATATAAAAGCTGCTGTATAAAAGCTGCTATATAAAAGCTGCTATATAAAAGCTGTTATATTAAAGCTGCTATATAAAAGCTGTTATATAAAATCTGTTATATAAAAGCTGCGATATAAAAGCTGCGATATAAAAGCTGCTATATAAAAGCTGCTATATAAATGCTGCTATATAAAAGCTGCTGTATAAAAGCTGCTGTATAAAAGCTGCTATATAAAAGCTGCTGTATAAAAGCTGCTGTATAAAAGCTGCTATATAAAAGCTGCTATATAAAAGCTGCTGTATAAAAGCTGCTATATAAAAGCTGCTGTATAAAAGCTGTTGTATAAAAGCTGTTGTATAAAAGCTGTTGTATAAAAGCTGTTGTATAAAAGCTGTTGTATAAAAGCTGTTGTATAAAAGCTGTTGTATAAAAGCTGTTATATAAAAGCTGCTATATAAAAGCTGTTATATAAAAGCTGCTATATAAAAGCTGCTATATAAAACCTGCTATATAAAAGCTGTTATATAAAAGCTGCTGTATAAAAGCTGTTATATTAAAGCTGCTATATAAAAGCTGTTATATAAAAGCTGTTGTATAAAAGCTGCTGTATAAAAGCTGTTATATAAAAGCTGCTGTATAAAAGCTGCTATATAAAAGCTGCTATATAAAAGCTGCTATATAAAAGCTGCTATATAAATGCTGCTATATAAAAGCTGCTGTATAAAAGCTGCTATATAAATGCTGCTATATAAAAGCTGCTGTATAAATGCTGCTATATAAAAGCTGCTATATAAAAGCTGTTATATAAAAGCTGCTGTATAAAAGCTGCTATATAAATGCTGCTATATAAAATCTGCTATATAAAAGCTGTTGTATAAAAGCTGTTGTATAAAAGCTGCTATATAAATGCTGCTATATAAAATCTGCTATATAAAAGCTGTTGTATAAAAGCTGTTGTATAAAAGCTGTTATATAAAAGCTGCTATATAAAAGCTGTTATATAAAAGCTGTTATATAAAACCTGCTATATAAAAGCTGCTATATAAAAGCTGTTATATAAAAGCTGCAATATAAAAGCTGCTATATAAAAGCTGTTATATAAAAGCTGCTATATAAAAGCTGCTATATAAAAGCTGCTATATAAAAGCTGCTGTATAAAAGCTGCTATATAAATGCTGCTATATAAAAGCTGCTATATAAATGCTGCTATATAAAAGCTGCTGTATAAAAGCTGCTGTATAAAAGCTGCTGTATAAAATCTGCTATATAAATGCTGCTATATAAAAGCTGCTATATAAAAGCTGCTATATAAAAGCTGCTATATAAAAGCTGTTATATAAAAGCTGCTGTATAAAAGCTGCTATATAAATGCTGCTATATAAATGCTGCTATATAAAACCTGCTATATAAATGCTGCTATATAAAATCTGCTATATAAATGCTGCTATATAAAAGCTGCTATATAAAAGCTGCTATATAAAAGCTGCTGTATAAAAGCTGTTATATAAAAGCTGCTATATAAAAGCTGCTATATAAATGCTGCTATATAAAAGCTGCTGTATAAAAGCTGCTGTATAAAAGCTGCTGTATAAAAGCTGCTGTATAAAAGCTGCTATATAAAAGCTGCTATATAAAAGCTGCTGTATAAAAGCTGCTATATAAAAGCTGCTGTATAAAAGCTGCTATATAAAAGCTGCTGTATAAAAGCTGCTGTATAAAAGCTGCTATATAAAAGCTGCTATATAAAAGCTGCTGTATAAAAGCTGCTATATAAAAGCTGCTGTATAAAAGCTGCTATATAAAAGCTGCTATATAAATGCTGCTATATAAAAGCTGCTATATAAAAGCTGCTGTATAAAAGCTGCTGTATAAAAGCTGCTGTATAAATGCTGCTATATAAAAGCTGCTGTATAAAAGCTGCTGTATAAAAGCTGCTGTATAAATGCTGCTATATAAAAGCTGCTATATAAAAGCTGCTATATAAAAGCTGTTATATAAAAGCTGCTATATAAAAGCTGCTATATAAAAGCTGCTATATAAAAGCTGTTATATAAAAGCTGCTATATAAAAGCTGCTGTATAAAAGCTGCTATATAAAAGCTGTTATATAAAAGCTGCTATATAAAAGCTGCTGTATAAAAGCTGTTATATAAAAACTGTTATATAAAAGCTGCTATATAAAAGCTGCTGTATAAAAGCTGCTGTATAAAAGCTGTTGTATAAAAGCTGCTATATAAAAGCTGCTATATAAAAGCTGCTGTATAAAAGCTGCTGTATAAAAGCTGCTGTATAAAAGCTGTTGTATAAAAGCTGCTATATAAAAGCTGCTGTATAAAAGCTGCTGTATAAAAGCTGCAATATAAAAGCTGCTATATAGAAGCAGTGTTTACCATTTTTTAAATATATATATATATGTATATACAGCGATTACATGAAGTGAAACGTTTCTACCTGCCGTCCGTTCCTCAGACACCAACTTCGTGCTGGCCAACTACAAGACGGACCAGTGCACCAAGCCGCCCAGACTCTGCCGGCAGGGCTACGCCTGCCCCCACTACCACAACAGCAGAGACCGCAGGAGGAACCCACGCAAGTTCAAATACAGGTGAGACGCGGCTCCGTTTGAATAACAATAATAATAATAATAATAAAAAGAGCAAATATCTGTGTTGTATCAGGGTATCTGCAGGGTATTACAAAGTATTACATTGATCATTCTCAATGTAAGCCCTTAAAGGTATTAAAAAGTCTTACATTTCATTTACACGGGTCTTACCTTTTGGGGGGGGGGGGGGGGGTAAAATCATGTTAAATGTATCAAATGTTTTTATATTCAAGTGGTTGTTTTTTGCCGGGCTACCGGGAGCTCGGTGCGTCTGGCGAGAGCTTGTATGGAACACGCGGGAATTTAAACGGGTGCTGCCGCCAGTTCAGTGTCGCTATGTTAAAATAGTCATAATTAAAAAAAAAATTATAAATTTTTTCTAGTATGGTTGTGAAATTGGTATGGAATTTTGCTTTAAGTGGTATTAAAAAGTGGTATTAACACATTGAGTGCTAGCAGGGGGCGCACGATTTATCGCTTGAATGCCAGCCTTATTGCACAGATTTTCTGATATTTCATGATTTTCGCGGAGCTATTTCTATATTCTATATTATGGCTGTGTCTAATACGCCCGTCGCTTATCAATGACTTGCTTGCAGTCAACATGTACGAAACGGATTGTTTTTTCATCGGTACGTTTCCGTTTTATACCGTTTTGAAAAACGGACGTTTTTGGAAATTTCTAGAAGAAAAAAAAATATTCCGTGATAATAGCTCTTTAGTGGAATACACACAACACGTTGTCATTTTCCGGCTGATTTTTTGAATCGTTTTCAAATAAACGCTAGATTATCGATAGTATATGTGTACTTATGCACGCTAGAGAAGCGGGCTGAAAAATCTATTATCTATGACCTGGTCAGCGCTAACGTCATATATATATACACACATACACACAGACACGTTGTGAAATATGTGAAATAAACATCTGATTACCCCAATACTGGTAAAATAGATTCCTTACCTCACATCAGATGTTCTGCAAAAAAATTATTCCAATTCCTGATCGCCATTCCAAATATCAATCGTGTTTATTTATCCAACGATCCAACCTCGAAACACATTCTACGCTGCTCTGAGGGTCCCCAATGAATGCAATCGTCTCGGGTTACATTGCCTGAGAAGTAAAATGTGGAATCTGGGTTTCCCCCCCCCCATGCATTTCCATTGAGTCCAATCCAATGGGTGCAGTATTCAGTATTTATGTACCGGTATGTTCAGTATTCATGTATGTATGTTCAGTATTCATGTATGTATGTTCAGTATTCGTGTATGTTCAGTGTTTATGTATGTTCAGTATCTGTGTGACTTGTCTCTGGGGTCGCAGGTCGACTCCGTGTCCTAACGTGAAGCACGGTGACGAGTGGGGAGAGCCTTCCAAGTGTGACAGTGGAGACGGCTGCCAGTACTGTCACTCTCGCACGGAGCAGCAGTTCCACCCAGAGGTGAGTCACTGAACAGCAGTTCCACCCAGAGGTGAGTCACTGAACAGCAGTTCCACCCAGAGGTGAGTCACGGAACAGCAGTTCCACCCAGAGGTGAGTCACTGAACAGCAGTTCCACCCAGAGGTGAGTCACTGAACAGCAGTTCCACCCAGAGGTGAGTCACGGAACAGCTGTTCCACCCAGAGGTGAGTCACTGAACAGCAGCTCCACCCAGAGGTGAGTCACTGAACAGCAGTTCCACCCAGAGGTGAGTCACTGTAACAGCAGTTCCACCCAGAGGTCCGCAGGCCGCGTGAATACTTTCCCCAAGGCAGTTGTCCTTCCGCGTTCGGTTTGCGCGCCCTGATTGGCCTCTCAGCGCCCAATCGCGTTAGTCCTAACGCTCGCGCCTAACGTTCAGAACTTCTCTCAGTTCCACAAGTCCATCACATCAGCTACCTACCTGCATCAATATACTACTAACTATCAACTAACTCGCTACCGCCGTGCATCAATATACTAACTAACTAGCGCATCAATGCACTAACTACTACCGCCGTGCATCAATATACTAACTATCACATCAATGCACTAACTACTATCGCCGCCGCGAACCGAGACCTATGTTTTTGGTCGGACCAGAGTTTGTGTGTTTGGTCCGCGGACCAAGTTCGACGCGCATTCACACAAACCCGAAAAACCGGACTATCGAATTCTGGTCCGATAGTCCGGACCAAACGTGTGAAAGCGACCTTAGGGACCTGCACTGGCTCCCCATTGCTGCACGTATCCGCTTCAAGGCCCTCGACCTGGCATACCGTGCGGCAAAGGGAACCGCTCCCGCCTACCTCCGGTCAATGGTCTCTAACTACACACCCTCAAGACCCCTACGCTCTGCATCTTCTGGCCGCCTCAGACCTACTCCTATCTAAGCTCCCGGAGGGTCATCAAAGAGAAGCCGCCTATTCTCAGTTTTTGCCCCACAATGGTGGAATGAATTACCCATCCCAGTTAGGACAGCCGAATCCCGTCCAATCTTTCGCCGTCGACTAAAGACTCACTTCTTCAACCATTATCTAAAAAAAAAAAAATCTAACCCTGACTAACCTTAATGTCATGCACTTGTCCCATTATCTGAATAAAAAAAAAAAAAAAAAAAAAAAAAAAAAAAATCTAACCCTAACTAACCGTACTGTCATGCACTTGTCCTAATAAACTAACCTACACTGTAGCACTCAACACTTTGATGAACATTGTTACTCAGCTGATAGAGTTGTGCCCTTCCTGATGGCTTGTCGTACAGAACTTGTAAGTCGCTTTGGATAAAAGCGTCAGCTAAATGACTAAATGTAAAATGTAAATGTAATAAACTAACCTACACTGTAACACGCAACACTTTGATGAACATTGTTACTCAGCTGATAGAGTTGTGCCCTTCCTGATGACTTGTCATACAGAACTTGTAAGTCGCTTTGGATAAAAGCGTCAGCTAAATGACTAAATGTAAATGTAAATGTAATTATAGTTTTAGTATATGATGCACGGCGGTAGCGAGTTGAGTGATGGTAGTATATTGAGCGAGTAGTTAGGCGATAGTAGGGCTAACGCGATTGGGCGCTGAGAGGCCAATCAGGGCGCGCAAACCGAACGCGGAAGGACAACTGCCTTGGGGAAAGTATTCACGCCCCCACAGGGTTCCCACGGTACCTGGAAAACATGGAATACATTTTTTCATTTTCCAGGTATGGAAAGGCATGGAAACTGAGCAAAAGTGAACACTTACATGGAAATAGAAACAGTTGTCCTGGAAAATTGTATTGGTTGTATTGATGTGTAAAATAGTAATAAAATGAAACTATTGAGCACAAAATTAAGATGAGTTTATAAAAACCCTTTACATGTGAACAGCTTTTACTGTAGATAGAAATGGATGGCATCCTATATGGTATATTGGATGTTGGAATTTGATGCAGGCAACTTGGTGATATGGACTTTAAAAGTATAGTTTCGGATTGGTGGACTTCAGGAATAATAACGTTACTCGCGATCTCAATAGAACGGTCAAATACATGCATTTCCCAGCCAAGGAGCCTTGACATCTACAGTGAAACTTATTATGCAAGTTTATCCTCAAATGTAAGTACTGTAGCTGTGTTTTAACTGTGTGGTAAACCTGGGTTTATCAACGTTAGTTAGTAAGCAGTGCAATCTTGCTAACTAGCTAGCAACTTGAGTTTGAGTTTGTTTTGGATTGTGTTAACACTTTGACGACCGTTCAGCGCCGTCTAATATGGTGCTAGAGGACCAAGGTTTGTCAACAAACCGATGTGTCTTTGTAGAGCTATATCTATACTTTATATTATTGCTATCTGTCCATTCTCATTGTTACTTGAGTGCATAAACCGTCCCTTCAAAATGGCTTAAAGAAAAAATAATCCATCGGTAGGTTGTCATTTTATAGCGCTGTGAATATAAGCTTTATCGCAGTTTTCGTCTCATATATTTTCTGGGAAGCTAGTTATGGCACTAAAGGCTACTAACGTTATATTTTTTTTTTTTTTTTTTTACTTTGACCAGTCAGCTGGTTCTTTTCGCGTTTATCGCTTTTTCTGGTCAAGTATGACCGACAGATACAGGTTGAATGGGGTATAGATGGGGGGGAAAGACACTCTGAGAAAATACGGCGAGTCCGGGAGTCGAACTCGTGTACCCCAGATCCGTGACGCGCACGGTTGTCCCCGACGCCGAAATAGCGTTCGAGGTACGCGGTGAGCTACTGGAGCTCCCCTACTAACGTTATATTCAACGGCATTTCTGTTGTATATATGCTAATGAAATAAAACAAACCGCTTATGATCCGGACTATTCCAGAGCATCTATGGATGAAATGGGGGCGGCGGGGGACGCTGATTAGTATTATTGATTACCAATAGAGTGTCCGTTAGTGATGCACGATATATCGGCCGCCGATATAATATCGGCCGATATGGCCGTTTTTTTACACATCGGTATCGGTCCGATATCAAGATATGGCCGATATTATAATTTTTTTTTTTTTTTTTTTTAATCCTTTTTTTCTTCTTTTTACATGTTTTGGCCTTAAATAGTTTCAAAATATCAGTCATTTCTGAAAATAAGTTACAAAAGTAAAAAAAATTATGCGTTTTGGAAAATAGCTCTTTATTTGATTATCATAAAAAAGTGTTTTCTATACAGAGATATCGACATCGGTAAATATCGGTATCGGCCAGAACAGCAATATTAATATCGGTTATCGGTATCGGCCACAATTTTCACATCGGTGCATCACTAGTGTCCGTGCAAGTAGCCACATTCACAGATCGATTGCTTGCGTTGCACAGCAAGCTCCAATCCGGCTATGATTTAGGTGAAAAGGGTCTTACCGTCAGGACGTGTGATAGGGTCTTACCGTCAGGACGTGTGATAGGGTCTTACCGTCAGGACGTGTGATAGGGTCTTACCGTCAGGACGTGTGATAGGGTCTTACCGTCAGGACGTGTGATAGGGTCTTACCGTCAGGACGTGTGATAGGGTCTTACCGTCAGGACGTGTGATAGGGTCTTACCGTCAGGACGTGTGATAGGGTCTTACCGTCAGGACGTGTGATAGGGTCTTACCGTCAGGACGTGTGATAGGGTCTTACCTTCAGGACGTGTGATAGGGTCTTACCGTCAGGACGTGTGATAGGGTCTTACCGTCAGGACGTGTGATAGGGTCTTACCGTCAGGACGTGTGATAGGGTCTTACCGTCAGGACGTGTGATAGGGTCTTACCGTCAGGACGTGTGATAGGGTCTTACCGTCAGGACGTGTGATAGGGTCTTACCGTCAGGACGTGTGATAGGGTCTTACCGTCAGGACGTGTGATAGGGTCTTACCGTCAGGACGTGTGATAGGGTCTTACCGTCAGGACGTGTGATAGGGTCTTACCGTCAGGACGTGTGATAGGGTCTTACCTTCAGGACGTGTGATAGGGTCTTACCGTCAGGACGTGTGATAGGGTCTTACCGTCAGGACGTGTGATAGGGTCTTACCGTCAGGACGTGTGATAGGGTCTTACCGTCAGGACGTGTGATAGGGTCTTACCGTCAGGACGTGTGATAGGGTCTTACCGTCAGGACGTGTGATAGGGTCTTACCGTCAGGACGTGTGATAGGGTCTTACCGTCAGGACGTGTGATAGGGTCTTACCGTCAGGACGTGTGATAGGGTCTTACCGTCAGGACGTGTGATAGGGTCTTACCGTCAGGACGTGTGATAGGGTCTTACCGTCAGGACGTGTGATAGGGTCTTACCGTCAGGACGTGTGATAGGGTCTTACCGTCAGGACGTGTGATAGGGTCTTACCGTCAGGACGTGTGATAGGGTCTTACCGTCAGGACGTGTGATAGGGTCTTACCGTCAGGACGTGTGATAGGGTCTTACCTTCAGGACGTGTGATAGGGTCTTACCGTCAGGACGTGTGATAGGGTCTTACCGTCAGGACGTGTGATAGGGTCTTACCGTCAGGACGTGTGATAGGGTCTTACCGTCAGGACGTGTGATAGGGTCTTACCGTCAGGACGTGTGATAGGGTCTTACCGTCAGGACGTGTGATAGGGTCTTACCGTCAGGACGTGTGATAGGGTCTTACCGTCAGGACGTGTGAGAGCCGGCAGCATTTCCCCGTTATCGATCGGCATCTGGTAATGTATCGTTAATGTATCGTATCGTTGGCACCGTATCGAGACTGAATGAGTTAAGTGCATCAATATTGTATCGACTGTGATTGGAACATTTATGCGGCTTGTGGAATGTGGGACTTGTAGTTTCTGAACGATTAGCAGCGGAGCGAAAAAAGCACAACTGAGTTTGTAATCTTTACTCGCACACTATGCGAGTAAATTTTTCGGTTCGCACACACATTTTTAGGGGAAAATGCGAGTGAAATGCTCGCACTGTAGAGCATATATATATCATTAGTAAACCGTCTGGGGCTCTTTTTTTTTCCTTAACTGGTTTTTGGGGGCATTTGGTAAATTTGAGGGCATTTTGCCCCAAGCCCCCCCTAATTTCGAACCCTTGGCAAAACAAGTCTTTTGTTTTGGGAGAAAGAGCGGCTGTGGCTGCCCTTTAGTGGTCAGAAAATAATTATTGCAGCTTTAACTACAAGGCACGCATGTTCATTTAATATTTAAATAGGGTTGTGTGCAGAAAACACTGTCTTGTTTTAACTTGTGATTTATTGTTCCCTCTCTTCAGATCTATAAGTCCACCAAATGCAATGACATGAGGCAAACTGGATACTGTCCTAGAGGACCGTTCTGTGCATTTGCACATGTTGAAAGTAAGTAAATTATATACTTATTATATTATTAAGTATTTCTCCTCTAAATCAAATCAAATGTATTTGTAAGGCCCGACAACACACGTTAATGTCTCCCAGTGCTCTGCACTCACAGAATGCGGAACTTCTATCGATTCCTAGGGTTAAAAAGAAATCCGCCGGCCTCTACCGCGCTCCCTACCTGTGGAATAAATTACCTGCCGTCGTCAGGGGCGCCTGCTCTGTCGAAGCCTTTAAATCGGGCGGGCGAGTGTCGTGAGATGAGATCGGTGCGAGCCCATTTAAAATGTTGTAAGTGAGTTGTAGCACTTACATGTGGGCATGGGGTTGTGAACAGACATCCCTCTGTTTTTAGGGGCCTCAAACTTAAAAAGGTTGAAAACCACTGCCTCAAGTTTCAAGTTCTCTTTGTATTTGTCACATAAGTGTACATTACAGTGAAATGCTTGGTTCTGTATGAACCTCCTGATTTTGTATATACAAAAAGAAAGTATAAAATGCAACAAATGCTGAAATGAGGTAGATAAATGAGGAACAAATGCTGAAATGAGGTAGATAAACGAGGAACAAATGCTGAAATGAGGTAGAAAATGAGGAACAAATGCTGAAATGAGGTAGATAAATGAGGAACAAATGCTGAAATGAGGTAGATAAATGAGGAACAAATGCTGAAATGAGGTAGATAAACGAGGAACAAATGCTGAAATGAGGTAGATAAACGAGGAACAAATGCTGAAATGAGGTAGATAAACGAGGAACAAATGCTGAAATGAGGTAGATAAACGAGGTGCCTCTTGATACAAGGTGTGCGTTTGCTTTGCGCTCCTCCCGCAGGAAGTCCCTCCACGGAAGACGCCATGATCACGCTGATCACGGCGATCCAGTCCGGCTCCCAGCCGTCCAAGCTGGGCTCTCAGTACTCCGAGTGTCCCGAGTGGACCAGCGCCGTGAGCAGCGCCACCAGCAGCAACGGACAAGTAGGACGCTTCGTGTTTCTAGCTTCCCGTCGCTGCTGCGTCTGAAACGTGCTGAGGGGGTATCTGCAGGGTCTTCAAAAGTCTTAAAGTATTACATTCATAATTCTCATTTAATCTCAAATTCATTTAATTTAATGTTTTTGTACTGAAGTAGTTATTTATTTGCGAGGCTGGTGCGTCTGGCGAGAGCTTGTATGGACCACGTCTGTGGGGTACTAAAATTGTCTTTAAAAGTATTAAATTCATAATTCTCAATTTAAGGCCTTAAAAGGTATTCAAAAGTCTTACATTTCATTTGCACATGTATTAAAGTTATTTGGGGTGCAGCCCGGCGGTCGGCAGATAAAATAATATTAAATATATCAAATGTTTTTAATATATTCAAGTCGTTGTTTTTGGGGGGGGGGGGGGGGGGGGGGGGGGGGGGGCTACTGAGAGCTTGGTGCGTCTGGCGAGAGCTTGTATGGAACGAGCAAAGGTGTGATTTCTTTTTACTAGTATGGTCGTGAAATTGATATTAAAAAGGTCTTAAAGGTTTTAAAGGGGACATGCATTGCTATTCCTAGCACTATTTGGGCAACTTTAGACAATTCCTGTGAGTCTATTGAACACATCTGTATGGTTTTTATTTTTTTAATTCATTGTTTTATATTTCTTATCAAGTACTCAAAAGCCAAATTTTCCAGCCTCAGGATTTCAGGTTATTTTTGGATGGGCTCCGCCCATACTAGCAGAATGCTTTGAGTGACAGCCACCCACCAAATAGTTCTGGCCATACTACTCTACTAACGCCTAAGTGAACTTAATACACAAACAAATATGGCTCAAGCATACGTTTTCGATTCAATACAATCCACAAAGGGATGACACCGAAGCAGGTACCCATGCCATATGATTTTGGGAAAACAAATGCCCAGAAGAATAAGATTGCTCTCCCAATCCGTCTAACACACACACACACACACACACACACACACACACACACACACACACACACACGGCACTTGTACTAACGACGTTAGTTAGGAACATAATCATTCATTCGCAATACACACAAGTAGGTCTACATATATACAACGAAGCACAGAGCTAAGAACGTTAGCTAAGCTAGCTTGCTCTCTCAGTCCGTCTAACAAACACACACGCGCACACACACACAGTGCTTGCACTAACGTTAGACTGTCTTGGCGCACACACACGGAAGAGTACCTTAATACACAAACGGATGAATGAACGAGGTCCTACTGCTAATTAACTAATTACGACGTACTGTATGTACTTACTGATTCGATGCTTTCTTTCGGTCTCAAAGACTTACAGGCTAGTTCCCTTCTTCTTTAGCAACAGCCAGGAAATCACAGAAGCATAAAGTCCCTCGTCAAAGCAAAAATCCAAAAAACTAACTTGGTCCATTGCTGGCAAAGCACGACATCCTCAGGAAAAATGTGCAAAGACGTATTAGCAGCTTTGCAGCCAGGAACAGCACATGGCCTGCGTGTTTTGCTCATATTATTTACGTTAGGCCAGTGGTTCTCAAACTTTTTACACCAAGTACCACCTGAGAACGTAGCTGGCTCTCCAAGTACCACCATATGACCGGCGTTAAAATACAGTCTATTCAGCTATGCACAGTTCACGCAGGAGGCAGATGTATTCCTAATACCATTATTTATTGTTAACTTTTGTCAGACACAGCCACAATGTACAAAGGGATAGCACTAGAACTAGCTAACTCTTCCACACAACTCATACAATGCAAGGGGCATTGAGAACATAATAACTAACATTCTCACATAGCAAGTGAGAAAATTAAGAATAACTGTATTTCAGCAAATGTACTTAATTCTCTATCTTTTTCTCTCTCTCTATCTCTCTCTCTCACACACACAGCAAGCAATTGTCCTTCATTCTCTCTCTCACACACACACACACACACACACACACACACACACACACACACACACACACACACACACACACACACACACACACATACACACACACACACACACACACACACACACACACTTATTTTGTTACAAAGACTTAATTTCCTGCATTCTGGTGCAGGAATTTTTGAAAATGTACCCTTTAAATTCTAGTGTTTGTGATGGGCATCACAAATTATTGTAAAAAAGAAAAGAAAACGCATATTCAATACATTTTAGAATTTTTACCCTTTAAATGCCAGTTTGTGTGATGGCATCACAAATTATTGTTAAAAAAACACATAAAACGTAATATTTTCAATATATCAAATGCAAAGTAAATTTTTCTGGGGGGGATTATTACAGGCTAGGCATGTGTCAATGATTAGCAACAACACAGATTTTGATGGATTTTTTGTAATGTCAGATTTAACACCAACACTTTTCAGAAAAGTGGGAGTATTTCATTTTTTATCTGACATTACAAAAAAAATCTATAAAAAAAATTGTTATGATCAATCAGGGCTGAAGTTGAATAAAAGATTTATGACTTTAGACTGCATTACTCTCTGTCACAGTGATCTCCTGGTTGTTCCCCACTTAGGTTATCTAACTATCGCGCCGCCACAACCAGAAACACTGACCTGGCCTGCTTCTAAGTTCAGTGGCCTGACTGCACAAATCTTTTTTTTATATAATATATATATATTTTTTTGTAAATTTGTTCCAAGTACCACCAGCAGTACCACTAGTGGTACGTGTACCACAGTTTGAAAATCACTGCGTTAGGCTAAGTCACTGCACTTTGGTCTGCTCTAGGTAGATTGTGGGCCGGCATTGGTTCCAACCACAGAGCCAATCGGATCACTATCCGCTCCATCCTCGCCTCGTTACGTCACGATGCGAGTCAAATCAGAATGACCTAATTAACTGGAGCAGGAAATGGTCTGACCTGAATGAGAGCAATCCGCCAATATGGTATTTAGAGACACAGACACATTGATACTAACTCCTATTACTATAATACAATGCTAGACACTGAAAAATGCTTTATAATGCATGTCACCTTTAAATGTAACTTGAAACCTGCAGATACCCTGCATATATCTATCTATCTATCTATCTATCTATCTATCTATCTATCTATCTATCTATCTATCTATCTATCTATCTATCTATCTATCTATCTATCTATCTATCTATCTATCTATCTATCTATCTATCTATCTATCTATCTATCTATCTATCTATCTATCTATCTATCTATCTATCTATCTATCTATCTATCTATCTATGTTCTTTGTTTTACATTTTGTAATGTTCCTTATTTTCCAGCTTTACATTTCATTCTTGTCTTTTTGATACTTTTTACATTTTATTCCTACGTTGTTTCGTCAGAGCAGGTGTAACTTAAGTCTCAGAGCAGGTGTAACTTAAAGGAAAACTCCAACATTTTGGGAAATTAGCTTATTTAACATCTTCCCTGGAGTTAGACAAGAAGATACATACCTTTTTTGTCTATCTGCATGCATTAGGCTTATGGAACGCCCACACCGTTAGCGTAGCTTAGCTTCATCACTGGAAGTGGGTCAGACTTTTACCCTGAAGTTCCCTACAGTCCCCTAATACACTCCAAATACAACTCCAAAACGTTCCTGTAAACATGTTGTGACCTGTGTATTTACCACGTGGAGAAAAAAAAATAAAAAAAATTGAATTCGACATTTACGTTTTCTAAGCAAATATACTCTGAACTATTTTTTGCCTAACCACTCCTCTCTGGGCGCAGTGATTTCACGCAACGCAGTGCTACTTTCTAACGTGACGCCAGTGTTTGTTTACATTTTCATTTCATTCAAAGTATCCGAACCAATTGAAGTTTATGGATACCATGACTGTGGTAAGTTTTAATTTATGTTTTTAGATGGAAGGTTAGCGAATATTGTGAGATTGATGAATAGGACATAACGTTGCTGGACTATCAACCTAGTTAGCCCCTTTCCTGACTGTGATGCACAGCTACAGGGTTTGGGCGAGTGAATCCACACGTGTGGTATTATTATAACTCATTTATTGTGTAACGCTACCCCCTTAAAACTTACCACACTCATGGTAACCATAAACTTCAATCTGTTCGGATCCTTTGGCAAGAGGAGAAAACTCAAATGTGCCTAAGCATAGCGTGCAGGGGGCACAGATCTGGAAGGAGCTCGACGAGAGTCTGGACCTGTCAAGATCCATCTCCACATTCAAAAAATTACTTGAAAGAGGAACTGCTAAAAACATATCTCTAAATATAATCCATACATAGGATTATTAATTGTCTGTATTAATGTATCTATGTTGTATGTCTGTTAGTAGGTAGGTGTGTAAGCCTACCCACGTTGTATGTTTTTGTTTGTTTATATTTGTGATCAGGCTCCTCCCTCCAAGAGCTTTAAATAGCTTCTCTGGAGACCTGGCACATGCACACAATCTCCACGATGATGTTCTCACATGAAGATATGTACATGTAATGTAATATATCGTGTGTGAATAAATTCATTCATTCATTCATTCATTCATTCATTCATTCATTCATTCATTCATTCAAGAGACGGACATTTAACTTGGATCACTAACTTAGTGCAAAACAAAAGATCACGTTACCTTCCCTCATGTTCAGCTCTTAACACCGTCCAGGAAGATGGACGTCTCTCTATTTGGATGGTTGTTAAGCCCCTGTGTACTTCTCTTCCTCAGGTGTCATGTTCTAATAGCCCGACGGTAACGTCCAGCTCAGGGAGTTTGTTATCCCCAGTCGGATCCGTCGGCAGGCCCCACTCCTTAACTAACGGTAGTTTATGTTCAGAGTCCGCCATGTCCAGTGTCTCCCCTTTGACGTCTCACTATCCCAAAGCTCCGGGCTTTGAACGTGAGGATCAGGTACACAGACTGCTCTCTCTGGGAGCACTAACACACACGGAGCACATGTTTTCATCTGTGTGTCTTGTGTTTGTCATTTTATTTGTTTTATATTCTTTTTTTTTGCTCACGTCACGCTAAATAACAACAATCTGTCCCAATTTGCAGGTCATAGGTCATCTCTTGTTTTGACATCAAATCTTTCCTCGCTGTTTTGACAGTTTCACTATGAAAACTAATGGTGCATTCAAGGGTTTAAGAAATGGTTTCTTTATGTTTATCTAGTACTGAGCTCTTTATGTTTATCTAGTATGGAACAGGCAATACAATTACATAAACAGAAATAAACGGTGTAAACAATATAATTAACTCAACATAAATATATGATCAAAATAAACGGTATACACAAGTTAGGGCTGCACGATTAATTGATTTAATCGACTCATTTTAGGACGATTAAAAAAATAATAATAAAGAAATCAAGAGTCACCTTTTATTTTACAAAAAGTGATGTTTGGTGAAAGTTAGATTTGCACTTTATTAATCCCAATAGGGAAATTCATTCTTGTTTGATGATCAAGAGGCACCTTTTATTTGTTTTAAGTGAAGTTTGGTGAACAAGCAAGTTATTGCACTATTAATCCCAATAGGGACATTCATCTTTGTTTGATCAAGAGTAACCTTTTATATATATATATATATATATATATATATATATATATATATATATATATAATTTTTGTAAGTGAAGATTGGTGAAAGTTAGGTTTGCACTTCAATCCCAATAGGGAAATTCATCTTGGTTTGATCAAGAGTAACCTTTATATATATATATATATATATATATATATATATATATATATATATATATATATAATTTTTGTAAGTGAAGATTGGTGAAAGTTAGGTTTGCACTTCAATCCCAATAGGGAAATTCATCTTGGTTTGATCATTTTTGTCAAATAAAAACAATCCTTGGCGTTTTTAGTTTTCAAGAGAAAAAAAAATCTATTAAAATCGTAAATCTGATTTAAAAAAAAAATAATAAAAATCTGAGATTTTATTTTTAGGCCATATCGCCCAGCCCTAACACAAGTATCTTACAAATACTAACTAGGTTAAATCCTCTGGCCAGACCACCTTGATATTCATACTAATGTGCACATTCTTGATCCAGAACTAATGGTAGACGATTCATATAGCTGTTGTGATGTCGTTCAAATCTGCCCCACAATGCAACACGGTTAGGGTTGGGTATGAAGGACCGGTTCCAAACGTTCAAGAACCGTGGATTTGAAAAGAAACTTGTTTTTTCTAATTTCCTCAGTGATTCCTACCGCGTGTTTCCGTCACGCTCACAGGAGCGGACAGCCCGACGCGTTCATGTTCTCTCCCACGTGTTCACCGGTACCAGTGTTTTAAATGGTGGCGCTGACATGTCCAGTAGGCAGCAACCGTCTGGGTCCCTGTAGTTGTACGTAATAGAAATAGAATATATCCAATGGATGTAAACGACTTTTGGAGACGCCCGTCGGCTTGGCAACAACGTCTATGATCTTTCGGACGTTGTGATTGGCTTGACGGGGTGTGGTCGTATATAAGTACTAGAGTGCACTCTGGCACAAACTGGACCCTCGTCAAATTCAGAGCGTTATCAGAATTCCCGTTGGTTTATTCAGAGCATCGCCCTCTCTGAGCATCCAGAGCTGTGTTACCCACAGGCTCCTGAGACGCGGAGGTCACCCTCATTTACAGCGACGACGAGCTCACAGAACAAGACACCGTTTATCTGCAACTTCATGCATACAGGCACAATAATTAAGAACAAAATTTTTCGACACAGATCATACTTTTTAAATGCAGCAAGAGAAGGAAGAACCTTCAGCTTCAGCTGGAGGACATTCCAGGTGTTGGAAGCTAGGGACGGGACTTTCTAGCAAAAGTGCTATTCGAAAATTCGTGTTTCATAATATCGAATATTCGAATACCCCCCCCCCTCCAAAAAAAAAGGTATATACCGCAATTTTCGCACTATAAGCCGCACCTGAATATAAGCCGCAGCAGCTAACTTGAATGATGTGTACATATATATATAAGCCGCACTGGACTATAAGCCGCAGGTGTTCTAATTTAGTTTAATTACCATATGTAAGGGTTCGTGCACAGAGGGGATTGTCGGGAAAGAGATGGCTGTTTGAGGAAGCTCCCATTTATTAACTTGCAGCAGCTGTGTGCCTGTGAGAGTTAAAGGTGTGGACTGTAACCTGTAAACATCCATAGATTAGCCGCACCGTTATATAAGCCGCAGGGTCGAAAAATGGGGCGAAAAGGCGCGGCTTATAGTCCGAAGATTTCGGTATACAAAATTTGTTTTATATAAAAAAAAAAATTTATCAGCTGACCGACAATAAATCAAAATGACCATTCACCACCGTAGCCTCTAACAACAGCATTGCATTGGCCTATCAACCGGCTTCAATAAACAAACAGAAACCGTAGCATGTGCATCTTTTTGAACAATTAGGCTATGAAAATTAGGCTGCCTCTAAATATAAAAAGGAATTAAATAAGAATGTTAGCTTAAAAAAAAAAGCATTTTATAAAAGAAAAAAGAAAAAGATTATAATTTAGAATATTCGATTGTAAACAAATTAAATCGATCTTAATAACAAACGACTATTCGAATTTTCGGTCCCATCCCTATTGGAAGCATCAAAGGAACAAGCAGTTTCCCTCGTTCAGAGCAAACTGGAGGCCAGTGTCTCCCTCAGTTTCTGTGTCTAATATATTGTCTGGCCCACTAGTTTTAAAAACCACAGCAGTAGTTCATAAGACAGCAGAGCACTGAGGATGGAGACGCGGGCTGACTGTGAGACGAGTGGCCATGGAAGACGTGTGCGTTGCATTGTGGGGCGGATTTGGGAGGACTGTAAGAACATGAATCATCTACATCTTTATGGATGTCCACCGTTTGTAGAACTATCTTTGCTAAGTTGGGGCTTGGCTAATTAAATGTATCCCAAAATGATTCTTCCAAAAGTCCACGAGTCCGATATGTGGAGTCTGACATCAAAGTGTAAAATCCCAATTTATTAGCCCAGGGTTCAATTGTTTCTGAAATGCACTGAGTTGTAGGAGGCAATTTTAATATTACTATTAATAACTAAAACATTTTTTAATCCTAGATTTAGATGGTGGTCAGATGATGGCCTTGATGTGTCGGCAATAAAAAATGTGCTTTTCAATATTTCAGATGAAGAATAAGGGACAGATGGATCAAAAGTTGATGGACCAAGACAAGCAGGTTTGTACATTGTACAATAATTTACCTTATCATTTGACTGATCTCATAATTTGAGATCAGTGAAATTATAAGGTACATTTTAAGTTGGGTAAAGCATGTATAATAATAATGCTGTATATACCATATATATGTATGTATGTATTCTTACTATATATAATATATATATCCACATCTGTTTGTACATACCACCATATAACCCTTTTTACATGTAGATACTATATCTATATCTGTACATATCTCTTACCTACTCTTACTAGTTACACTGCTGGCCAGTATGACTTACTACCATAGTGTCTTTATACCTGTATCACTGTACATATTAATACTATATCTATATCTGTACATATCTCTTACCTACTCTTACTAGTTACACTGCTGGCCAGTATGACTTACTACCATAGTGTCTTTATACCTGTATCACTGTACATATTAATACTATATCTATATCTGTACATATCTCTTACCTACTCTTACTAGTTACACTGCTGGCCAGTATGACTTACTACCATAGTGTCTTTATACCTGTATCACTGTACATATTAATACTATATCTATATCTGTACATATCTCTTACCTACTCTTACTAGTTACACTGCTGGCCAGTATGACTTACTACCATAGTGTCTTTATACCTGTATCACTGTACATATTAATACTATATCTATATCTGTATATATCTCTTACCTACTGTCACTAGTTACACTGCTGGCCAGTATGACTTACTACCATAGTGTCTTTATACCTGTTAGAGCTGTACCTGAAGCCTGTTTTTGGGGTTCGAACTTCGTCAGGGTTTTTCGAACAGATGTTCGAACCTTCGTTTTTAATAAATACATTAAAAAAAAAATCAAACAATTTTATAAATATCCTCAAAATAAATCCTCAATTTGAATAAAGTGATTAATCTTTTTTTTTATTAAATCAACTTTCTTTAATGAATATAACTCATCAGTTTTAATACTATAATATTAGTGTAGCCTAATCTCTTATCTGCAACTGTGAAGAAAAACCCCATTGATTTAAACAGAATGAATAGACACATAACATAAATTTTTTTTATAAAAAAATTCGAATGTTTATTTAGAATTTGAACGCCGACGTAACGAACGAAGGTCCGAACGTTCGACCTTTGGGATCACACGTTCGACCTTTGCATTGTGGATTAGCACTATTACTCAGTAGTACTTGATCCTCCAATCACAACTGTTGCTTCCCCTCTGATGAACCTCGTTAGTCCAGGTGAGGCAGCAGCTGTGATTGGTTAATTCAGTGGTTCCCAAACTTTTTCAATCAGACCCCACTTGGGTAATATGTTCGAGCCCCGCCCCCCACCTCACCTGGCCCCCACCTAGATGTAGGCTAGAATACACTGTAGGCTACAAACGTGCCATTTCCTCTACTACTCCTGTCTACTTCTAACGAGACGAGTTTAACATAACAAGACACAAAGACACAATTATACTTTTTCTTTTTTATTTTTTTTAATCTTTTCCCCCCTCCTTTTTCCTCCGATTTTCTCCCATCCCAATGTTAGTCGTTATGCCAATTCCCAATCCCCTTCCTGGTCGCTGTGCACTTACCCCCCACAGTCGGTCTGGGAGAGTGGAGGCTATCACGTGCTTCCTCCGACACATGTGTAGCCAATCAACCGCTTCTTTTCACCTGGCAGCGCGGACTCTCACTGAGAGGGCGTAACGTGTGGAAGGATCACACTACCCCCCTTAGATCCTATCCGTGCTTAGCAGGCGCCCCGACCGAACTGTAGGAGTCGCTGTTTACCACAATTATACTTTTTATATTTAATTTGAAAAGGAACAAAAGCTTGGCAAACGATCCTGTGCCACTGTGAAATAATTAGGCCTAATTATTGTAGGCCTACAGTAGGATAGGAGATTTATTTTCATTCATATAACATTAATTAGCCTAATAATTTGCCACCTTTTGTGGCAAAACGTATTTAGGCTTCCGAATGTGCTCTGTATAAAGAACAACACATGATACAGTCGGTTCCTTTTTGTTGACATTGGCGTTTATCGGTTTTGGTAGGCTAAATTTATATTATTCTTCGTTTCTTTCCACGTCCCACCTGTAGTACCCCCGCGCCCCACTAGGGGGCAGCGCCCAACACTTTGGGAACCACTGGGTGACTTACTCCAGTGATAACTAGGGTTGGGTACCTTTCACATGTGAACCGATGCCGGTACCCAACGGCACCTCTCTTCGGTACTTTAGTCTCTAAAATGTACGGTAATCTACCTACCTCAGTTGTAAAAAATGTGTCCAAACATCAAATCATTTATTATCATTATTTATTTGGAACAATTTGTTAATATATACTGTATATAGGGGCGCCCCAGTGGCGAACCACATACCGCGCTCAGCCGCGACACGGGCGACCCGGGTTCGATTCCCGAATCCGTCGTTATTTCCCGAATGTCTTCCCCCCACTCTGTCTCCCGTTTCTCCTCTGTCTCTCCCTACTGGACTGCCCAGTAGTAATAAAGCGATAAAACGCCAAAAAAGATATATATATATAAAAGATATAAAAGATATATATACTGTATATAATATATAATATTGCAGCGCGGCGTTGTAAAGTGTAACCACACGTGCGACGGTTTTCGGCTTGCCATCGCCCCGACTGCTTAGTTGTTGAATCAAGTCAGATCCTAGGTGAGCCTGTATCGTGCGCGTGAACGTGCGGCACACTTCATAGGTTTCGTTTCGCGGCAAACTAAACGTTGACGTCATCGGACTTAAAACCAAAGTACCGAAATGTGGCACCGGCGGATCTCACGTGAATCGGTTATCTGTAGTACCGACGTGGTTCGGTCGGTCCCCTTGATTGGGCTGGGTCCGGTACCCATCCCCCCGGTGATGACGGGACGCTGCTCTTCTCCTCCTCCAGGCGGCCCACACGGTGTTCTCGGTGCTGCACCCTCTGGCCTCCAGCTTCCCCTCCAGCGTCACCTCCAGCCTGGCCTCCAGCGTGGGCTCCGACAGCTCGTCGCCCACCACCTGCTCCACCATGAACGCCAAGGCCACGCCCTTCTACCCCGGCAGCAACACGGTGGAGTCCGTTATAGGTACGTGCCGCTCGCAGCCAGCAGCCTCTCTATTCCAGTGGTTCTCAAACAACGGGTCGTGACCCAGATTGGGGTCGCTGGTAGGCGACAGGTGGGGTCGCACATTGGAAAGTAAAAAAAATAATAATGTTCAGAACTTCTGGCAACATATTCTGGCTAAATATGCCTTGTTTCATAAATGTGTATAAACATAGTGCTGTAATTAAATTTTCTAATAAATATGCATGATCAAGTTCAACAACGTGTGCTTTTATTTTGATATTCCTTAATTCCACTTTGAAATTATGCGATACATTAACACTTTCCGTGCCGGCCGTGTTTTCCTTTTTACCCCCTTGAATGCTGCCACCCACTTCAATGATAGCGCTCTCATATTTGTGAACGCATAATCTATGTCTTAAATTATGGCTATGTGTCTAATCTGGCCGTCGCTTATCAATGACTTGTTTGCAGTCAACATTGTCGAAACGGATTGTTTTTTAATCTGTTCATTTCCGTTTTATAGCATTTTGAAAATCGCTCGTTTTTTGAAAGTTTCAGGAAAATATAAAGATTCCGTGATAAACAGCCTTTACTGGAATATTCTGGAATACACAAAAAACTGTCATTTTTCGGCCTATTTATGAATCGTTTTCAAATAAACGCTAGATTATCGATAGTATATGTGTACTTATGCACCCTAGAGAAGCGAGCTGAAAAATGTAATCTCATTTCCTGATCAGCACACACACACACACACACACACACACACACACACACACACACACACACACACCCACACACATAGGGCAAACGCTGATATCGCTGTGAAAACTCTGATTATCCCAAGACTGGTAAAATAGATTCCTTACCTCAGATGTTCCCCAAAAAGATTATTCCAATTCCTGATTGCCATTCCAAATAACGATCGCGTTTATTGATCCAACGCTGCGTACTGGAAATATGTATTCCACGCTGTTCTGATAGTCCACAATGAGTCCGATGGGCTCAGATTACTTGCCTGAGAAGTAAAATGTGGATTCCGGATTTTTCTTTTCTCATTGAGTCCATTCCAAAAGGGTGCATTACCATCCGGGAGACGATAGGGGGCGGTATTTTCCCAATGGCGCTCAGAGAGTTTGCAGCACTGACGTGATACTAGATTGATGAAATATGAATTCAAATAGCTAATAGAAAAAAAAAAACGCTATATCGCGTCGTTGGCAATAAACGATCGGCATGAACAAACGACATATAGCGTCGTCGGCAATGAAAGTGTCAAGTGTGGGGTCCCCAAAAAAATTCCTAAATAAAATGGGGTCACGGAATGAAAAAGTTTGAGAAGCCCTGCTCTGTTCCATCCCACTGTATTGTTATTCTAATGAGTGTATAATATACTCGACCACATCGTGCACAAGTGTACAGCCCTGGCCTGTTTTATTTTATTCCATTGTGCTTATATTTTAATTTAGTTTATATTCCATTTTATTTTATTCTACCGTAATTGTCTGTCCGTTAATAATGTTGCACCAAAAACGACCAAATCAAATTCCTTTTGTATGTGTGAAACTATTTGCTAATAAAGACCTTTCTGATGCTGATGACTGGCCATGTCACTAGCTCACTCGCGGCCGCTCTGCCCCCTAGTGGCGACTCGCTTGCAGTACACACCGCAGACCACTAGGTGGCTCTCCTGCTCTGTGTTCTACAAATGGCTATATTTTCAGATTTCCTCTGCCGGTCTTTCTTAGATGTGGTCCATGTTTGTAATGTAGTTAATCGCGATCGATAACGGAACGCTCTGACCGAACCCCCGAGACAATAAACGGTAAACAAACTGAAGTACGTCAGAGGAAAAGGGTACATGGCCCGGCCCAGGGCAGCGGCCAATCGCAGCTCTGCACGATCTGCATCAGCTCGCATCGATTTGATGCGCAGTTGCATTTTTATCTGCATTACCCGTAGGCTTCCAGTTTCCGCAACCTTCGTAACCACTTTGACGTCCTGAGTATAAATCGGGCGTTATGTGTCTTGTTGTCACATCTACGGTTGTGTGTTTTCTACACCAGTAAAGTGTTGATGTTTGTTATGTGTCTTGTTGTCACATCTACGGTTGTGTGTTTTCTACACCAGTAAAGTGTTGATGTTTGTTATATGTCTTGTTGTCACATCTACGGTTGTGTGTTTTCTACACCAGTAAAGTGTTGATGTTTGTTATATGTGTGTCTTGTTGTCACATCTACGGTTGTGTGTTTTCTACACCAGTAGTCAAGTCAAGTCAAGTCAGTTTTATTTGTATAGCACATTTCCAGGCAGCGGCAGCTGACACCAAAGTGCTTCACAAGCAAGTTGATAAAAACAAATTAGTGTGAGGCAAGGTATAAGATTAAAAGAAAGAGAAAAAAAAACATAGCAAAGCAATGAAAGCAACAAAAACAAACAGTATGGTGCAAGATATAGGATTAAAAACATAATAAAGCAATGAAAGTAATAAAAAACTGGTAGGACACAGTAAAACAAAGAGGATAGAAGGGCCAGGGGCCAGTAAAGTGTTGATTGTTATGTGTCTTGTTGTCACATCTACGGTTGTGTGTTTTCTACACCAGTAAAGTGATGTTTGTTATGTGTCTTGTAGGGCTGACCCAGAGTAGTCGAATAGTCGACTAATCCAGGGGTTCCCAAAGTGGGGGTCGCCAGATGATTAAAATAAGTAAATAAATAAAGATTATTAAAAAATAAATAATGATTTTTTTTTTTTTTTTTTATGCAGTCAGGCCACTGAACTTAGAAGCAGGCCAGGCCAGTGTTTCTAGTTGCAGCGGTGCAATAGTTAGATAACCTAGGTGGGAAACAACCAGGAGATCACTGCAACTCACACAAGTTGGAGAACTATCTCTCTCTCTCTCTCTCTCTCTCTTGCTCACACACACACAAAGGGAGCCGCATGTGATTGGTGGACGCGGGACCCTTACAAAAAACTAAAAATCCATCAAAATCAGTGTTGTTGCTAATCATTGAGACATGCTAGCCTGTAATAATCCCCCCCAGAAAAATCTACTTTGCATTTGATATATTGTAAATATATGCCATCACACACACTGGCATTTAAAGGGTTAGAATTATAAAATGAATATGTGGTGTTATGATCAGGGCTGAAGTTGAATAAAAGATTGTATTTTTTCAATCTGACATTACAAAAAAACTGAAAATCCATCAAAATCAGTGTTGTTGCTAATCATACAGGCTAGCCATCACAAACACTGGCATTTAATGGGTACAAAATAAAAAAAATCCTGCACCAGAATGCAGGAAATTAAGTCTTTGTAACTGGTGGGGGACCCCCAGACCCCCCGCTTAAACAGTGGCCTGACTGGGGCTATATTTCCTGGCCTGAATGATTTCCCCAGTCCGGCCCTGGTTAAAAGCCTCCAATGCTTATTAGTGTGTGTGCGTTTGAACGTTTGCATGTTTCAACCATACATTTCCATTTATAAAAAAATAAATATATATATTTAATTAAAAAAAAATTGTTACCTCCTATAATCTCTCTGACACGTTATTTCGGGGGTCGCGGCCTGAACACTTTGGGAACCCCTGGACTAATCAATCGAAAGGAGCCGTAGTCGACTGCCAACCTCTTAGTCTAATCATGCAAATAATTTTTTTTAATATATAGGCCTATATATATCATTCTTTAAAAGCAAAGAGGCCTAGAAGCGTGGCTAACGCTAATGGCGCACATACCAGCGAGGCTAACTGCCTAAGAAAACAGGCACAGAGGCACTGAAAGAGGATTTCACCATCTAATGAACACACTAGACAAATATCAAGATGTATCCATCAGTGGACCAATTGCATGCTTTTGCAGAGGACAAGAAGCCTTCAGTCGACTCCTTCAGACATTAAGCACCCCCCCACAGCACAAATGGAACGATACAAAAAAAGAATATACCGGTAATAAAAAAAATTATTTTATTTTGCATTTGGATCGGCACATTTCGGCCAATCAAAGTCGACTTATCCAAATCCTTAGTCGGGGAACAGCACTAGTGTCTTGTCACATCTACGGTTATGTGTTTTCTACACCAGTAAAGTGTTGATGTTTGTTTCCCCCGCAGGATCGGCGCTCGACCTGAACTTTTGTGACATCAACGTTGCGTCTCTCGATAAGGAACTAGAGGAGCAGGAAAACAGTCTTGGATTAGCAAGTAAGAAACCATTTGTGCTCGTCTTATGTTCATGAAAGGAGCGTGACAGAAGAGCAGTATGGTCCATTTTATTCCAAGCTAAATACACTTTTTCCCCCCCTCTCCTTTCTTCCCTTCCCTTAGGTCAAAGGTCGCTGGGCGGCTCCGCCCCGGTCAACATCCCCGGCTCGCTGGCTCGCTCCTCCTCGTTCAACTCTTCGTCGTCGCTCTCCACGTCCCCCCTGAGCTCCCTCTCCCAGTCCCTGTCCCAGTCCCTGCTGTCGGGGGGCATGGTCCAGCAGCCCCCCATGTTGGCCCAGCAGGAGCACGGGCTCCTGGGGGCGCCGGGGGCCTCGTCACAGAACTCTCTGGGTGAGTGTCCACACGTCCACGTCTGCTGCTGACCCATCGACTGGAAGCTCGTTGCCACTGTTTGACCATCGATAGTCGTGTCTTATTTACATGCTGGCAGGAGAGTGTCCTCCATCGCCTTAATGTTTTGTGTCACACTTTTGAACAAATACCTCCGTTCCAATGTGCTGCTCCCAGTGGTCGGAATGAGATGCAAAAAGACTTTGAAAATGGACAAATTGACCCCCTCATTAATTTTAATACTTTCTGCGCCAATCACGAGTATACTCGTCTTTTTTTTCTTGACTTTAATATTCTATACACTCTCACGGACCTCAGTGTTATCATTGGAACTCCTGGGGTGCCAGGGTGGCGCACCACCACGTACAGCGCTGCGGTGCAACGCCAGGGCTGTACGCTAAGCTTTTTCACTAGGGGCACACTTGCCCCTAAATGAGAAATTTAGGGGCAAAAAATATTTTTTAGGGGAAATTTTTTTAATAACAATTGTACCATTATTTATATCGATTGTTTTTGATTAAAAAAAAAAAAAAAATTATTTTATATAATTTTTTTTAATAAAATATATATATTATATAATCATACTTGTAGTTGTATTATCTGCGAGACATCGCCACCACGCAACAAGTCAAAATGCTCGCTATATGCAACCAGCTCCACTGTCTGTGTGTACTCGAGTAGCCTCCAGCTACGGCCAGGATTCTCCGGAGCTGCAGCTGGGCCCTATACTGTAGCCTCCAGCTACGGCCAGGATTCTCCGGCGCTGCAGCTGGACCCTATTGACTATATTCAGCGTGCCCTCAGCTCCAATACGCATCGACTCAGTGTTATAAGACATTGATATCAGGAGCTATCTGAACTATTTAGTTTAATGGGACGTTTCGTTTTGAACAGTAAGCTAACGCGAGCTATCATGCACTACTAGACTTGCTGGACAGCATTTGTTGATATCAGTAGCTAGCCGGCTGGCAGGCTCACCGAGGTCCCAGTGTCCCACTAGAGACTAGTGTTTACAACAGCCACGGGTGCGGGAGGGAGGAGGAGCAGCAGACGCCACAGCTCTCTCCGTGTGTCTGAGTTCAGTTCAGTTCGGCTCACTATAGGAGGTCGAATGCGTCGAAAATATGAAGCAATACTAACGTTACTTTTCTTCATAGCTAAATCAGACAGTCAGCCAGTCTATCAGAGTGAGTGCTCAGTCGATTGTTCCCGCTGATCATACCTGCTGAGTGCTCACTGCTCAGCTCGCGTGAGTGGCGTCATCACACGCCTTGGATAATTTAGGAGTGAAATGCGAATGCAAGCTTGAAAGCACTACTCGCAAGCCCGCCCCCAGATAATATTTACCAATCGCAACGGCCAATTAAAGGGGCAATTCGCGACCATCTCGTCGCACTGTACAGCCCTGAACGCGGCCGTCCCGCGTTCGACTCCCGGACCCGGCGACCTTTGCCGAATGTCTTCCCCCTCTATCTCCCATACTTCCTCTCTCTCTCTGAGAAAAAACAATACAAATCTACCAAAAACATAATAATTATTGGAACTCATTCTGTGCAATGCCGGCCGAATCCTGCTAGGTGGCAGTATCGCCTACCCTTTGTAGTACTTGAAAGTCCTTGAATTTCATTTTGCAACGTCAAATGTCTAACGACCTCCCCGTTTGCCCCTCCCCCTCTGGTCTCGTGCCCCTCCTCCTGTAACCACCTCCCCGTCTGTCTGCCCCTCCCCCTCTGGTCTCGTGCCCCTCCTCCTCCTGTAACCACCTCCCCGTCTGTCTGCCCCTCCCCCTCTGGTCTCGTGCCCCTCCTCCTGTAACCACCTCCCCGTCTGTCTGCCCCTCCCCCTCTGGTCTCGTGCCCCTCCTCCTGTAACCACCTCCCCGTCTGTCTGCCCCTCCCCCTCTGGTCTCGTGCCCCTCCTCCTGTAACCACCTCCCCGTCTGTCTGCCCCTCCCCCTCTGGTCTCGTGCCCCTCCTCCTGTAACCACCTCCCCGTCTGTCTGCCCCTCCCCCTCTGGTCTCGTGCCCCTCCTCCTGTAACCACCTCCCCGTCTGTCTGCCCCTCCCCCTCTGGTCTCGTGCCCCTCCTCCTGTAACCACCTCCCCCTCTGCCCCTCCCCCTCTGGTCTCGTGCCCCTCCTCCTCCTGTAACCACCTCCCTGTCTGTCTGCCCCTCCCCCTCTGGTCTCGTGCCCCTCCTCCTCCTGTAACCACCTCCCTGTCTGTCTGCCCCTCCCCCTCTGGTCTCGTGCCCCTCCTCCTCCTGTAACCACCTCCCTGTCTGTCTGCCCCTCCCCCTCTGGTCTCGTGCCCCTCCTCCTCCTGTAACCACCTCCCCGTCTGTCTGCCCCTCCCCCTCTGGTCTCGTGCCCCTCCTCCTGTAACCACCTCCCCGTCTGTCTGCCCCTCCCCCTCTGGTCTCGTGCCCCTCCTCCTGTAACCACCTCCCCGTCTGTCTGCCCCTCCCCCTCTGGTCTCGTGCCCCTCCTCCTGTAACCACCTCCCCGTCTGTCTGCCCCTCCCCCTCTGGTCTCGTGCCCCTCCTCCTGTAACCACCTCCCCGTCTGTCTGCCCCTCCCCCTCTGGTCTCGTGCCCCTCCTCCTGTAACCACCTCCCCGTCTGTCTGCCCCTCCCCCTCTGGTCTCGTGCCCCTCCTCCTGTAACCACCTCCCCGTCTGTCTGCCCCTCCCCCTCTGGTCTCGTGCCCCTCCTCCTGTAACCACCTCCCCGTCTGTCTGCCCCTCCCCCTCTGGTCTCGTGCCCCTCCTCCTGTAACCACCTCCCCGTCTGTCTGCCCCTCCCCCTCTGGTCTCGTGCCCCTCCTCCTGTAACCACCTCCCCGTCTGTCTGCCCCTCCCCCTCTGGTCTCGTGCCCCTCCTCCTGTAACCACCTCCCCGTCTGTCTGCCCCTCCCCCTCTGCCCCTCCCCCTCTGGTCTCGTGCCCCTCCTCCTGTAACCACCTCCCCGTCTGTCTGCCCCTCCCCCTCTGCCCCTCCCCCTCTGGTCTCGTGCCCCTCCTCCTGTAACCACCTCCCCGTCTGTCTGCCCCTCCCCCTCTGCCCCTCCCCCTCTGGTCTCGTGCCCCTCCTCCTGTAACCACCTCCCCGTCTGTCTGCCCCTCCCCCTCTGCCCCTCCCCCTCTGGTCTCGTCCCCCCCCCCCCCCCCCTCCCCCCAGGTCTGAACGGAGGCGCCAGCAGCATCTGGGACTTCAGCAGCAGCGTGGTCAGCGGGGGGGGGGGGCAGCTTCTCGCCCAGCCCGTCTCCGGTGTTCAGCGGCGGCGGCAGCGCGGACCTGGTGCGGCTCTTCAGAGAGCTGGACGAGGCCAAGAGGAAGATCAAGCAGTGGGAGGAGGCCTGGCACCAGGTCCAACAGGTCAGCTCCCTCCAGGGTGGGGTACTAGGGAGGCCTGGCACCAGGTCCAACAGGTCAGCTCCCTCCAGGGTGGGGTACTAGGGAGGCCTGGCACCAGGTCCAACAGGTCAGCTCCCTCCGTCCAGGGTGGGGTACTAGGGAGGCCTGGCACCAGGTCCAACAGGTCAGCTCCCTCCAGGGTGGGGTACTACCGATATTGGCATTAAAATGTAATATCGGAAATTATCTGTATCGTTATATATAATATATATTATGTGTGGTTAAAAGGCCAGCGTTCTAAAGTATAGGAATATGTGGCGTGTTTGCAGGGCTATAACTATATTATAACTATGGATACAATACTATTGCCTGTTTGACATCAAGTATCTATCGTTCAATATGTGAAAAAGAAATAATTTATTCATCCATACATTCCCGTTTTATATCGTTTAAATATATATATATATATATATATATATATATATATATATATATATATAAAAAAAGAATTACATTTATTTTAACCTTTTTTTTTTTTTTTTTTTTTTTTTTTTTTTTTTTTTTTTAATAACTTTGGCCATTTCCCTGGCTCTTTTATACGTTTATCGCATTTATACTTGGTCAAGTTTGACCGACAGAAGCAGGCTGAAAGGGTTCAGATGGGGGGGAAGACACTCTGGGAAAGGCATGGCTGCAGTCCGGGATTCGAACGCGCTCAGCCCCAGATCCGTGACGAGCATGGTTGTCCACGGCGCTGAAATAGCACTCGCGGTACGTGGTGAGCTACTGGAGCTCCCCCTATTTTAACCTTTATTTACCCAGGCAAGTAAGAACAAATTCTTATTTTATTTATTGTCAAAAGTATGCATAATGTTGTGTTAATTCCACGACAAGAGATATGTAATGTTAATTACCTGAAATTATTCCGTTTTTTTGGGGGGGAAACCCTGCATATATCGGCATCGGAAATTAAGAGTTGGACAATATCGGTAAAAAAGCCAATATCGAACATCCCTATTGGGTACCTTTCACATTTGAACCGATACCTGTGAATCGATACCGATACCGGTACCCAACGGTACCTTTTTTCTCTGTACTTTAGTCTCTAAAAATGTAATTACCTACCTCAGTTGTAAAAATGTGTAAATAAAAATACCAAACTTCAAATTATTTATTATCATTTATTTAGAACAATTTGTTAACCCTTTCTCTGCGCCACGCGTATGTACATCCTTATACCATCGCTCTGCCAGCTCTATTTGTCTATGGAGAAGTTCCCCTTCTTTGCAGGGGCTATAACTTTTTAAATTGTATTGCTAAATTGACATTACT
>NC_140178.1:2134718-2209718 GCF_963971535.1 Notolepis coatsorum
AGAGAGAGAGAGAGAGTCCAGAGAGAGAGAGGTTCCCAGAGAGAGAGAGAGAGGTTCCCAGAGAGAGAGAGAGAGAGAGAGAGAGGTTCCCAGAGAGAGAGAGAGTCCAGAGAGAGAGAGGTTCCCAGAGAGAGAGAGAGAGGTTCCGAGAGAGAGAGAGAGAGAGAGAGAGGTTCCCAGAGAGAGAGAGAGTCCAGAGAGAGAGAGGGAGAGAGAGAGAGAGAGAGAGAGGTTCCCAGAGAGAGAGAGAGGTTCCCAGAGAGAGAGAGAGAGGTTCCCAGAGAGAGAGAGAGAGAGGTTCCCAGAGAGAGAGAGAGGTTCCCAGAGAGAGAGAGAGAGAGGTTCCCAGAGAGAGAGAGAGGTTCCCAGAGAGAGAGAGAGAGAGGTTCCCAGAGAGAGAGAGAGAGAGGTTCCCAGAGAGAGAGAGAGAGAGGTTCCCAGAGAGAGAGAGAGAGAGGTTCCCAGAGAGAGAGAGAGAGGTTCCCAGAGAGAGAGAGAGAGAGGTTCCCAGAGAGAGAGAGAGAGAGGTTCCAGAGAGAGAGAGTTCCCAGAGAGAGAGAGAGAGGTCCAGAGAGAGAGAGAGAGAGGTTCCCAGAGAGAGAGAGAGGTTCCCAGAGAGAGAGAGAGAGGTTCCCAGAGAGAGAGAGAGAGAGTTCCCAGAGAGAGAGAGGTTCCAGAGAGAGAGAGAGAGAGGTTCCCAGAGAGAGAGAGGTTCCAGAGAGAGAGAGAGAGAGAGAGAGAGAGAGAGAGAGAGAGGTTCCCAGAGAGAGAGAGGTTCCCAGAGAGAGAGAGAGAGAGAGAGAGAGAGAGAGAGAGAGAGAGGTTCCCAGAGAGAGAGAGAGAGAGAGTCGGCTGAGGACACGCCAGCAGGGCAGTGAGAGGCAACAAGTGAAGGTTTGCCGGCAGTGTAAAACATAAAACTGAACTTGCACTAATAATGTATGAATCTTGACTTTATGATATAAATAAATATACTTCCTAAACTATCATTACACTGGTAACCCTGTTTTACAGAATATGTACTAGTAGTATTTCCTTGACTGATGTCTCTGCGTGGCGTCTCTCCTCTCGCTGGTCACCGAGGCGTTTCGTCCATGTAACACTTTAACTCCACGTTGTAACATGCGTAGCATCAGGATATTTTTTACACCTCATCTGTACATCAGATACCCCTTAACCCATTCTCCGCCATGCGTAATCTGCCAAGCGTCTTTGAGATCAATATTTCATATTTTCGTCATGGTATTCAGATGTCCACCCACGGAGTCTTGGCTGGTGCTGTAGGACTCCGCTCAACTCTGCAACGCTTCAATACTGCCACCTGGTGGCCGATCGGCGAGTTGCAACCGGATGTCGATAATTGTGACGCCGGTGTGTGTCCCTATTCCGTCCGGCCACTCGTTATCGCTCCCGGGACTCAATCCAGACACCGTGGATATCGATCCGTTGCCATAACTCAATAAACAACATGATTTGGACGTATATTAGTATTATACAAACCGGAACTGGATCACCTCGATCAACATCACATAACTGGGATCTGTTTGCGCCAGTGTGATCGCCCAACGGTAAGAGGAGGCTGACGTTACTTTCAGCCTGTTTGTTTATTATTATCCATACAAACTGCTCTGATCTATATATCACCCATACTACATAAATGATTTAACGTCGGCCACGGAATTATAAACGACCCCCCCCCCCCCCCCTCCGGTCAACCGCAGATGATCAGTCATAACGTCTAGGACCATGTACAGTTGACATTTTTAATCTGGCATCGATCGGTATCAAACTGCATTTGATGATCTAATATATGCATGTATGGCTATATCTCACGTTCTATGAAATACTGCAGAAAACGATAAAAACATATTTATACTCTAGACCGTATTTTTGTATGAATGTGTGAATGAAAAAGTAAAACGTTCCTACATTCTGAACGATAGATAATCGATGTTGAATGGGCCATAGTAATGTCAATTTAGCAATACAATTTAAAAGTTATAGCCCTGCAAAGAAGGTGAACATCTCCATAGACAAATAGCGCTGGCAGAGAGGCTACAGCGATGGATATAAGCTCCGGCAGAGAATGGGTTAATCTAGGATTTATTTTTATTATTTGCATAGTGTATGCAATTACAAAAATGTTCTCATAATTTATCCCTAACTCATAACACAGGTCCACTTTGCACCAATATCTACAAACCATTTACAGCTTTAGAATATATTTTAAAATGTTGTTTATTGGTCTCATACATTGGTTAGTCCCGGTCTAGTCTAAGGAGTAGTCTAAGGATGTTGAAGTGCTCTGAACAAGGATATCTATAACTTATAAATGACGAGATGCATCTCATATGTGGTCTGGTGGTGATCTGACATCTAAAATGGGCAAAGCAAAAAAAAAGGTGATTGATATTCAAGGGGAGTACCACTAAATTTTAAAGGTGATGCAGTGTGTTAATCATACGGCCTGCAACAGTCCACTCACGTCTGGGTGCGGTTACAGTAACTTATTCTAATCCATTCTCTCTGGGACTCACTTGGTATGACTTATTACACATTTGGGGAGGAGGTGGATAATCTTTTGAGAGACAGTAGTGAAAGTTCACTAATACAGACCAAACAGTCCGGGGGAATAATAAGTATATATTTTGAATATTGTATATTGTTTAGTTGGCATTCCCCTTCTTTTTTCTTTTTTTTTAATCAGTCAAACATCACTATTTTGACCAACTTTCTGGAGAAGTTTGATTTCTTGTTAAAGCACTTTGTTGACCTGGGGATTTGTAAATAAAAGGGTATGTAATAGAATTTTGCTTTAAGCTGCTTTGTAGGTTTTTGTCTATTTCTTTTTTAGATTTATACCTTTTTTTTCTTCTCCTAAATAAGCTAATGTCTGAAGCTTTTGTGTGTACTGTGAAACATAATTTGAATATTTCATTTTTTTTTCCTATTGTTAAAAAAAACATGGTATGTTCTATATACCGTAGATAGCTTTCATAGAAAAATACTTACTAGTTTCTACTTTCATAGATACATTTTTAAAGATTTCAATCAAATAAGTGCAAATTTCAATTGCATTTTAGGCATAACCAGCAGCTGTAATATCAGTGCTAAATGTTGAGGCAGTTATTCAATCATTTAGTCCGTCTGTCTTTTAGAGGTTTACTTATGAGATATAGTGTAGTTAGAGGAGCTTGTATTGTATTTGCTACGGCCTTTTGTAGGACTCCCAGCCTCCTGACCTTGTGTAGAACATTATTGGCCTCTCACTCTCAAGTGCCTTTAGACGGAAAACTACGTTTAGGATACAAAACAGACACAGGTAGTTGGAGCTTGTGCACAAGCTTCTGCAGAATATGGCAAAAGTTTGCAGAAGCCTTCACACATACCGTATATGCCATGATGTATTTTGGCCCTACCTGTTTAAAAAGAAAGTACAAAAAATGTTTAAAAAGTGTTTCTACATATCGATGGCTGAAACGCAAAACCTCCTATCTGCCAAATTCGTAATGTCACTTTGAATGATGAGAAACCTCCTATCTGCACCTATTCAGTCTGTCTGCAAGATATCTGTATCTATGTATTGTGTATCCTTAAAGAAAATTGCATTCTGCAAGAAAACAACACTTTCTTTTTTCAGAAAAGTGACATTTTCAGATATGTTTTGCGTTTTAGCCATGGATATGCTAATTGTATTGAGGAAGAAAACTAATTGTGTCCTGACCTCAAGCTTAACCCTTTCACTGCCACACGACAGAAGGTTAACCCTTTACTATCACACAACCGACGGCGATGCTCCATCATTAGCTGATGCTAATGATTAGGGGTGGGGGGGGGGAAATCGATACGTAGTAGTATCGCGATACTTTGCGTGGCGATACTGTATCGATACAGGGACGCCAAGTATCGATATTTAATTATTCATTAAAAAAAAGAAAAATTTTGTATAAGGAAGTTGCATTGTTCATTTCAATACCTGTAATAGTACAGTAGTCCACACACACACACACACACACACACACACACACACACACACACACACACACACACACACACACACATGTGCATTCAGTTAAGTTGGAATATGACTGTAATACAAACAGCTCAGTTAGTCAGGTACATGCAACACAGATTACAGTGTTGACATCTGTCTGCTTTATTAGATAAAACATGTTGACAAAGTTTTACTTTGCAGTTGAAAAATGTAATAAATTAAATAATAAATAAAAAAATCGCAATATTAATATCGCAATACTCGGCGTATAGCGATATATTTAGTATCGCGATAGTATCGTATCGTGACGCAAGTATCGCGATAGTATCGTATCGTGAGGTCTCTGGCGATTCCCACCCCTACTAATGATAGAGCATCGCCGTCGGTTGTGTGATAGTAAAGGGCTAACCTTCTGTATTGTCACAGTGAAAGGGTTAACCGGCTGTCGTGTGGCAGTGAAAGGGTTAACGTTGAAGATGAGAACTCCCCATTCCTTAACAGCGGTGCTTATATGATGCAGCTTCAGTTTCATTTGAAATTTCAGTTTTCAGTTTTAAGATTTGGGAGTATGCAAACTATGTTATCTTTATAGTGACGAGACGAAACGTTTTTTTTCTTTTTTTCTTTTTGTATTAATAACGGAATACATCGTTCTGCAATTTTGAATGAAGAATTCTGTGATTGACCTGTAAATTGCATTTTCAGTTACAACAGTGTGTATTGTGCTTAGGTTACTAACTGAAATGACCTTCTACTGTGTTTAGAAAAAAAAAACTATTTGCATTTTCTTTTATCCTTGCTTTAAGTTCAGTAGGAATACCACGTATGTCCAGGTACACCTTTTGCTACTTAGAGATATGGGGCGACCACGTTTACATAGAAGGCAATTAAGCAACTCAGAGGAAAATTATTCAAGAAAGATTATTTGGTATTTAACTTTTCATGTTTATCATCTAAATGGCAGCCTAAACACCTCTGGTCTTGCATGTGTTCTACTATGCGATATGTTAACCAGCTAAAAAGAGAAAAAAAAATAGTATTGCACTGACTGTCACACTGCCAGGATATTTGTATTGACAAATTTTTAGTATAATATTAGCTTATTCACGTCACTTCTGCGAGCTTTGCTGCTGCTGGAAAAGGTATTAATGTAGTCTCTTGTAAAAACATTTAGATGTCTGAATGTTATTGTGCATACAACCGCCGCTTGGATTTCAAATTCTATGGAATCGTCAATCGTCTGCAAACATGAATTCTCGACTAAAATCTAAAATATGGATTATTTTGTACATCAGTTTGAGTCAAATTTTGGTACTTTTGTAAACCGCTTAGAATGATGTTACAGACCAGTGTACTGCTTAGAATGTCTCCAGATTCTTCAATTTGGTGGAAGAGCCCTTTTTGTCTTCTCCCTCCACTGGACTGCAGCGTGTGATGCAGTTGAATATTGCCCCCCCCCCCCCCCCCCCCCCCTAAGTATAATACCACAGGGTCATCACCCCCCCCCCCCCCCCCCCCACTCGCGTTTCCGCCTGTGAAGCCAGCGGAGTTCTTGCCGTCTCACGTGGACGTCTAAATATGTACCAAAGTGGTCATGCATTAACTTTCCAGGTATATATATTCAAAGGGAAATCTGCCCTAAAACATAATTCATGGATATGTTATTGCGCTGCTGGCATTGGGGGACAGTTCTGTCTCTGGGTTTGCCAACGGCGTTGACTCTTTTCCCAAAGCTGATGTCGAGAGACTGATCCCGGAGCTGCTGCGTGACGCCAAGTAGGCTGTGGTTTCACATAGATGCAGATTAGGACTGATCCCGGAGCTGCTCCGTGACGCCAAGTAGGCTGTGGTTTCACATAGATACAGATTAGGACTGATCCCGGAGCTGCTCCGTGACGCCAAGTAGGCTGTGGTTTCACATAGATGCAGATTAGGACTGATCCAGGAGCTGCTCCGTGACGCCAAGTAGGCTGTGGTTTCACATAGATGCAGATTAGGACTGATCCAGGAGCTGCTCCGTGACGCCAAGTAGGCTGTGGTTTCACATAGATGCAGATTAGGACTGATCCAGGAGCTGCTCCGTGACGCCAAGTAGGGTGTGGTTTCACATAGATGCAGATTAGGACTGATCCCGGAGCTGCTCCGTGACGCCAAGTAGGCTGTGGTTTCACATAGATGCAGATTAGGACTGATCCAGGAGCTGCTCCGTGACGCCAAGTAGGCTGTGGTTTCACATAGATGCAGATTGGGACTGATCCCGGAGCTGCTCCGTGACGCGGAGGGTTAGGGTTGAGACAGGGACGCTTCTCGACACCAACCTTCTCGTGACGAGACGAGGTGTTCTCCGCTCGAGGGTGTGAACGTAACATGAGAGTTACTGATGAGATGTTTCTGGAGGTTAAACTCTCCCCCCCGACAGAGAAGCGAGGCACTCAACTTGTGAAAAATATAAAATGCCTATTATGTTGGCTTGCTTCATTGTGTTTCACTCTATTTTAAGATACAATGATACAAAATTCTTTATGTTGGCAAGTTCTATATACAGAATAAAATCTTGACTGAAGTGAAAGTTGTGTATATAGAACTTACCAATAAAGACGTTGATGATGCCTTGGCTTTCTTCTCATTCCATCAAGTTTATTTGTAAGAGATGATACAAATAGACATTGTTAATAGAGCTGTAAGCAGGGATATGCACGGCACGCAGGAATGCGCTGCACTCGCCAACTCGCTATAAGTACCCACCTGGGCTACTTTGCATATCAATAGCGCCGGTCGTCAGGTGTGTTAAATACGTTCTCGGATACATTCACACAGAACTTGTGAATGAAATGTGTTACATTCCATTCGTAGAGGCAATTAGGCGTCGTCTTTAGTCTGCGCTTAAGCGAGGGAACATTTATGCGCATGCGTGGGAGCGCGCGCACACGCCGGGAGCCCGCGTGCACGTGGCGTCATTAGCGTGCGTGCAATCGGAGTTGATATGAGGAACGCACCTCTGGCTGTAAGTAATATTATTTTGTTCATGTTCAGTCATCACTGATACAGAGTGTCTGGTCAGTAACATGGGTCTCCCAGTCCCTCCACTCTGCAGTAAACAGTCATCACTGATATAGAGTGTCTGGTCAGTAACATGGGTCTCTCAGTCCCTCCACTCTGCAGTAAACAGTCATCACTGATATATAGTGTCTGGTCAGTAACATGGGTCTCCCAGTCCCTCCACTCTGCAGTAAACAGCCATCACTGATACAGAGTGTCTGGTCAGTAACATGGGTCTCTCAGTCCCTCCACTCTGCAGTAAACAGTCATCACTGATACAGAGTGTCTGGTCAGTAACATGGGTCTCTCAGTCCCTCCACTCTGCAGTAAACAGTCATCACTGATACAGAGTGTCTGGTCAGTAACATGGGTCTCTCAGTCCCTCCACTCTGCAGTAAACAGTCATCACTGATACAGAGTGTCTGGTCAGTAACATGGGTCTCCCAGTCCCTCCGCTCTGCAGTAAACAGTCATCACTGATATAGAGTGTCTGGTCAGTAACATGGGTCTCTCAGTCCCTCCACTCTGCAGTAAACAGCCATCACTGATATAGTGTCTGGTCAGTAACATGGGTCTCCCAGTCCCTCCGCTCTGCAGTAAACAGTCATCACTGATATAGAGTGTCTGGTCAGTAACATGGGTCTCCCAGTCCCTCCACTCTGCAGTAAACAGTCATCACTGATATAGAGTGTCTGGTCAGTAACATGGGTCTCCCAGTCCCTCCACTCTGCAGTAAACAGTCATCACTGATATAGAGTGTCTGGTCAGTAACATGGGTCTCCCAGTCCCTCCGCTCTGCAGTAAACAGTCATCACTGATATAGAGTGTCTGGTCAGTAACATGGGTCTCCCAGTCCCTCCACTCTGCAGTAAACAGTCATCACTGATATAGAGTGTCTGGTCAGTAACATGGGTCTCCCAGTCCCTCCACTCTGCAGTAAACAGCCATCACTGATACAGAGTGTCTGGTCAGTAACATGGGTCTCCCAGTCCCTCCACTCTGCAGTAAACAGCCATCACTGATACAGAGTGTCTGGTCAGTAACATGGGTCTCCCAGTCCCTCCACTCTGCAGTAAACAGTCATCACTGATATAGAGTGTCTGGTCAGTAACATGGGTCTCTCAGTCCCTCCACTCTGCAGTAAACAGTCATCACTGATATAGAGTGTCTGGTCAGTAACATGGGTCTCTCAGTCCCTCCACTCTGCAGTAAACAGCCATCACTGATACAGAGTGTCTGGTCAGTAACATGGGTCTCCCAGTCCCTCCACTCTGCAGTAAACAGTCATCACTGTTATAGAGTGTCTGGTCAGTAACATGGGTCTCCCAGTCCCTCCACTCTGCAGTAAACAGCCATCACTGATACAGAGTGTCTGGTCAGTAACATGGGTCTCCCAGTCCCTCCACTCTGCAGTAAACAGCCATCACTGATACAGAGTGTCTGGTCAGTAACATGGGTCTCCCAGTCCCTCCACTCTGCAGTAAACAGTCATCACTGATATAGAGTGTCTGGTCAGTAACATGGGTCTCCCAGTCCCTCCACTCTGCAATAAACAGCCATCACTGATATAGTGTCTGGTCAGTAACATGGGTCTCCCAGTCCCTCCACTCTGCAGTAAACAGTCATCACTGATATAGAGTGTCTGGTCAGTAACATGGGTCTCCCAGTCCCTCCACTCTGCAGTAAACAGTCATCACTGATATAGAGTGTCTGGTCAGTAACATGGGTCTCTCAGTCCCTCCACTCTGCAGTAAACAGTCATCACTGATATATAGTGTCTGGTCAGTAACATGGGTCTCCCAGTCCCTCCACTCTGCAGTAAACAGTCATCACTGATACAGAGTGTCTGGTCAGTAACATGGGTCTCCCAGTCCCTCCACTCTGCAGTAAACAGACATCACTGATACAGAGTGTCTGGTCAGTAACATGGGTCTCCCAGTCCCTCCACTCTGCAGTAAACAGCCATCACTGATATAGAGTGTCTGGTCAGTAACATGGGTCTCTCAGTCCCTCCGCTCTGCAGTAAACTGAAAATACATTTCCTGATATCCCATTCCCACTTAATCCAATCAGGAGAGAGAACTCCACACTGCAATTTTTTTTTAAAAACTAGTTGTACGCAAATATGCTTGAATCTGCCAGTGCAGTAAGCAAATTAGGCTTGGCAAGATTTCTTTAAATAAGTAAAAAATCTCCAGGGTTCTCTCTCCTGATTGGATAAAGCGGGTTTCTAGTCGTAGCTAAATTGAAACGCCTGTCCCTGGTTTAGGTGTTGATATACATATTTTTAAAACATATCAACAGCATAGAAGTTCCATTGAAAGGTGGAAAAGGAAGAACATGTTGGATGAACTCAGCAGGTCCTGGGTCTGTCTCTCGTCCAGCTTTATGAGTGAGTTGCTGATGGTTATTGATTGAAATGAATTCTGTTGTAGGGTGGATTCTCGCTTTAACTTGTTATTAGTAGGATATGATATTCTTGTAGTGGGTAAATGACCGAAAGAGAACTGCCCAACTGCTTTTGCTGACAATATTAATGGACGTGAAGCCCATTTAGTAGTTTTACCAAAGACATGTACTTTTTATTTAATTTTTTTATTTTTATAGCATTTCATTTAAACCTTTTTCTATCTGTACGGAATATAATTTGACAAAAAAAAAAAAAACCTAGTACCTTAAATAGATTTGACACATTTATTTACAATTACCAATAGCAACCCCCACCACCACCCCGACCAATTTGTTAACATCTGGTAAAATTGGTTGTAGTTAGACGGAGCACAAATTATCAAAATAATATGGGTTGAAACTTACGTAAATTAAAATCTGTATGTTTTGATTTTGCCTAAAGTATACATTGATGGCCGTCGTCTACAGTGAAGGAATGTCGAGACTCGAGAGGTGAATGAAATTTGTGTTAACGTTCTGAAGTGGCCATAAACGTAAATATAAACTATTATAGTTCTATCTTTAAATATTTCTCTTTCCTTTCCTTTTTTTTTTTTTCTTTTTTTTTTAAACTTTTTTGCTAAACTACATAGAAAGTCTCGATCAGTTGTAAATGTTGATGGTTGTACTGCTGTCGAGATGAGCCTATACGAGGACTGTAAGGTGCTTATTGATGGTTGTACACTGTCTGCTGTCAAGATGACTGGAAGGTGCTTTCTTTTCATTTGACTGTTTTTGTTTGGTTGTTTTATTTTGTCTTTCCCTTTCATGAAATCGGCTTTAAAGTCATGGTCAAAATCATTTGCTTTACATATTTTAGTCAAATGTTAATTTCCATGAGACAAGCGATTATTGTAACAAATTTGAATGGCAGATACAGATGTGTTTTTCATTACGATTATTTGTTACCGGCCTCCAGTTTCTCCTCCGTGCGGTCTACAAAGTTTTCTAACAAGTAATTATAATGTCCTGTAATCCTCTGTAAGCACCGCTTACATCCACCACGTTGTTGACATTTAGTTACACATGTTGATCTTTATCTGTATAACGGACCAATTACACCTTCTAGTATATCTGTGCCTTTATGCCGTTAATGACATAATTCAAAATTGGAATTGAGAGGTTATCGTTCTGATATTATATGTAATCTCAGTCTACAAATGGCAAGCTATAGCATTTCAAAAGAATAATAATTTGAATTGAAATTCCAGTGCCTTAAAATAATTTTGTAGACCATATAATGTTTACGAGTGTGTCGTTGTCGAATGATTATAAACTCAGGCCATTTCAGACGAACGGAGAAAAGGCCAATTCGGTTTTCACCGGATTTAGCAAATGATGAGAGTTGATGATCCCCTATCTCGGTCTGTATTTGCCATACCATTTAGACAGCAATACCTACATTGATTAAACCGTTTCTGCTGATCTCAATTACTCACACTATTGGCACCAAAAAATCATTTATTTGTAAAGAATAGCACCAAATAGAGACTCTTGTAAATTAACTGTAATAGCTGTATCATTATGCTCTGCATTGAAATAGTTTAATCTATTTTGCATTATTGTAAGTTGTTTTGTGTTGTCTTTTGTTTTTAATAATATGAAAATGGAACCTGAGGATTTATGCAATCTTGTACATGTACATGATGAGTATATGATGTATGGAGCTGTTAAAGTTGAATAGAATATGAGTACAACACACGTGTCCAAAAGAGAGAAGATTCTGAATGTGGAGCCACGCTCCATGTGCCGTAGATGGTTTCAGTAGCGATGTTATTTTAACATTGAAGCCCTGAAATATTGAATGTATTGTTCTAAATTAGATATTCAATGAATAGGTCACTGGAATATTATGGAGAGCAGTTGATCCATTATGATGTAGCATCTAGTTGTGAATTGCTATTCAATAAAATAAATTTATAAGACCTAAAACATGCAAGTTTTCAGTTTGTGTGTGCGTCTTGTGTTATGAGGAGAGGGTAAGAAAGGACATGAACGATACAGAAGCCATGTGTTAAATCTGAGGAGACTTCACATTTATTTACCTTGACGTCAATAGATTTAGACATTTGTCATTTTTAATATAAAGAAAAACGCGTCGCTTATTTTCTTAAAATGGGTATGTAGGACACCTTATATTATCCTCCTGATAACCCTAGACACATTTTAGTATATTGATATTTAATACTAGATATTTACGAATTATTGTGTACTGCATACTATTTTTAGTAGTGTATGACTAGTTTGTTAACACGTGTTAAGATGTTACACTACAGTTATGCAATGGTTTACATCATTCACACAATCATTTTTTTATCGTCTTGGGAATTAAAATAATTTTCCCATCTTGAGATGTGTGGTATACTTTTGTCTTTTCTCATTATCAGTGAATGCAGAATAGGACTAATAGTAAATAAATGGTCAACGGTGCATTTATATATCTTTTATCCAAAGCACTTCACAATTTGTTCCTCACATTTTACCCGTTCACTCTCACATTCACACACCGACGGCGGAGGCGACCGTGCGAGGTGCCGACCTGCTCATCGGGAGCAGTGAGGGGTTAAGTGTCTTGCTCAACCTTCCGACTGCTCTACCTCCTGAGACACTCCACAGGTTTATTTATTTAAAGTATTGTATACCCAGTTTAATCACCTTTGCACTCTGGTTGGATGCCAAACCTTTTTCGTTGTACCATACTTTTACTTTTACCAGAGTACTCATTTATCTGGGTATTTCTAGATACATTTCTAGGGTATTTCTAAAGGATTAATAAAGGATCATCTTATCTCTTATCTTATCTTCTACTTTTACGAGACAGTACATTTACATTTACATTTAGTCATTTAACTGAACGCTTTTATCCAAAGCGACTTACAAGTTCTGTACGACAAGCCATCAGGAAGGGCACAACTCTATCAGCTGAGCAACAATGTTCATCAAAGTGTTGAGTGCTACAGTGTAGGTTAGTTTATTAGGACAAGTGCATGACAGTACGGTTAGTTAGGGTTAGATTTTTATTTTATTTTTTTAATTCAGATAATGGTTGAAGAAGTGCGTCTTTAGTCGACGGCGAAAGATTGGACGTGATTCGGCTGTCCTAACTGGGGTGGGTAGTTCATTCCACCATTGTGGGGCAAGGACTGAGAATAGGCGACTTCTCTTTGATGACCCTCCCGGAGCTTGGATAGGAGTAGGTCTGAGGCGGCCAGAAGATGCAGAGCGTAGGGGTCTTGAGGGTGTGTAGTTAGAGACCATTGACCGGAGGTAGGCGGGAGCGGTTCCCTTTGCCGCACGGTATGCTAGGTCGAGGGCCTTGAAGCGGATTCGTGCAGCAATGGGGAGCCAGTGCAGGTCCCTAAGAAGTGGGGTGACATGGGCCGACTTCGGTAGGTTTGAGATCAGGCGGGCCGCTGCGTTCTGAATGAGTTGAAGAGGCTTAGTGGCAGTGGCCGGGAGGTACCCCCTAATAGGCAAAAAGATCATTTGAATAGATATCACTATGAAACTTTCCTAGTTTGTTATGTACATATAAACTAAGAAAAAATATATTGCAAGTTTTCAGAATTTTATGTTTATAAATGCAAATGAGCCACTTCCTCATTAAATATGTGAACATTTGCCTATATCGTCGAGACACGAATCACCAACATGGACAATGCCAGATTCAAAAACTTGGTTTAATTTTGTTGATTCATTTCCGGTAAGGATTGTGGCTACAGTATGTCCTCTTATCGTCCCATACATCAGGAAATACTGTCTACTAGGGGTGTAAAGGTACAAGTATCTACCGACCCGTTTCAGTACTGGACCTTAGGTTCAGTACGGCTGTGTACCGAACGAATACAACGTTATGTTAACCACTAACGACCACCCACCGGGGGCTGTTTTTTTCACAATCTAATAAAATAAAAAAATAAAATAAACAAGTCGATTATTAATTTCAATATATAATATTCGTTGACAGCCCTACAAGTACAATTAGTTCCTGCACACTACATCACCCCTGAGTGGAACATGGAAAGCCAAACTCTCCACCACTGTACCAAAAACCTGTACCGAATCGTGACTTCAAAACCGAGGTACGTACCGAACCGTGGATTTTGTGTACCGTTACACCCCTACTGTCTACTGTAAAAAAAATAATCAATTTTCTAGTTAGTTCCTCACATTTACCCACTCACTCACACATTCACACACCGACGGCGGAGGCGACCACGCAAGGTGCCAACCTGCTCATCGGGAGCAGTTAGGGGGTTAAGTGTCTTGCTCAAGGACACTTCGACACGCTGCCCGGCATGAGAGGGAATTGAACCGGGGACCTTCTGATTACCAGATGACCGCTCTACCTCCTGCACCACTGTCTCCACACAATCCAACGATTTCCTTAAAATTGGTAAATAAAGCACTTAATGGACCCCAGGAAAAGGGTACATATACGCTATGTTACAGCGATAAGCAATATATTTACGTCTTGTATCGGCAAAAAAACAATACCATCAAGAGTCAATTTTGCCAATACAAAATGTAAATATATTACTTATATATAACATACATTATGTACCTTTTTCCTGTGGTCGATTAAGTACTTTATTTACATTCTGTACATTTAGATCAAAAACATCTATGACTGTTTGGCTTGGGAAGCATTTCCTCTGAGAACCACACGAGGGCAGTAGAGTGAATATAATCCACACCAGACCATATTGTGCCTCCTAATATTGAGATGACTCCTGTTGAGTTATGAAAAGGTTGGAGCATTTGGAATAAGGAAAGAGCAATGGTTTCATCCGAACAGTGGATCTGGCGGGGGGGGGGCTGGGTACTGTAGAGGTCTAAGCACTAGGTGTGGCTGGGTACACCTCTCTCTCTCTCTCTGCTGAATTAACAGTTATGTTTGATCTATTCTTATCCATTTAGTTCAGATGGAAACAGTTATGGAGTATCTATTTTAAGATTCTGCAGGTAACTGGTTGAAATAATGTCCCATGGGGTTTATTTTTAACCCTTTATTACACCTATCCTGAACCAGAACCTGAAAAAGAAGAAAACAGCATCACTTTTGAAGTTAACAACTTATAGAGACAAATAAAAAATATTTCCCAAACAGGTTTGACCCAAGGAATTCAGTACCATTGTTATTTTTCAGATTCAAACGCGTCTTGATTATTTTTCAGGACAGAAAAAGCAAAAAACACAGAAGAAAATGTATATCACATCTCTATTTTCCCTTTTTACTAAAATGTAGTGCATTGGACGAGATAGATTTTAGGTTAATATTGGAAATAATATTGTAATAAAGATTGTCTCCATGCTGTTTTTTATTAGGCAAACAATAAATCACCCCTATAATAATCAATGATATACCACACAAAATTGATCTTTATGCGGATGACTTACTAATTTTTATGAAAGACCCCTCCGATTCAGCCACAAAGTTACTTAATATAATTGATGATTTCGGTAAATTATCAGTCTTTAAAATTAACTGGCCCAAATCAGCTCGTCTACCTCAACACTTTCTGCGCCATCCACATATATGTGTTTGCTCGTTTTTGGATCGTTTTAGCTTTTTTCCGATTTTAATATTCTATTCAATGTCACGGACCTGTATGTTGCCGTTAAAAGGCATACTGGGACCAGAGGGTGCAGTACCGGCCAGATCCTGCTAGGTGGCAGTATCGAGAGTGCAGTAAACCCTGTTCCAGACCGTGTGTTACATTTAAATCCCACCGGGCGGAGATTTTTATTCCAGGGAAGCCTAGAGCTTCACTCGATCACATTGAAACATGTCCAGGACACTCGATGCACGTGTTGTGCCGGATCATGTCGTGGACCAGATGGACACCAACAGGGGCGTAGCTGGGGGGGGGTAGCTTAGGATGATTCCAAGGGCCCAGCACTGGGGGGGTCTTTTTTTTTTTTTTTTTTTACTAGACATCACTCAGGTGTATTATTGATGCTCTCATTGATACTATGTTTGTGTGTGTGTGTGTGTGTGTGAGATATATAGAGAGAGAGGGGGGGCTTTGGTAGACTATTGCATTGGTCCATTCATTGAAGATGAACGCAATGCGACATCCTTTACTAGGATCACCCACCAACAGTTCAGGTGCTGAACTGCTGATCCGAATGTATAGGTAAAAACCATATTATGCGTTTTCATCAATAAAGAAATGGCACAAAAAAATCCCGCTCGCGCGCTTACGCGCGCTCGCATTCAATGGGGGCCGACAAATACTATTCTTTCATGGGGCCCAGAATCTGGAGCTACACCCCTAAACACCAATACTGGAATTCATGGATCAAATTGGAATATTCTTTTTGGAATACCCCCGATCAAAGGTAAGGACTATCTGACGTCAATTCCAGCTTGATCATACAATGTTCAAGAATCAAAATAACTACCACTCAACATAGGAAACAGGATGGGGGCGTGGCAATCCCCGATTTTAAGTTGTACTTCTGGTCCTTCTCGCTGAGACCCCCGATAAGCTGGTTTGACCCTGAAATTGCTGAAAAGAGCTTGGCGCTCCTTGGAGGCAGCAGCGGTCTCACCACAAAGATTACAGGATGTAGTATACTCCAGTGCCCCTATATCAAAATGCCAATTACGATATGGACCAATCATATCCCACGTAAATTCAAACATGGCCGTAACGTACACAGAGGTCTTGTGCTGTCAAATGCCTGTGGCACCTCGACTCTCCAATTTTTCATAACCAACAACTACTTGTTGGGCACCAACCTGTTAATATTCCTCAATGGGAGAGGAGGGGAGTTCATACTGGAGGATATATTTGATAAAAACGGCCTTCGAGCGTTTCAGGACCTAAGAGAGTTTTATTACCTCCCCGGCGTATCATTCTTCCTCTACTTGCAACTAAGGTCGGCGCTCAAGGCGCCTGGGGTACCGTGGGCTCAAGCACTACATCCACACACCCTTTTATTAAGCTTATCAGGACAACCTCAAGAGGATTTGTCTCAGATTTGTATACACTCTTAATCAAATCCACATACAAAAAAATTATCATTCTCATTATCATCTGGCGAGGGGACTAGAACTAGACTGAGTTTGACTGGAATGATATTTGGACAAATGTTACATTGTCCTCCCGCTGCAACCCTAATCACCAGCAAGTACATTTTAATTATTTTCACAGGACGTATCTCACACCTAGGGAGCTGTTTGCTACGGGACTGGTGACCGACTCTGTGCACTTTGTGCTCTCGGAGGGCCGCCGGCACTTATATGCACATTTAGTTTTGGGATTGCACACACCAGTAGCTCGTTTTTGGAAATCCATAACAACTAAACTTTCAAACATAATGTAACCTAACAATTCCACTCACGGCACCAACACTACTTCTAAACGATACATCATTACTACCGGCAGCATACATACAACCAAAGAGAATCATTCTGGCGCGCGTGACGGCAGCCAAGAAGCTGATGGCCATGACGTGGAAGAAACTCAATGATTAACCCTTTCACTGTGACAATACAGAAGGTTAGCCCTTTACTATCACACAACCGACGGCGATGCTCCATCATTAGCTCCGCGGGGTTAACCTTCTGTTGTGTGGCAGTGTCTTCTTTCTGTTGTGAAGCTGCAGTTTCTGTATGAAAGTTGTATATTATTATTATTATTATTATTATTATTATTATTATTATTATTATTATTATCGCTTGGAACTTGCTAGGGATGATGACGTGCTTGTTGAATTCCTCTTCATACTTCCATACTGTAGGACAGGCTTCATGACGACCACCCCCAGGTCAAATGTGTTGATGGTGTGTGGCTGGCTGCCCAACACCACTGCACCCTCTGTAATGGGCTGGTGGGTGGGGGTGTAGTGTCGACGTCAACTGTACATTCTATAGGAGGCATGTTCCCTGTGCTTGAAATAAAGCCATTGAATCCAGGCACCTGCCGCTTCCACGTCTGCAGAGGAGATGGACGTACTGCTCCACGTCTGCAGAGGAGATGGACGACGTACTGCTCCACGTCTGCAGAGGAGATGGACGTCCTGCTCCACGTCTGCAGAGGAGATGGACGACGTCCTGCTCCACGTCTGCAGAGGAGATGGACGTACTGCTCCACGTCTGCAGAGGAGATGGACGTACTGCTCCACGTCTGCAGAGGAGATGGACGTACTGCTCCACGTCTGCAGAGGAGATGGACGTACTGCTCCATGTCTGCAGAGGAGATGGACGTACTGCTCCACGTCTGCAGAGGAGATGGACGTACTGCTCCACGTCTGCAGAGGAGATGGACGTACTGCTCCACGTCTGCAGAGGAGATGGACGTACTGCTCCACGTCTGCAGAGGAGATGGACGTACTGCTCCACGTCTGCAGAGGAGATGGACGTACTGCTCCAACACTGAGGCGTCACATGACCTGTGGTGTTTTCAGCTGGAGGGGTGAAGTATGGTTGGTGTTATTAGGGGTGTAACGACGCGACCTCACAACGATTCGATTCGATTACGATTCTTCAGGCAACGATTCAACGCACCATGAAATGTCTTCATTTGACCACGATTCGATTCGATTAGATTACCGGTAGATACATTTTCTATACATTTTCTCAGTTAATTCCCCCAAAAAAATTGAATACACAAATGTGGCTGGGGGAACTGATTCACTCAGCATGAATGGACTATAGGTCAATAAAAACAATACACACACACAAAAAAACATAACAAAAAAAAATGATTATAATCGATGCATCGAATCGAACACATTAGAATCGATGCATTTTGATTAATGGATGCACCGTTACACCCCTATATGGAAGTATGGTGAAGTATAGTATAGTTGGTATGCTAGCTAATGTCCTCTGAAACTAATAAACTACAGGTCAAATACTTACTTGGAAAATAGTTGAAATTGCTCCAAAAGAGAGAGCTAGAGACTTGGCATTGTTACTATTTTTTTTTTTTTTATATTTGTCGAAATTCAGTCAGGAATAGGTACTACTACAGTTTCAAATAGATGTTGCAATTATTGCAATAGTGGTTCTTATTAATACATGGAAAAATATAGATGTGATTTAAACCATTTCTGGTTGTTTTTTTATTTAGCTGTTTTTTTTTCCTGAAATAGAGTCGGATATGTTTTGAATCTTACAAATACCCATGTAATGAGAGTTGTTGTGGGTCAGAATTGTATGGGGCATCATTTGTCTCTGAATGTTGTTTACTTCAAAAGTTACGCTAATACATATCTTTCCTTCAGTTTCGGGATATACAGCATGTATTTCTTTTTTGCATAACGGCATGGAGACAATCTTTATTACAATATTATTTCCAATATGAACCTAAAACCGATCTCGTCCAATGCACGACACGTGTATGTGATATACATTTATTCAGTTTTTTTCCCTCCTGAAATAGAATGAAGTTTGAATCTGGGAAAATGTTTTAATTTGTCTCTATAAGTTGTATAACTTCAAAAGTGATGCTGTTTTCTTCTTTTTTTTCTTCAGGTTCTGGTTCAGGATAGGTGTAATAAAGGGTTAAAAATAAACCCCACGGGACGTTATGTCAACCCGTTACCTGCAGAATCTTAAAATAGACACTTCAATGGTAAAAAAAAAAACACCACCCTATGTTTCCATCTGAATTAGTCAAGGCTCTATTATTAGTTGACAATAGAATCTTCTCATCAAACGCTCGCTCGTCCATTGCATTATGTACAGTTTCACACCCGTGTCTCCTACTGTACATCTAGGAAGACAATCTGATCTTCTCCCGTCCTTTTTTTCCCCCCGTGAAGAATTTTAATTTACAAATGCAATTATGACTCTAATCCATTATTCAGCTCTCGAGGCCCCGGAGAAGCGCCCTGCGATTATACATGAGAGCCCTGAACTACCCAGCTGTAATTACTCGGACATGCCCCCCCCCCCCCCCCCCCTTGTGTAAGGCAGGCTCTGCAGGTGTGTGTGTTCATGCCCCCCCCCCCCCCCCAGGCTCTGCAGGTGTGTGTTCATGCCCCCCCCCCCCCTGGACTTAGGAAGTCTTTATTTGGCAAACAACACACACACGCGATGGGCGGCACACCCACACACACACAGGAACACACACGTGCAATGTTCTTGTGTCGCCTAATGAAGTCTCTGCACTTGACCCATCCCGTCGTCCTTCCCCCCCCCAAGGGCAGCCGGGAGCAGATAGGGCGTCAACGTGAGCCGCGCCCCGGGGACCAATCCAAGTGCTCCTGTCCGTCTTCGTCAGGGACGCCACAGCGTTAGCGATCTGTTGTTGTGCATGTTTTTCCATTGGGTTTATCTTATCGGGGGGGAAACCCTTGCGAGCACAGAGGGGGAGAACATGCAAACTCCACACAGAAAGGCCTGGGAGATGCCCCCCCACCTGGGTACCTGGCAACCTGGTGCCCAAGCGGGAATCGAACCCTGGACCTTCTTGCTGTGAGGCGACAGTGTTGACCGGCTGCCTGTCTGTGCGCTCCGTCGAAACTGTGCTTACTTTTGTTTATCTTGTCTTGCACAGTCTCTGGAGCGTAACAGTAAGAAGCATTTTGTATAAAAGTATTCTGTACTTCTGTATGACAACTATTAAAGAAACTTGAAACACCACTGTGCCGCTATAGGTGGAGGTAGAGAGCAGTCGTCTGGTAATCCGGAGGTTCCCGGTTCGATTCCCGCGCTCCTCCCGCGTCGAAGAGTCCTTGAGCAAGACACTTAACCCCCTAACTGCTCCCGATGAGCAGGTCGGCACCTCGCGTGGTCGCCTCCGCCGTCGGTGTGTGAATGTGTGAGTGAGCGGGTGAAATGGGATTAACAGATTGTAAAGCACTTTGGATAAAAGCTGCTGTATAAATGTACCATTTTATATTAACAAATTGTAAACTCTTTGTACATGATGGTTTGTAAATCTCCGCGCGCTGCGTCGCTCAGAGAGGGAACACTGTCACTGCGGCAGCGATGGAAAGAGTCACACTCTGTGGTCAGCGACCGAACCTTTAACCTTTAACCTCACTCCATAGTCACAGCTGCACACTGCCAACCTCTTCTCACAGTGTGTGTGAGTGTTGTGAGAGGCGCATGGATCATTTTCTAGAACTCCCAAGGCACTTGGTTCCGACTGACCTGGTGCCACGATTAGTCCTACTGATCATTATTATTATCATTATCATTATCGTTATCGTTATCGTTATCATTATCGTTATCGTTATCATTATCGTTATCATTATCGTTACTATCGTTATTATCGACTACTGCTTGACCTGACTCCTAGAACCCACCTCACCCCTGCACACTTTGCCAACCTAGGATGGCTTAGAGTAGACGACAGAGTACAGCAACTTGCAATGGGCCTGGTCTACAAGATACACTACACGACCAAGGTACCCATGTACATGTCAAAATACTTCCCAAAGGTCAGTGAATACCACGATCACAACACCAGAGGGAGCTCCACAAATCATGTAAAACCCAGATTCGGCTCAAACAAGGGACTAAACACGTTTCGCAATTATGCCACAACAATGTGGAACGCCCTACCCAAAGCTGTAAAGGAATGTAAATCACTACCCACCTTCAAAATCACTCTCAAAGAACACCTACGGGAGACTGCAATTCAAAACTGGCCCCTACAAATGTCCTAACCCAGTTGTACAATAAAGACCAAGCATGGCTATTCCAATGTACAGCCCCACCCAACCCCACCCCACCTACCCAACCTCCTCCAATGTACAGTTTCCATGTCAAATGTATGTCAGTATTCCAATGTACAGTGTCCCCCCCCCCCTACCCAACCCCCCCCCCCACCTCCAATGTACAGCCCCACCCCACCTACCCAACCTCCCCCAATGCACAGTTTCTATGTCAAATGTATATACTCTTCTTCTGGATTTTTTTAGTATCACAAACAGTACTGTATTTGAGAATCTGGTATGTCATAAATGTATAGATGTAGCAGTACTGTCTATCTGTATGTCATGTGTGTCATATGATGAATTGAAAATGGGGGACCCTGATGGAAACAAGACGAAAGTCTTTCTCAGGTCTGCATCCTCTTAACAATTGTATGTATTGAGCTGTACTGTACTGTACCCATTCTGCAATCTGTTAATAAACTTTTCAATCAATCAATCAATCAATCGTTATCGTTATCATTATTATTATTGGTATTATTATTGACATTATTATTATTGGTATTATTATTGGTATTATTATTATTGTTATTATTATTGACATTATTATTATTTTTGGTATTATTATTATTATTATTATTATTATTATTATTATTATTATTATTATTATTATTATTATTGGTATTATTATTATTGACATTATTATTATTGGTATTATTATTATTGACATTATTATTATTGACATTATTATTATTGATATTATTATTATTATTGGAATTATTATTTATTATTATTATTATTAGCTCTCCGTGTCTCAGTCCATCTCATTTCTCTTCCATGATGAACCACAAGATCACAAGAATGTCGCTTATTTCCACAAGTCATCTGAACATCCCAGCGGTGACCCCCAGCTTCACCCCCCCCCCCCCTCTCGCTCTCTCTCTCTCTCTCTCTCTCCCTCTCCCTCTCCCTCTCTCCCTGCTCTCTCCCTGCTCTCTCTCTCTCCCTTCTCTCTCTCTCCCCCTGCTCTCTCTCTCTCTCATGACCTGGGCGCGTGAATACTTTCCCCAAGGCAGTTGTCCTTCCGCGTTCGGTTTACGCGCCCTGATTGGCCACTGACGCTTCTCTCAGCGCCCAATCGCGTTAGCCCTACTATCGCCTAACTACTCGCTCAATACACTGAAACTAACTATCACTCAACTCACTATCACTAGACTAAATATAGCCTATAGAACAGATTTTTACTTATTGATATGAATAGCGCGTTACGTTAATATAGAGAGATGTAAACAATAGGAGGAAATGGGCGAGGACTTGGGCTGCGGAACTGAAAGCTAGGCGCAACGCGATTGGGCGCTGAGAGAAGCGGCGTCAGTGGCCAATCAGGGCGCGCAAACCAAACGCGGAAGGACAACTGCCTTGGGGAAAGTATTCACGACCTGGGCTGCCCCCCCCCATTGGACAATGTGCAATTTCATATAGTAATTTTATACTGCAATATTTTTTTACTCAACACTGTGCAATAGTGCTCACTATTTATTTATTCATTCATTGGAACCTTTTAACACTTTGCCCGCCGGGCAGTTTGCCCATCTCATGCCCCTCTCTGCCAGCACTATAACCCTATGGAGTGGCTCACCTTCTTTGCAGGGCTATAACTTTTTAAATTGTATTGCTATATTGACATTACTATGGCCCATTCAACATCGATTATCTATCGTTCAGGATGTGGGGACGTTATATTTTTTCATTCATACATTCATACAAAAATACCTTCTAGAATATAAGTATGTTTTTAACGTTTTCTGCAGTAATTCCTAGAACGTGATTTATAGGCCTAAACGCATATATAGATTATCGATTGGCGTGTCTTCACTAGACACGCTATATTAAAAAATTCAAATGTACATGATCGGTATAGTTATGCTTCATCATGCGTGAAGGAAAGGGGGGGGGGGTCGTTTATAATTCCTTAATCGTCACTAACTGCTTTATGTAGTATGGGTTGATTTATTGATCAGATGGTTTGTAAATAAAGACATGTACAATCGGGCTGAAAATAACGTTAGTTGCCTCTTATCGTTCGCCGACGAGACTGGAGGAAAAAGATCCCACTTATTTGACGTCGAACTCCTAGATCCATTTCCGGTTTTGTATGGCGCAATAAACGCCCAAATCATATAGATTATTGAGTTATGGCAGCGATCCATATGCACGCCAGTGTATGTCTGGAGTGCCACAACGATATGCGACTGCCGGACGGATTTCCCAGATGCACCGATTGCCACTTCCGGTTTGACTTGAATGTCACTCGCCCGATCATCCACCAGGCGGCGGTATTGAGGCGTTGCAATATTGTGCAGGGTCCCACTGGATCACCAGAGGCTGGGTGGCTGAATTATGAATGCCATGGCGAGAAAATGAAATATGATCTCAATAACGCTGTACAGCGAGGTCTGGCGGTCAACGCATGGCGGGCAATAACGCTGAACAGCGTTTCCGGCTGTGGATGTGTTAAACTTCAGTGCTGACCTTCATTGTTTTGTTTGTTGTATTGGTTTTGTACTGTATTTTATCACTTTGTATTGTCTGTCAACTGCACTGAGCTACCGGATACCTGAATGGGATGAATGAAGTATCTATCTATCTTTGTAGTTTTGTATATTGTATATTTTCTATATTGTCTTTTTTTAACTTTTTTTTACTGTATGAAGCACAATCTCAGTAGGCTCATACAGAACCGAGCACTTCACTGTAGTGTACATGTACCTTATACGTGACAAATAAAAACAAAACTTGAACTTTGAGCACACAATAACGTGTCAAGAGTTACTCCAAGGTATTTATTACTAGTGCCTGTTGTCTTTAACTGTAGTGTCTGTCTGCTGTCTTCATAACCACACTGTGTGTCTGTACTTCTTTATTAAATCTTTTTTTTTTATCTCTCCCGTCCTCCCCAATCTTTTTAACTCACATCCACCACTGCCACACACATTGGGGGATGTTTTAAAAATATAATTTAACATATATAATATAATAATTTGTGCTTCACCAAAGAAATTTGGTCAGCAGCCGCCACTGCTGTACATGTACCTTGTATGACAAATAAAAACAAAACTTGAACTTTGAGCACACAATAACGAGCATTTGCGCGGAAACATTCGATCTTGTTATTGAAACTTGAAGGAAAAGAAAGAGCCTTTAGTAGTATATCCTGTAACCGCAACAACAACAAGTTTGTCATGTTCTAACAGACGTACACACGGTTGCAGCAGCGCCCCCTGTGGGTTGTGGGTTGGGTTCCCAGGCCGCTGCATCGTCGCTCCCAGCTGGAACAACAGCTTGTGGTTTGGACTCCTGTCTTTCCCAGCTCAGCTCCCTAATGAAGCCAGTATCTCAAGCTGCTGCCTCCTCCTCTGCAGCAACAAGACGGAGACCCACCACAGACTGACCGCCAGCGCCCGGAACACGTCCAGTACACGTCCAGTACACGTCCAGTACACTCCTCCTCTGCAGTGGACTCTGGTAAACGGTGCTTTTTATACAACAGCTTTTATCCAAAGCGCTTTACAATATTTGTTCCTCACATTTTTACCCGCTCACTCACACATTCACACACCGACGACGGAGGCCACCACACAAGGTGCCAACCTGCTCACCGGGAGGGGTTAGGGGGTATAAGTGTCTTGCTCAAAGGACACTTCGACACGCTGCCCGGGGAGGAGCGCCGGGAATCGAACCGGGAAACTTCCGGATTATTACCAGACGACTCCTGAGCCACTGTCGCCCCTCACTCTGTCCTGCCGCCATTCTAGCCTCATCCAGTGAGATCGACTTTTCACATTAACACTTTGAGCGCCACGCCGTGTTTTTCTTTTTACCCCCTTGAATGCCACGGTCCACTCCCAATGTTAACGTTAATATCGCCTAATCTATGTTTTAAATTAAAATCTGCCCGTCGCTTATCAAAGAATCATTTTCCAGTCAGTGTTGTCAAGGCAGATTGGTTTTTTATCGCTTAATTTCCGTTTGAGAGCATTTTGAAAAGCACCCGTTTTCAGGTGAAAAACAACATTCTATGATAATCGCCTTTTACTGGAATATTCCAGAACGTTGATATTTGTCGGCCTATTTATGAATCGTTTTCAAATAAACGCTAGATGAAAATGTAGACTGGATTTTTTTTTCATCCATTTTCATTGAGTCCATTCCAAAAGGGTGATTTACCATCTGGGAGACGATAGGGGGCGCTTTTTTCACATCTGATCGCCGGCGGCCCTTGGGTAGGCTAGGGTAGGCTCGCGTGATGCAATATGATTTCAGATCGCTAAAAAAAAAATAAATAAAAAATTCCGAGAAAAGCCGTGACGTGGCTTTCAACGTAACTATTGTAAACACGAGATTAGCCGTGAGTGGCGCTCAAAGTGTTAATAAACCCTCTGTTTGAATTCATTATGTTTTTGTTCCTATGTTGATAAACGTGAATATAATCGGAGTGCAATCTTTTTCAAATAAGGAACACGACTCTGAAGCCGTTTGCATTTAGTTTGCATTTTGTACTTTGTATATATATATTATTGTTTTTATCTACTTTTTCTCCTTTTTCTTTTTTTTTATCCTTATTTAAAAATGTTCTCCCATCCCAATTTCGTGTATCCAATTCTCCCCTCCCTTGTCTTGAACGTTGCTCGACTATGCCCCCCACTGGCCGGTTGTAGGGAGGGTAGAAACCTTGCATCACGTGTTCCCTCCGGCAGACGAGGAGGCAGCCAGTCACATCTTTTCACCTGCCAGCGCGGACTCTCATTGGCGAGGTGTAACGTATGGGAGGCTCACACTACCCTCACCACTTCCTGTCTCTGCTGTCCACAACGTCCAATCCCCACCCATCGACTTCCACCCGCTGACTCTGCCAAATGAGCCAGTACGACGGCCGGCCCAAGCCGAAGGCAATGCTGAGACTGGGATTCGATACCGTAGTCTCTTGCATTGGTGACGAGCGCAATCTCCGCTACGCCACCCAGCCACCTTCTCCTCCTTTTTCTGTGATTTTTCTCCCATCCCAATTTTCCTCTCGTGCCAATTCTCCCTCCCCTCCCCTGGTCGTTGCTCGCATGTGCCCCCCACTGGCCGGTCGTAGGGAGGATAGAAGCCTTGCATCACATGTCCCCTCTGATACATGTGGAGGCAGCCAGTCACTTCTTTTCACCTGCCAGCGCGGACTCTCAGTGGCGAGGTGTAATGTGTGGGAGGCTCACACTGCCCCCGCCATTTCCTGTTTCTGCTGTGCAGGCGTCCCCCAACCGACCTGTAGGAGTCGCTGTCCACAACGTCCAGATTACCACCCATCGACTTCCACCCGCTGACTCTGCCAATTGAGTTAGTATGACGGCCGGCCCAAGCCGGAGGCAACGCCGACAGCCGGAGTCGAACCCGGTGTCTCTTGCATTGGTGACGAGCGCCTTGTCCGCTGCGCCACCCAGCCGCCCTATATTGTATAGTGTTTGGTCTTCTTTATTCTTTTTACTTTTACTGTATGAAGCACAATCTCAGGAGGCTCACACAGAACCAAGCACTTCACTGTAACGCACCTTATCTGTGACAAATAAAACAAAACCGGAAACTTGAACTTGTATTCGCTTTAACAAACCATCAGCGACGATGTGACGACATGTTTATGATGTTTGCTCTGACGGACAAACGCTCAAAGGCTGTAAAACCTTTACGACGGCCGACACCAGCGAGCCTCTGGTGCTTCTCGAAACAGCTTAACATTTTCACCCTCTGCCCGCGTCTCCTGGCGATCTCTCCGCCCGGTGGACTCCGGGGTGGTGAGGGTCGCCTTGAAGGTGCCTTTGCTTAACCCTTTCACTGCCACACGACGGACGGTTAACCCTTTACTATCACACAACCCGACGGCGATGCTCCATCATTAGCATCATTAGCTCCGCATCCGCGATGCTAATGATGGAGCATCGCCGTCGGTTGTGTGATAGTAAAGGGTTACCCAACCGTCTGTCGCGTGGCAGTGAAAGGGTTAACCGGCTGTCGTGTGGCAGTGAAAGGGTGAACCGGCTGTCATGTGGCAGTGAAAGGGTTAACCGGCTGTCGTGTGGCAGTGAAAGGGTTAACCGGCTGTCGTGTGGCAGTGAAAGGGTGAACCGGCTGTCGTGTGGCAGTGAAAGGGTTAACCGGCTGTCGTGTGGCAGTGAAAGGGTTAACCGGCTGTCGTGTGGCAGTGAAAGGGTGAACCGGCTGTCGTGTGGCAGTGAAAGGGTTAACCGGCTGTCGTGTGGCAGTGAAAGGGTTAACCGGCTGTCGTGTGGCAGTGAAAGGGTTAACCGGCTGTCGTGTGGCAGTGAAAGGGTTAACCGGCTGTCGTGTGGCAGTGAAAGGGTTAACCGGCTGTCGTGTGGCAGTGAAAGGGTGGCCTCTTGATTCAGTGGAAGCCGTTCTAACACACGTCAGACATGATTGACTAAAGAGGATCCCATGTGCTGCAGCCTCTAGAACAGGGGTTCTCAAACTACGGGTCGTGACCCAAATTGGGGTAGGTGGTGACAGTGCATTGGCAAGTAAAAAGAATTATAATAATTATTAAAAAAAAATGATTTTTTTTTTAATGTTCTGGCAACATATTCTGGCTAAATATGCCTCGTTTTATAAATGTGTATCGATAACATAGTGCTGAAATAAATGTTTCTAATAAATATGTGCTCGAGTCCAAGTGGAGGCCGAGTCGTGGACTCGAGTGCTACAACACGGCCTGTATTATACACATTTATTATAAATGATGCAAGTGATTTGAATGTCACACTTCAAAAGGAGAGTTGTTTCATCATCTTATGTCAGGACAGCCGGAACCCGACCAATCTTTCGCCGTCGACTAAAAACACACTTCTTCAATCAATATCTGAAATGAACGAATTTTCGTTTGAAAAAATACACTAACCTTCTTACCGTCTTCTACTATCACGCACTCTTCCTACTATACTAATATGTCTCTACTATCCTGCACTCTTCCACTAATTCATCGTCCTTGTCTATATCACTACCTACTATACTAATCTGTCTCTACTACTATGCGCTCAACACAGCAGCGCTGAACATTGTTACTCAGCTGATAGAGTTGTGCCCTTCCTGATGACCTGTCGACGTACAGAACTTGCAAGTCGGTAAAAGTGTCCGCTGAATGACTAGATGTAAAATGTAAATTTAGAATCGCTTCCAGAATTGTCCACGATTACTGTAGTAAAGAATGCTGTTTTTGTCACACAGCCAATGGAAATCTCCGCTCATGCACCACTTCCCTTCAGAGTAAACAGACGCACTGCGGTATTTGTTTGTTTGTTTGTTTGCGTTCAGGAACTCAGTCAGATATTAAACGATGTTCAATTTCATACCCCGCATTTAGACGTTTCTTTAAATAGTTTAAATGGAGTTTAAATAAAGTTTGGGATGAGTCTGTTCACAAATAAACAGACAATGGAGAAGATACACTTGGGGGGGGGGGGGGGGGGGGGTGAGGGCGCGGGGGGTTAATACCACAGGCATCCATTGTATTTATTTGCTTGCCATTAGTTTGCGCCACATGGGAAGGGATTCTCAGCGGGTAAAACCGCCATCACGCGGCTCTCCTTTCCTCCTCAGTCTGACTTCCATTCACAGACGTCTCGGCGGCACAAAGTTCTTTACAAGAAAGCTGTTTTAGGTACATTTTGACCTGCCGCTGCCGTTCGGTCACGTGAGTGTGAGACTGTTGGCGTGTTGGCGTGCGTTTCCTCCAGGGTCTCCTCCCACACCATGAAGACATGCATGTTAGGCTACGGATGGAAACTAGCTCATTAGCTAACTCTGGCTCATTTACATTGATGTGGAAACTGAAGATGTGGATTAATGTGCACTGTCCCTGGGTAGAAAATAAATAAATAAACGTAAACTGTACAGGTTTCCTCGGAAGTGGGTCTGTGATGTCTGTTACCAGGTCTGTGATGTCTGTTACCAGGTCTGTGATGTCTGTTACCAGGTCTGTGAAGTCTGTTACCAGGTCTGTGAAGTCTGTTACCAGGTCTGTGATGTCTGTTACCAGGTCTGTGATGTCTGTTACCAGGTCTGTGAAGTCTGTTACCAGGTCTGTGAAGTCTGTTACCAGGTCTGTGATGTCTGTTACCAGGTCTGTGATGTCTGTTACCAGGTCTGTGATGTCTGTTACCAGGTCTGTGATGTCTGTTACCAGGTCTGTGATGTCTGTTACCCGTCTAATGAACACACTAGACTAGACAAATATCAAGATGTATCCATCAGTGGACCAATTGCATGCTTTTGCAGAGGACAAGAAGCCTTCAGTCGACTCCTTCAGACATTAAGCACCCCCACAGCCCAAATGGAATGTAATTTTTCTTTGCATTCAGGGGGGTAGTCGACTATCGGCCAATTTCGGCCAATCAAAGACGACTATCCAAGTCCTTCGTCGGGGACAGCCCTATGAGCTTGTAATATTCCCCCGCGCTGTGGTGCGCTCCTCGCCTCGCGGCGGCTACAGGTCCTTGTGACTGCAACTTGTTCCTGTTTGCGGACGACTCAGCCCTGCTGGTCTCTGACAAGAACAAGTTACAGGTTGAAAAAACCCTCAGCTCGGAACTAGGCAAAATCTGCATATGGCTCGCTGATAACAAACTATCATTACACATGGGCAAAACAGAGTCCATTCTCTTCGGTTCAAATAACAAACTCAGCAAGACCGACGGCTTCTCAGTTACAGTGGGTGACAATATTGTCACAAGGAAAGATGAAATTTCCTACCTGGGTTCCATCCTAGAGGCTAATCTTTCCTGTGACAAAATGGCATCCAGTGTAATAAAAAAAGTCAACCAACGAACTCGATTCTTGTACCGGATCTCCTCTCTGGTAAACAAGAATACCCTGAAGACTCTGGCAGGAGCACTCATTCAAGGGTACTACGACTATGCTTGCACCTCATGGTACCAAAGCACCTCAAAGGTGCTAAAAACAAAATTACAAACATCTCAAAACAAACTGGTCAGACTACTGCTTGACCGTGCTCCTAGAACCCACCTCACCCCTGCCCACTTTGACAACCTAGGATGGCTTGGAGTAGACGACAGAGTACAGCAACTTGCAATGGGCCTGGTCTACAAGATACACTACACGACCAAGGTACCCATGTACATGTCGAAATACTTCCCAAAGGTCAGTGAATACCACGATCACAACACCAGAGGGAGCGCCACAAATCATGTTAAACCCAGATTCGGCTCAAATAAGGGACTAAACACGTTTCGCAATTATGCCACATCAATGTGGAACGCCCTACCCAAAGCTGTAAAGGAATGTGGATCACTACCCACTTTCAAAACCACTCTCAAGGGACACCTACGGGAGACTGCAATTCAAAACTGGCCCCTGTAAATGTCCTAACCCAACCCCCTCCAATGTACAGTCATTTACCTAGTATGGTTTTGTCAATAGTCCAATGTACAATTTTGCTTGTTTGTACTGTGTCTCCCCCCCCCCCTCAATGTACAGTTTTGCTTGTTTATACAGTGTTTCTCCCCCCCCCCCTCCAACCACCTCCAATGTAAATTACCCAGTATGATTGACAATATCCCAATGTACCCAACCCCCCCCACACAACCCCACCCAACCTCCTCCAATGTACAGTTTCTACGTCAAATGTATATACTCCCTTTTCTTGACTCCTTCTGTATCACAAACAGTACTGTATTTGCAAATCTGGTATGTCATAATCATAAATGTATAGATGTAGCAGTACTGAATATCTGTATGTCATGTATGTCATATATGTCCTGATGAATTGAAAATGGGGGACCCTGATGGAAACAAGACGAAAGTCTTTCTCTGATCTGCATCCCCTTAACAATTGTGTGTATTGAGCTGTACTGTATTGTACCCATTCTGCAATCTGTTAATAAAGTTTTCAATCAATCAATCAATCAATCAATCAAATGCAAAGGAGGGTAACGGAGGAGAATTCTCACTTTGTCGGTTACAGTGAAACTACAGTTACATTACAAAATATAACTGTATTTCAGCTTCTCAACTCAGTAGATGATAGTAGTAGATGTATACAACAGGTTTTTAGGTTTAATTCGTATGTTCAAGTGACCCGTGTGTAATCTATAGGAAAGAGTCATCTGGGTGCGCGTTGATAATCGGCTCATTAATAATCTAGAAAATAATCATGTTTTCTTTATTTAAAAAAAAAGATTTTTTAGGAACATCTGTTTTCACGACGAAACAGACATTTAAACTCTACATCCCACTGGATTACAGTGTTGTCGTCTTTTTACATACAATCAAAACAGCAGTCCCTGGAATACCTGTGCAGTGGACAAGAGCAGCGGCACAACAGAACCCGTAGGTCCAGGAGCGGCAGAGCCTCTCTGACGGGTCTCGTCGGTTGTTCCCTACTTGAGTTCCGCGTTCCTTTGTCGTTTTCACACACGAGAGTAATCACTGTGACGTGGTGCTGATGATGGTGGTGATGGACGGGTTCTTCTTGACCCGAGAAAAAAAAACAAAGCACTCGGTCATGTCTTCCATCTTTTGCATTTATACAGTGAGAGGTATCCTTAGCTTCCAGCCGAGAGGAATAGCAGTAGACGACTAGATATCATCACATAATCGATGTCATGCTTGAATTAGCTGTGCAACACCCTCTGTAAGGCCTTCTGAGTTCCTTCACGTTATCTTTACCACTTAGGAGAAGCTTGTTCTGGAAGATGTGTGGTATGTAGATCACTCAGTGTAAAATACATAATGCCTTGTCTCCACTAGCCAGGGTTTAGCCGTGCTGTGGCCTCGTCTCCACTAGCCAGGGTTTAGCTGTGGCCTTGTCTCCACTAGCCAGGGTTTAGCTGTGGCCTCGTCTCCACTAGCCAGGGTTTAGCTGTGGCCTCGTCTCCACTAGCCAGGGTTTAGCCGTGCTGTGGCCTCGTCTCCACTAGCCAGGGTTTAGCTGTGCTGTGGCCTTGTCTCCACTAGCCAGGGTTTAGCCGTGCTGTGGCCTCGTCTCCACTAGCCAGGGTTTAGCTGTGCTGTGGCCTCGTCTCCACTAGCCAGGGTTTAGCCGTGCTGTGGCCTCGTCTCCACTAGCCAGGGTTTAGCTGTGCTGTGGCCTCGTCTCCACTAGCCAGGGTTTAGCCGTGCTGTGGCCTCGTCTCCACTAGCCAGGGTTTAGCCGTGCTGTGGCCTCGTCTCCACTAGCCAGGGTTTAGCCGTGCTGTGGCCTCGTCTCCACTAGCCAGGGTTTAGCCGTGCTGTGGCCTCGTCTCCACTAGCCAGGGTTTAGCCGTGCTGTGGCCTCGTCTCCACTAGCCAGGGTTTAGCCGTGCTGTGGCCTCGTCTCCACTAGCCAGGGTTTAGCCGTGCTGTGGCCTCGTCTCTACTAGCCAGGGTTTAGCCGTGCTGTGGCCTCGTCTCCACTAGCCAGGGTTTAGCCGTGCTGTGGCCTTGTCTCCACTAGCCAGGGTTTAGCCGTGCTGTGGCCTCGTCTCCACTAGCCAGGGTTTAGCCGTGCTGTGGCCTTGTCTCCATTATCTTTAGAACCTGGTCAAACCTGGTCAGACTGTTGTATTATCATGGTTTAGTACCACAGTTGTGAATTTTGAAAGGTTGCTTAGCAACCAGAGAGTTTACAAGAAACACAATGGAGACGAAAACTCAACCATACCATACCAAACATGTCCATGGCTACTAGCCCCAGCCAGGCTGAACGTAGCTAATAGGCAATAGACTCTCTTCTGTTGGACAGTAGTAACCTCTGGCTGCTTTAAGGATCTTAAAATGTCCACCTAAAGAGAAGAGAAAGAGAAGTACTTGAGGGGCGGTGTCATATAGAGAGTCCTTGTTCCAGTATGGACATAAGCATTCATATTAATTCACAGAAGTTGCTTCACACAAGCAGCAAAGATCAGTTTGTGGCGTATCCATTTGGAATGGCCTTGATGTAGCAATAAAATCAAGTACTATTGAAATGTTTAAATTAAATGCAGATATAAACAGGAATTCTTGGACAAGTATAAGTTAGAGGAGCTTGAAAATAACGTGAACTAGTATTTTTTTGTAATTATTTATTTATCTTTTGCTGTAGTGGATAGGTATATTATTTTTTATATTGATAGATCATTTATTACATATTAATATGATATTGTAAGGAAAGCGCGGGACCAGATAAGCTTTGCTTCTTTCTGTCCCGTCTCGAACAAAACCATTTGTCTTGAGCTATGTTGACAATTGCTTCCATGTCTAGGAAGATATATTTTTGTATTTGTATTTTATTTTATTTGTTTATTTTACTTATTTTTTTGTTATTTCAAGTTTGTGTGTTTATGGTTGTTCGAGATACATAAAGATCAAATCAAAGAAAATAAATAAAGATCAAAGTTCAGCACAGAAACTCTAAACTCCAGTCTGTCTGCCCCCCCCCCCCCCCCCCCCCCCCCCTGCCTGTAGCTGTTCCGCAACCGTTGCTATTTCAGGGGTAGGCCTGATTGGTCCCGACAGGCACGTGACCCGCCGCGGCCACGCCCCGCGGCAGCCCCAGGAGCAAGCGCGCTACTGCTGGAGTTCGCTTTGCCTTTCACATCGCTGCCGTTGGCGAAAGCAGGATGAGAGGCGAGAGCGTAGATTTCGCTGTGTATCATTTAACACTTTAAGTGCCGAAAACGTGTTTAGGCGTCCTTCCCCGCCATGCTCAAGTTGCCGAGGACGCCGTAACTCATCTTTAATATCAATATTTCAAAAATCTGTGATCGGAATCATATTTTCCATCCGCAGCCTTCACACACAGTTCTGAGCTCCTCTCAATCCTCTAGCGGTTCAAGAGCGCCATCTGGTGGCCGATCGGCAGAAGCGCCAAACAGGAAGTTATGTGGATGAAGTGCTGATCACCCATATTACTTCTGGGCACTCGCTATAGGTCCCGGGACTCCATCTTGATACACTGGACATCGATCGGTTGCAAATAACTCGATAAACAACATGATTTGGACGTATATAGTATTATACAACCTGGAAATGGACCGGGTATTTCGACATCCCATAATGGAAAACTGTCTACCCCACGCTGATCGCCCAACGGCCCGCGGAGACTGGGGTGAGTTTTAGCGTGTAATATTACCGTGTTCGACACTAACTGCTATGATGAACATTTGACCCACATTAGATGAATGGTATAACGCTGCCCACGGAATTATAAACGCCCCCTCGCCCATCCGGTCAACATCAGATGACGTGTAGTAACTTCCAGAAGTCCGTCCAGTTGGATTTTTTTATATCGCGCCGATTGCTATCAAACTGTATTTGATCATCAATATAATGCATTTGGGGCTATATATCACGTTCTGGAGAAAGCTGCAGAAAGAGATGAAAACATACTTATACTTTAGATCATATTTTAGTATGAATATGTGAATGAAAAAGTTTAACGTTCATACACCCTGAACAATACATATAGGACATTGAATGGGCCCTAATAATGGCAATTTAGCAATCGAATTTAAAAAGTTATAGCCCTGCAAAGAAGGGGAACTTCTCCATAGACAAATAGAGCTGGCAATGGATGGTATATCATGAATTTAGCCTTAGGCAATCAAAGTGTTAATCATTTAACATTTGAAAGGCATACATTGTTGTCATACAGAAGTACAGAATACTTTTATCCAAAATGCTTCTTACTGTTACACTGTTAGAGACTGTGCTAGACAAATAATGACTAATTCGGTCAGAAATAACGTAACTAATAACGTTAGTAAGCACTGCTTATATCCTTATTATGTCTGCAGGGTACAGTAAACGTTTCTCCCGGTACATTCTGAAGAGCACACCGCTGTATGTTGGAGAACCAGCGGTCTTCCGAAGTTCCGCTCCTCCTCACTCGAGTGAAAGCCGTGCACAGCTCAGCCCTGTGAGACGCGAGCAGGAAGGAGCTGGGAGTCCTTCCAATCGGAATATGTTGTTTCTTTACACATATGTTGGATTATGAATATGTCTTTATAGCTACAAATGAATGACTAATTCGGTCAGAAAGCAGTAACACAACAGTTGCAATGTTGTGTTACTGCTGTTCTCGGCATAAGACCAGAGCTCAGCGATGCCGCTCGCGTGAGCATATTCTCCCCGCTATTTTATTTCATACAACAATGTATGCCTTTCAAATGTTAAATGATAAATGATTGCATGACTGCCGACTGCGGCGCGACGCTGTACATATGTCTCTATACTATTTTTATTTCATACAACAATGTATGCCTTTCAATGTTAAATGATAAATGATTGCATGACTGCCGACTGCGGCGCGATTATTATGACTGATGACTGCGATGTGAAAGGCGCCGCGAACTCCTTCCTAATGCTGCGGGCGGCGTTGAAGGCGGAAAGCGCCTGTCGGGGCCAATCAGGCCTACCCCGGAAATAGCAACGGTTGCGGAACAGCTACAGGCCCCCCCCCCCCCCCAGCAGCCGCCCAGCTGCCTTTTTGAAACATAATGCACTAACATAACAATTCTAAATATCACGATTATGCCTTTTATTATGAGTGATAAAACTGTTTCAAATGATTTGCGATTAATTACCTAATAGTCATTAGCAATGGGGCAATTTCAACGACTGAATATGCTTTCTTAAGTATGTGTACATTTTATATCTAATGTCGAGGCACATATTTATTTAAAACCTTTTTTTGTGTGTAATTACTTCAGTAGTAATTCTGAAAGTTAATGGTGGAAATGAGAGACTTCAGAGGGATGCCTCAGACCTACAGCCCTTTGGCACAGCATAGCTAACACAGTCAGCTAACACAGCTAGCTAACACAGCTAACACAGCTAGCTAACACAGTCAGCTAACACAGGCCAGCTAACACAGCTAGCTAACACAGTCAGCTAACACAGCTAGCTAACACAGTCAGCTAACACAGGCCAGCTAACACAGCTAGCTAACACAGTCAGCTAACACAGCTAGCTAACACAGTCAGCTAACACAGGCCAGCTAACACAGCTAGCTAACACAGTCAGCCAACACAGCTAGCTAACACAGTCAGCTAACACAGCTAGCTAACACAGTCAGCTAACACAGGCCAGCTAACACAGCTAGCTAACACAGTCAGCCAACACAGCTAGCTAACACAGTCAGCTAACACAGGCCAGCTAACACAGCTAGCTAACACAGTCAGCCAACACAGCTAGCTAACACAGTCAGCTAACACAGCTAGCTAACACAGTCAGCTAACACAGGCCAGCTAACACAGCTAGCTAACACAGTCAGCCAACACAGCTAGCTAACACAGTCAGCCAACACAGCTAGCTAACACAGCCAGCTAACACAGCCAGCCAACACAGGCCAGCTAATGGCCACATGTAGAGATTACTACTGTCAAACCACCCTGGTATAAGAGAATCAACACATGAAAATAGTTTACATTGACTGAGCTTTGATGAAGACAGACTTATGAGCGTCACGCTGCACGGACCGAGAACAGGGAGCCCAACACCTGCCTCCTGGAGATTCCAACTCCCAACCTGGAAGTAACGACTCACCGGCCTCTCCGCCGCCGTCACACCGCGGACACTTCGCTCCTGACGGGGACGTGCAGGTCGAGGGTGAGTCGGCAGAAGCGGGTGAGGACGGACCAGCGGGCCTTCTGCTTAACGAAGAGCCGCAGCTTGTCCCTGAAGGTCTCCCCCCAGGAAGCTGTAGACGATGGGGTTGAGGCAGCTGTTGGAGAAGGCCGCCAGGTTGACGATGTGCCCCGTGAGCGGGTAGTCGTGCCACAGGGTGGTGGTGGCGCCCGCCGCCCCCTGCAGCAGCTGGATGCTGATGAAGACGTTCTCCGGCAGCCAGCAGACGAAGAACACCAGCACCACCACCACGATCATGCGCAGCGCCTTCTGCCGGCGCGCCCACAGGCCCCGGTGCTCCTGGGCCGCCCGCATGAGGATGCGCACGATCAGCGAGTAGCACAGGCCGATGACGGAGAAGGGCACCAGGAAGCCGATGGTGACCTCCAGCCACTGGATCTCCAGGACGTTGGCGAAGCAGAAGTGCACCTCGCCGCGGTGCTGCGTCTGCACGATGGCAAAGGGCAGCAGGGTGGCGAGCAGGGACAGCGTCCAGATGAGGCCGCAGCTCAGCTTGGCGTGCCGCATGGTCCTCAGCGGGCGGCTGCCCATGGACGAGGCCAGCGCCACGTAGCGGTCGAAGCTCATCCAGGTCAGGAAGAAGACGCTGCTGTACATGTTGACCTGCAGGAACAGCGACATGAAGGTGCAGAGCACGGCGTAGTCGTAGTACTGCTCGTTCAGGTTGAAGACCTCGATGAGCGAGTCGGCCACCAGGATGAGGTCGGCCGCCGCCAGGTTGACGAAGTAGAGGTCGGGGATGGTCATCTTCTCCCGGTGGTGCAGGTTAACCACCAGGATCAATATGTTGCCGATGAATCCGATGGGGAAGAGGAGGACGGTGTAGAGGCAGGAGAGGCAGAGGCTGATGAAGTAGTACTGGTACTTGTCCGCGTTTTCCACCGCATCCGTGGCGTTGTGGTCGTACGACGCGTTCCGTTGTTCAGTGGCGTTTACGTATATTTGAACCAAAGAGGCCGTCCGCTCTTCCATGCTGCCAGCGAGGTCGTCCGGAGGGGTCCTGAATCATGGTCACGTAGGGGTCACCTTCGGCCGCTACATGCTTCAACTGTGTCCGTTCCCAGGCGTCCGTATCAAAGGGTTCACACATCTATGCTTCGTTTACACGCCGACGGACGTCAGTTCGTCTGAGCGGAGGCCCCTACATGTCGTTCGGTCCCATGTTGACGCCGAGGTTCATCCGTGGACAGGTGCCAGGCGGCGAGCACGCCGCTGAGGTGTTCCTCCATGTTTTAAAAATAGCCCCCCCGGCTCACATCGCCCAGAGCGTCCCGACCTGCAGACCTGAGATCAGGGGGACGGGCTTCTTTCTCCTCTTTTGAGACGTCTGTTTTTCACACGTTCTGATTCCAGTCCTACTTTGTCTCTTCAAGTCCATGTGCATCTTTATTCAGCAAACCTCCAGCCAGTGACGCTATCGGTGTGAAACCCGAGCTGTGGAGAGAAGGGAAGACATCATCTTTACATGGAAAAGAATTAGGGGCAAAGCCTTCGCACGAAAACAATCTGAAACGCGTCCTGATTAGAGCACGAGAAGAGCTGCACTCGTTTCAATCATCTGCAAAAAGTACTTGCAAATAAGTTTATTTTTTATTTGAGATGTAAAGTGGACATGACATAATTGGACTCCTCCTGAGAGTGGTCTAAGCGGCGCGTGTGTGAAATAGGATTCGTGAGCGCAGAGAGGACGTACATTAAAATGCAAGCTTCAGACTTAAACAGATGCATTGAAATACTCTGTTGAAATCCTCAGCCAATCACGGCTGAGTCTAACCCTGCTTGTCCAGACGCGCTTATTATTAACTGGTGAGATATTGTGTCTGTCTGTCTGTCTGTCTGTCTGTCTGTCTGTCTGTCTGTCTGTCTGTCTGTCTGTACCTACCTACTCCTATCCATCTATCTATCTATCTATCTATCTATCTCTATCTATCTATCTATCTATCTATCTCTATCTATCTCTATCTCTATCTCTATCTCTATCTCTATCTCTATCTCTATCTCTATCTCTATCTCTCTCTCTCTCTCTCTCTCTCTCTCTCTCTCTCTCTCTCTCTCTCTCTCTCTCTCTCTCTCTCTCTCTCTCTCTCTCTCTCTCTCTCTCTCTCTCTCTCTCTCTCTCTCTCTCTCTCTCTCTCTCTCTCTCTCTCTATTCACAGATGTAACTACAGCTGTGACACACCTTCCTCATCATCTCTACACTGTTGGATTGAAGTCTGATGAAGGATGTTCAGACTTGCTCTGGAGGTTGAAAGGTCACCTGACAAACCTTTAGCAAACATGCACAGCCTTTGTGCTTCTGTCTGCACTAGAGGAACCCCCAGCTATATTAAAGGTGCTGTAAGTGGTAATCCTTTGTAAATAGCTCTACATTCTGACAGCCATCACTGATATAGAGTGTCTGGTCAAGAAACATGGGTCTCTCAGTCCCTCCACTCTGCAGTAAACAGCCATCACTGATACAGAGTGTCTGGTCAGTAACATGGGTCTCCCAGTCCCTCCACTCTGCAGTAAACCGTCATCACTGATATAGAGTGTCTGGTCAGTAACATGGGTCTCCCAGTCCCTCCACTCTGCAGTAAACAGTCATCACTGATATATAGTGTCTGGTCAGTAACATGGGTCTCCCAGTCCCTCCACTCTGCAGTAAACAGTCATCACTGATATAGAGTGTCTGGTCAGTAACATGGGTCTCCCAGTCCCTCCACTCTGCAGTAAACAGCCATCACTGATATAGAGTGTCTGGTCAGTAACATGGGTCTCTCAGTCCCTCCACTCTGCAGTAAACAGTCATCACTGATATATAGTGTCTGGTCAGTAACATGGGTCTCCCAGTCCCTCCACTCTGCAGTAAACAGCCATCACTGATATAGAGTGTCTGGTCAGTAACATGGGTCTCCCAGTCCCTCCACTCTGCAGTAAACAGCCATCACTGATATAGTGTCTGGTCAGTAACATGGGTCTCCCAGTCCCTCCACTCTGCAGTAAACAGTCATCACTGATACAGAGTGTCTGGTCAGTAACATGGGTCTCTCAGTCCCTCCACTCTGCAGTAAACAGTCATCACTGATACAGAGTGTCTGGTCAGTAACATGGGTCTCTCAGTCCCTCCACTCTGCAGTAAACAGTCATCACTGATATAGAGTGTCTGGTCAGTAACATGGGTCTCCCAGTCCCTCCACTCTGCAGTAAACACTGTCATCACTGATATAGTGTCTGGTCAGTAACACAGGTCTCTCAGTCCCTCTGCTCTGCAGTAAACAGCCATCACTGATATAGAGTGTCTGGTCAGTAACATGGGTCTCCCAGTCCCTCCACTCTGCAGTAAACAGTCATCACTGATACAGAGTGTCTGGTCAGTAACATGGGTCTCCCAGTCCCTCCACTCTGCAGTAAACAGCCATCACTGATATAGAGTGTCTGGTCAGTAACATGGGTCTCCCAGTCCCTCCACTCTGCAGTAAACAGCCATCACTGATATAGAGTGTCTGGTCAGTAACATGGGTCTCCCAGTCCCTCCACTCTGCAGTAAACAGTCATCACTGATACAGAGTGTCTGGTCAGTAACATGGGTCTCTCAGTCCCTCCACTCTGCAGTAAACAGCCATCACTGATACAGAGTGTCTGGTCAGTAACATGGGTCTCCCAGTCCCTCCACTCTGTATTTAAATTCTAAAAAAGAATGTACGTTAAGTATTGTGTGAAGGGCGGACATTGTACGGCAAACTGTCTGTTTAACTGTGCACATGACAATAAACAATCTTGAATCTTGAATGTATGAACGAGAGATGAAAACGGAGGACCCTAAATGGACACATCTCGCAGAGTAAAACAGGTGCCAGAATCGTAAAGGCTTAGCAGCCAATCAATCCAAACTCCAGATTACACATCTGCCAAACAGCCTGCTTGATGTAAAAAGGCAAGAGGGGCCTGGAATCAAAAGCGACGTGTTAATGTGTCGTATTGTAACCTCGTTACAAGCGGCTGCACAGGTTTCACGCTGTTTAATGTGTTTGCTGTTGTTAGTCAGCGGCCCCCGAGAGTTGAAGAGACCGAGAGTAATTAATTAATTAACTACACTTCCTGTTCGTGTCCAAAATACAGGAGATGACAAATAAGAACATACTCGGAACTGTTGATTGCATTAAAATGCTATTGGAGATTTTACAATGGAGGGGAAATCCTGTCACCAAAAATGTCCATGTTTTAGTATTTAAGAAATTGAAGTGATTATTAGTTTTTTTCACAGCGTCACACAACAAGCTGTATTGATCAAGTTCAAGTTCAAGTTCTTTAATAGTTGTCATACAGAAGTACAGAATACTTTCATACAAAATGCTTCTTACTGTTACGCTCCAGAGACTGTGCTAGACAAGATAGTATCAAATAACATAATAACATAATATAGCATGAATTTAGAAGAAGAAAATGAGGTCACAGTTGTTCGGTATAGACATATGTACAATGTTCTGAGTTACCATATAATATACAATACACAATACTATGCAGTGTACTAATGTACAGTACTATCTAGTGCAAAGCAGAAATGGGATGAGGTACAATTTTAGGTACAATTTACAGTAAGGTGTACGAGTTGTAGTGCAATCCTTCATCCATAAATATCAAGTGTGGGGAGTGGGTGCTACAGTGTGTTTGTTTAAAGTGGGTGTGTGCTATAAAGTGTGTGTAGTGGGTGCTACAGTGTGTTTGTTTAAAGTGAGTGTGTGCGTGTGGATGTGTGTGCTATGTGTGTTTGGTGGTTGTTGTTGTGTAGTGTTCATTCATTGTTCGTTTAGCAGCCTGATGGCCTGGGGATAGAAGCTACTTCTGAGTCTTTCTGTGCTCGCCTTGAGACTCCTGTATCGCTTGCCTGACGGCAGCAGTTCAAAGAGGCAGTTGTTCGGGTGGCTCGAGTCCTTAATAATTCTCTTAGCCTTCCCCTTGCAACGCTTGTAGTAAATGTTCTGGAGGGTGGGGAGCCCCCCTCCAATTGTGCGTTCGGCTGAACGTGTCACTCTTTGTAGTCTGCTTTGGTCTTTTGCAGTGCTATTCCCAAACCAGGAGGTGATGTTGCCGGTCAAGATGCTCTCTATTGTACATGAGTAGAAGTTCTTAAGGATCTTCTGGCTGACTTGGAACTTCCTTAGGCGCCTGAGGAAGTAGAGGCGTTGTCGTGCCTTCTTCACCACACTGTTAATGTGTATGGTCCATTTCAAGTCCTCGGATATGTGGGCTCCGAGGTACTTGAAGCTGTTGACTCTCTCAACCGGTGCCCCGTCGATGCTGAGGGGGCTGTAGTCCTTGACCCCCGACCTCCTGAAGTCCACAATCATCTCCTTTGTTTTGCTGACGTTCAGGGAGAGGCTGTTTTCCTGGCACCATCCCGCCAGGACCTTGACCTCTTCCAGGTAGGCCCTCTCGTCGTTGGCAGAGATCAGGCCCACCACCACTGTGTCGTCAGCAAATTTGACGATTGTATTGCTACTCCGCTGAGCCACACAGTCATGTGTGTACAGGGAGTAGAGGAGGGGACTCAGAACACAGCCCTGGGGGGCCCCTATGTTGAGGGTGATGGATGAGGAGGTGCAGTTGCCTGCTCTCACCACCTGGGGTCTGCCAGTCAGGAAGTCCAAGACCCACTGGCAGAGGTCATAGCCCAAGCCCAGGTCCCTGAGCTTGGCTATGAGTATGGAGGGGACTATGGTATTGAATGCCGAGCTGTAGTCGATGAATAGCATTCTCACATAGTTCCCCTGCCTCTTGTCCAGGTGTGATGCTGCTGTGTGCAGCACATGGGATATGGCGTCCTCCGTGGACCTGTTGGGGCGGTATGCAAATTGCAGGGGGTCCATGTTGATGGGGAGGGAGGAGCAGATGTAGCCCTTTACTAGCTTCTCAAAGCACTTCATGGCTATGGAGGTGAGAGCTACAGGGCGGTAGTCGTTGAGGCAAGCAGGCTTGGATTTTTTGGGTACAGGGATAATAGTGGACTTCTTCAGGCAGGTGGGGATGACAGCCTGTTCTAAGGACAGGTTAAATATGTCAGTGAATACTGGGGCCAGTTGGTCGGCACAGACTTTTAGGACGCGGCCGGGGATGCCGTCCGGACCTGCTGCCTTCCTGATATTCACTTTTTTAAAGGTCCGCCTCACCTCATGCTCTGTTACCCTGAACACTGCGCCTCCATCAGCAGCCGACCCCCCCCCCCCCATTGCCGAGGCTTGTGAGCTGGTGTTGTTATTACCAGCATCAAACCTCGCATAGAAGGTATTGAGGTCGTTTGCTAAGGAGATGTCACTGTTCAGTTTGAGGGAGGCGCCTTTGTAGTCTGTCATCGTTTTGAGCCCCTGCCACATAGCTCTAGAGTCAGCTTGTTCAAACTGGAGTTCAATTTTATCCCTGTAGCGCCGTTTGGCCTCTGACACTGTCCTCCTTACGTTGTGTTGCGCCACCTTGTGGTCATTCATGTTGCCTGCCACTAGGCCGTCATTGTATGCTTTGGTGCGCTCTCTCAGAGCTTCACGGACGGATTTGTCTACCCAGGGTTTTTGATTTGGGTAAACTTTCATTTTGGTAGTGGGGATTGTTTCTTTCACCCTAGTACAGACATAGTCCAGCACTTTCTCCGTGTAGGCATTAATGTTATCTGTGTCGCGGAATACAATCCAGTCTGTGTTGTGGAACACTGACCGGATCGTATCCTCTGACGTCACATCCCATTTCTGCACCTCTCGCGAGACTACGGGAGTACTTTTAATTCTTTGTCTGTACTTTGGTGTAAGGAAAATGGATGCGTGATCTGACTTGCCAAAGCCACTATCAGAATGAGCCTTGTAGCCACCTTTAAATTGCGTGTAACAGTGATCTAGGATGTTACCGCCTCTGGTGTTGCAAGTCACATGCTGGTAGAAATCAGGCAATACCTTTCTCAGATTGGCGCTATTGAAATCTCCCAGTACTAAAATGGCGGCGTTAACGTTCGTCGCTTGTATATTATTTACCTCGTCGTGTAGTCTGGAGAGCGCGGCGTTGTTGTTGGCTTGCGGTGGAATATACACTCCGACCAGGACGATCGCCGTTAACTCCCTCGGGAGGAAGAAAGGACGACACTTGATGGTTATATATTCCAGTTCTGGGGAGCAGTGGTTGGATAATTCCTTCACATTCGTTGGATCACTCCAATTTTTGTTAAACATGAAGGCAATACCTCCACCACGTTGTTTACCGGACTCTGATTGTGTCCGATCCTTCCTATGGATAAAGAAGTGATCCGCTGGTTGAATCGCGTGATCTGGAACCTCCGGTGTTAGCCATGTTTCGGTGAAGCAAAGGACATTGCAGTCCCTAACGTCTCTTTGATATTGAATCCTTGCTCGGATGTCATCCAGTTTATTGTCTATTGATTGTACATTGGCTAGCAATATACTGGGAAGTGGTGTACGGTGTCGTCTGGATCTCAGCCTGTTTCGGATCCCAGCCCTTTTTCCTCGACGTCTTTTCCTGGGGTCTAGGAACAAAGGATCTGGTCCTAGTCTCCGGAGGATTTCTTCCGGCCATTGATGTGGTTCGGAAAGTTGATCCAGCGAGTAATCCAGTTGGTAAGTTTCCCGTAATCCAATGTCTATGAGTGACTGACGGTCATATACATTAAATGCACCAACAGTTGGTACGCACAAAACTCTAAAAACTATAAATATTAACAAAAGTAAACACAGTCTCGACGGAGCTAACAGAGAGGCAGCCGAACGGGGCGGCGCCATCATCATAACCATCTGTGACTCAGCTAGGAGCCTCTCTAACTGTACTGGGATCAGCTCTCTAACTGTACTGGGATCAGCTCTCTAACTGTAGTGGGATCAGCTAGGAGCCTCTAACTGTAGTGGGATCAGCTCTCTAACTGTAGTGGGATCAGCTCTCTAACTGTACTGGGATCAGCTAGGAGCCTCTAACTGTAGTGGGATCAGCTCTCTAACTGTAGTGGGATCAGCTAGGAGCCTCTAACTGTACTGGGATCAGCTCTCTAACTGTAGTGGGATCAGCTAGGAGCCTCTAACTGTACTGGGATCAGCTCTCTAACTGTAGTGGGATCAGCTAGGAGCCTCTAACTGTACTGGGATCAGCTCTCTAACTGTAGTGGGATCAGCTAGGAGCCTCTAACTGTACTGGGATCAGCTAGGAGCCTCTCTAACTGTACTGGGATCAGCTAGGAGCCTCTCTAACTGTACTGGGATCAGCTCTCTAACTGTACTGGGATCAGCTAGGAGCCTCTAACTGTACTGGGATCAGCTCTCTAACTGTAGTGGGATCAGCTCTCTAACTGTACTGGGATCAGCTAGGAGCCTCTAACTGTACTGGGATCAGCTCTCTAACTGTAGTGGGATCAGCTCTCTAACTGTACTGGGATCAGCTAGGAGCCTCTAACTGTACTGGGATCAGCTCTCTAACTGTACTGGGATCAGCTAGGAGCCTCTAACTGTACTGGGATCAGCTCTCTAACTGTACTGGGATCAGCTAGGAGCCTCTAACTGTACTGGGATCAGCTCTCTAACTGTAGTGGGATCAGCTAGGAGCCTCTAACTGTACTGGGATCAGCTCTCTAACTGTAGTGGGATCAGCTCTCTAACTGTACTGGGATCAGCTAGGAGCCTCTAACTGTAGTGGGATCAGCTCTCTAACTGTAGTGGGATCAGCTAGGAGCCTCTAACTGTACTGGGATCAGCTCTCTAACTGTACTGGGATCAGCTCTCTAACTGTACTGGGATCAGCTCTCTAACTGTACTGGGATCAGCTCTCTAACTGTACTGGGATCAGCTAGGAGCCTCTAACTGTAGTGGGATCAGCTAGGAGCCTCTAACTGTAGTGGGATCAGCTCTCTAACTGTACTGGGATCAGCTAGGAGCCTCTAACTGTAGTGGGATCAGCTCTCTAACTGTAGTGGGATCAGCTCTCTAACTGTACTGGGATCAGCTAGGAGCCTCTAACTGTAGTGGGATCAGCTCTCTAACTGTAGTGGGATCAGCTCTCTAACTGTACTGGGATCAGCTAGGAGCCTCTAACTGTAGTGGGATCAGCTAGGAGCCTCTAACTGTACTGGGATCAGCTAGGAGCCTCTAACTGTACTGGGATCAGCTAGGAGCCTCTAACTGTACTGGGATCAGCTCTCTAACTGTACTGGGATCAGCTAGGAGCCTCTAACTGTACTGGGATCAGCTAGGAGCCTCTAACTGTACTGGGATCAGCTAGGAGCCTCTAACTGTACTGGGATCAGCGAGGAGCCTCTAACTGTACTGGGATCAGCTAGGAGCCTCTCTAACTGTACTGGGATCAGCTCTCTAACTGTAGTGGGATTAGCTCTCTAACTGTACTGGGATCAGCTAGGAGCCTCTAACTGTAGTGGGATCAGCTAGGAGCCTCTAACTGTAGTGGGATCAGCTAGGAGCCTCTCTCTGGCGAAGCAGGATCCGCCCGTTCACACATGTACTGAGGCCAGATGGAGATCTGATAGATTATATAAATATATATATATATATGTAACGGTTGTGACAACGTCACCTCAAACTTCGATGCCCCGAGTGGGAGTCGAACCCCGGTCTCCCACACCGCGGGCAGCAACACAGACCGCTACACCAAGAGGTGAGTCCACTTCTAAGTACTGGGTTTATACCAAGAGGTGAGTCCACTTCTAAGTACTGGGTTTATACCAAGAGGTGAGTCCACTTCTAAGTACTGGGTTTATACCAAGAGGTGAGTCCACTTCTAAGTACTGGGTTTATACCAAGAGGTGAGTCCACTTCTAAGTACTGGGTTTATACCAAGAGGTGAGTCCACTTCTAAGTAATGGGTTTATACCAAGAGGTGAGTCCACTTCTAAGTAATGGGTTTATGCGTCTTTTGAGGATGAGACTGAGTTTAACCCACAGCACCGCTACTCACCCCAGCCCTTCGTGACTGCACTTCACGGTACCATCCATTACATATACATATATATATACAGTATATATTTCATTATGTCAAATAAAATCAATCAACTTAATTAGTGACACAATGAACACATCGTTCAAAATGCAACACGAAACATCATCCCAGACGATCATGAGTTCTGGTTAAATCAAAGTGTACTGCTCCACCACCGTGGAACGCGCTCTCTCTCTAAACACACACACAGATAAACACATCGGGAACTTACTTCTCGCTCCGCTCTCTGTAATGTGTCGCTGAACTGCTCCGGTCAGATGTGTTGATATCCTCATGTTGGGCTGGACTCTCTCTCCCTGTTAGACCTGTCTCTCTGTTAGACCTGTCTCTCTCTCTCTCTGTCTCTCTGTCTCTCTCTCCCTCTGTCTGTCTCTCTCTATCTCCTGTCTCTCTCTCCTGTCTCTCCGTCTCTCCCCGTCTATCTCTCTCTCTCTCTCTCCCTCTCTCTCTCTCTCTCTCTCTCTCTCTCTCTCTCTCCTGTCTCTCTCTCTCTCTCTCTCTCTCTCTCTCTCTCTCTCTCTCTCTCTCTCTCACTGTCGCCTCTATCCCTGCTCCACCTGCTGTTAGACCAGCCCAGAGGGGGGGGGGAGAGAGAGAGAGAGAGATGGAGAGAGAAAGAACTACATACAGAGACAGAGAGAGGGGGGGGGAAGAGACAGAGAGAGAGGGGGGGAGAGACAGAGAGAGAGAGCTACATACAGAGAGAGAGAGAGCTACATACAGAGAGAGAGAGAGAGAGACAGAGAGAGAGAGAGAGCTAAATACAGAGAGACATTGATTGAATTGATTGAAAACTTTAATTAACAGATTGCAGAATGGGTACAGTTTGGCATCCAACCAGAGTGCAAATGTAACAGTAAAGTGCAACAGTGATATACAATGTACAGGAGATTAAACTGGGTAATAGTCCTACGGAGTGCTACTGGGTAATAGTCCTGATCAGATGTGTGTACAGATTTGTATTATATAGAGACAGTATGACTACCACTGGCCAGCAGCATAACTAGTAAGAGTAGGATATGTACAAATATAGATATTAGTAAGGGACTATGTGCAGGTCTGTACAGACAGATATTTAGTGACTGTATGCTAAATTTGCTTAATTTGTAAAATAACACTATGTAACAAACCATCAAATACACTCACAGCACACACATCCACACGCACACACTCACTTTAAACAAACAACTCACTGCAGCACCCACTTTACCCACTTTAGACACTTAACACACTTTATATTTATTGATAAAGAATTTGCACTACAACTCATACCTCATTACACCTTACTGTAAATTGTACCTAATTGTACCTCATCCCATTTCTGCATTGTACATTGTATATATGTTGAACACTTTTGTCTACGTACTTGACTTCTATTTTATACTTATTTACTTATTTTATACTTATCTATTTTTATCTAGCACAATCTCTGGTGCAAAACAGAAAGAAGCATTCTATATAAAAGTATTCTTTACTTCTGTATGACAACTAATAAAGAAACTTGAACTTGAACTTGTATGAGTAACGGATCAGGAGCTATGCTCATTTGAACATTCAACGCTTGGTCTCTAGGTGGCGCTAGAGGGAAGGACACAGGATCACTGAAACCAACAGGATTCTACCTCTTCTAGGGATCATGCACGACACATTTGACATCCTTTTGAATAAAAAAGTATTCAGTCGCGGTAAATCCACAATAAGGTCGTCGGGGTAAATCCAAAATATCTCCGACGCTGTCGTTTTTGGGGATATCATTATTCGTGATCAGATTTGTTTTTGCAGAGCAGACCGGGAACTCTTCACTGTCAATAAAGAGGAGAATCACCAGGCTCTGTCCTCCAGGGCAGAGAGAGGCATTATTAATGTCCTCTGTTCTCAGTTACACCATGTGTCCAAACATTTACATTCACATTTACATTTAGTCATTTAGCTGAACGCTTTTATCCAAAGCGACTTACAAGTTCTGTACGACAAGTCATCAGGAAGGGCACAACTCTATCAGCTGAGTAACCAAACCAGGGGTGTAAAGTACTTGAGTACTTTGTTACAATACTTAAAGTACTGTTTTGGGGGATTTGTACTTTACTCGAGTATTATTAGGTTTGTATACTTGTACTTTTACTCAATTACATTTCAGAGGGGGAAAAAACATACTTTTTACTCAGTACATTTAAAATGCAGACCTACAAAGTGCAAAGTACAAATCTCGCAGGTCCAACTATTTTAATTAGTATATTTGTTTCTCAAACTAAAGTTAACGTTATTAATCCTGTGGCCGCACTTTATTTAAAAACAGCCAATCAAATCCCCATCAATGGAAAATGAACCCGCCCATACCCATGCTGATTGGTCCTTGTGCAAGACTAGAAAGCAAGCATCTTTGATTAAAGAATAGACGGTCAGAAAAAAGTTTTTACTTTTACTTATTTTTTTTTTCTATAATTTTCTCCCCATCCCAATTTAGTCCTTATGCCAATTCCCCCCCTCCCCTACCTGGTTGTTGTGCGCATGTTCCCCCTACTGGTCGGTACAAGAGAACCCTGAAGTCTACCACATGCTTCCTCCGACACATGTGGAGACAGCCAGCGGCTCTCTTTTCACCTGGCAGCGAGGACTCTTATTGGTGAAGCGTAACGCGTGGGAGGTCACGCTGCCTTCACCACTTCCTGCCTTTCGCTGAGCAGGCGCCCAGACCTGACCTGTAGGCGTCGCTGTCCACAACGCCAGATTACCACCCACGACTTCCCTCCCGCTAACTCTTTTTACTTTTTAGTACTTAAGTACATTTCAAAGTAGAAACTTTTTGACTTTTACTCAAGTGTGTTTTTACTTAGCCAGATACTCTGACTTTCACTTAAGTATAATTGCTGGGTACTTTTTACACCCCTGGTGCAAACCTACCTACTCCTCAAGTAGTGTTGAGTATAGTGTCTCCAACAGCCACCCAGGCAGGTGCAGTAAACACAGAGCTATCTGCACTCTGATACATCTACAGTAAATCTAATGTATTTTCTCTCCAACACAATGGAATATCCTACCATGTTTATTTTGCCTTGCTGGTATATACAGTACAGTGTATATATATACACACAGGGCTGTAGACTGTCCACCAACATGTCTTGTACCTACACTGTGTTTGGTGGCCTCTCAGGAACAGGGCTATTATTCCTTCATGAACATCAGTGAATCTATTAGAAGGATTTCTTCAATGTCATGTCATATCATATCATGTCATATATCATATCATGTCATATCATGTCATGTCATATTGTAGCGTTCCCGCTATAGCCGACTCACTGACTCACCGTTAGCTCTCACGTAGACTGGTAAAGCTACGCCTCCTAAAGTGTCTAAACGGAAGTACAGGAAGTACAGGAAGTACCGGCTACAGGCGTTTCCGGTTTCGACAAAACAATTATAGAAGCGTGTGAAGTGCACAACATTTCCTCGTTTAAGCCACTGCAACGGCTTTGCCTGAAGAATCTACTACATGACCGGGACGTTCTAGCTTGTTTGCCGACAGGATTCGGGAAAAGTTTGGTCCGTTCGGACTTCGGAGGCAGCTTCCAGGGGAAGTACATACGCCGGAAATTCTACCACATACACACTTTCGGCCGTAGTTCTTTACCAGGCTTTATCTCACGGAGGAGATAAAACTAGGAACGGGGTTAGTTCTCACGTTATGCTCTTATTGCAGCTCACTCTGTTACAGCATACAACAGCACCTCTCATTGCCCAAACTGGTCTGCGCCGGCTCTGCTAAACGTCCACCTGTCCTGCTCCACGTCAGCCCCTGCACTCTGGCCTCTGTCACCCCGCGGCCCTGTCCTGCTCCACGTCAGCCCCTGCACTCTGGCCTCTGTCACCCCGCGGCCCTGTCCTGCTCCACGTCAGCCCCTGCACTCTGGCCTCTGTCACCCCGCGGCCCTGTCCTGCTCCACGTCAGCCCCTGCACTCTGGCCTCTGTCACCCCGCGGCCCTGTCCTGCTCCACGTCAGCCCCTGCACTCTGGCCTCTGTCACCCCGCGGCCCTGTCCGGCTCCACGTCAGCCCCTGCACTCTGGCCTCTGTCACCCCGCGGCCCTGTCCTGCTCCACGTCAGCCCCTGCACTCTGGCCTCTGTCACCCCGCGGCCCTGTCCGGCTCCACGTCAGCCCCTGCACTCTGGCCTCTGTCACCCCGCGGCCCTGTCCTGCTCCACGTCAGCCCCTGCACTCTGGCCTCTGTCACCCCGCGGCCCTGTCCGGCTCCACGTCAGCCCCTGCACTCTGGCCTCTGTCACCCCGCGGCCCTGTCCTGCTCCACGTCAGCCCCTGCACTCTGGCCTCTGTCACCCCGCGGCCCTGTCCTGCTCCACGTCAGCCCCTGCACTCTGGCCTCTGTCACCCCGCGGCCCTGTCCGGCTCCACGTCAGCCCCTGCACTCTGGCCTCTGTCACCCCGCGGCCCTGTCCTGCTCCACGTCAGCCCCTGCACTCTGGCCTCTGTCACCCCGCGGCCCTGTCCTGCTCCACGTCAGCCCCTGCACTCTGGCCTCTGTCACCCCGCGGCCCTGTCCTGCTCCACGTCAGCCCCTGCACTCTGGCCTCTGTCACCCCGCGGCCCTGTCCTGCTCCACGTCAGCCCCTGCACTCTGGCCTCTGTCACCCCGCGGCCCTGTCCTGCTCCACGTCAGCCCCTGCACTCTGGCCTCTGTCACCCCGCGGCCCTGTCCTGCTCCACGTCAGCCCCTGCACTCTGGCCTCTGTCACCCCGCGGCTTGCACGCTGGCTGCCAGCCCCGAGATGGCGGAGTGCTGAGTGACAGCTCGGCTGACCAATTACTCCCAACTCAGGGTCGTTACAATATAGATATATATATATTATTTTGGATAAATAATGTGCAACTACTACACAAAAACGTGAGTACACAAGTTCAACTCAAGTTCAGCCCTATGTTACTCATTAGCACTAAAAGTGATTTTTCTTTATTGTGTAATGTTATCTTTCAAACGAGACCAGGCTTATGCATGTGCTATACGCATAACGTATAAAGATAAGCTTTGCAAAAAAAATATACAGTCCTAAAAAAAAAGAAAAAAAAGGCTGCTTTTTTGGGTGCATGAGGTTAAAACAATAAGGCATCTTTGAGTAAACTTTGAGTAGAGATTCAAGATTCAAGAGGTTTATTCATCACATACAGGCATAATAGTGAAATGACGGTGGCCATGCCCGCGTCGATTGTGCAAAGTATCTCGAGGTTGGGGCCAGCATGTCCTCTTTCTTGGAAATCAAAATATGGTCGTCGAAGTATTTGGCGAATTGGCTTTCTATTGATGCCGTAGATGTCGTTATGAGTTTGCTAATGGCTGATAAGCTGATATGGCGGCACGGTGGTGTCGTGGTAACACTGTCGCCTCACAGCAATAAGGTCTTTACCATGCTCTTTGTAAACTTTATGTACATTATACATGTTATGTCTTATTCTTATTACTTGTATTATTGCACAAATGTCTTATTCTTATTACTTGTATTATTGCACAAATGTCTTATTCTTATTACTTGTATTATTGCACAATCGCTGCGGGCATGACCTCCCGCATTTCACTGTATACTTGTATGCCGTGACAAATAAAACTCTTGACTTGACTTGACTTGAGGTCCAGGGTTCCATTCCCGCTTGGGGACCAGGTTTCCGCGATGCCAGCTACCCAGGTGGGGTATCTCCCGGGCCTTTCTGTGTGGAGTTTGCATGTTCTCCCCCTGTGTGCTCGCAAGGATTTCCCCCCCGATAAGAGAAACCCAATGGAAAAACATGCACAACAGCAGATTCGCCTTGTTGCGTCCGTGACGAAGACGGGCAGGAGCACTTGGATGGTCCCCTGGCGCGGCTCACGCCACGGCCCTCGTCTGCTCCCGGCTGCCCTTGGGGGGGGGGGGGGGGGGAGGACGACGGGATGGGTCAAGCGCAGAGGAGTATCTCATCGGCGATCCTAAAAGACAATGAATGCGTGTGTGTTCCAGTGTGTGTGTGTTAAAAACGAACCACTGTGTGTGCCGCTAAAACATTGAGTGTCGTTGCGTGCCGAATAAAGACCTTTGCGACGGGTCCTGCATTATATTACAGCTCGCTTCACTTGGCCCCGCCCCCGCCCCGCCCCCGCCCCGCCAGCCCCGCCCCCGCCCCGCCAGCTGTGGCACATGGAGAGCTAGTTTGCGTCTTGTCGGTCGCTGGCATCGCCACGCCTCGTACAGCAGCCCCCGCTTGCTCGCCATATCCGCAAGAAAGGTTTATAAAGTAATTAACCTGTTGGAAAATTCTTAATAAAAACCAAAAATTAAACAGTAAAAATAAAGTTTAAAAAAATTAAGTAAGTAAAAAATTAAGTAAAAATATGTTTTTCTAAGTTTATGAGAGCGGCTGTGAAACACGTCTTTATTGTTATTTTATAATTATTATTATTATTATTATTATTATTATTATTATTATTATTATTATTATTATTATTATTATTATTATTATTATTATTATTATTATTATTATTATTATTATTATTATTATAATTGTTGTTGTTATTTTATTATTATTATACTCATCATTATTATTGCTATTATTATATTTGAAAAGTCCCCTACCTGAGTAACCAGAGTAGCTCAGCTTGGTGACCTCCTGACCCCTGACCTCCTGACCCCCAGCAGCAGGGCCAGCAGGTGCCCGGGGGAGGAGGACCGACACACTGCAGAGATAAGACATTAGCGATAAAGAGAGACGTCACGACCCAGGTGCCAGGGAGACGGTCCCCCGGCGCCGCACCCTCCCAGAACCCCATCCGGCGTCCAGTCCAGTCTATCGACCAGAGGCGCGCCGTGACGCTGACCGATTCCAGATCTGGGCTTCCTCCAGCAGAATACTATTCACACTATTCAATTCATCACAGAGTCGAGTCATCGGGAATACCTCTCGATACAAGGTTAGGTAAACAGAGAGCTTCCTCTGGAGACTGTGTTTGCTTTAATTCAGGCCACGTGGACTGACTCACTGTCCTCTCAATAAGATTACACTGATGATATCTAGCCTTGCTAGAGCTTTTCTCTCTGTCTATTTTGGGACAAAAATGTTTCCCATCATACCTCTCGTGCCCTATTGGTCAGAGGAAGAGACGGTTCTGTCTGACCGTGCTCTGTCATGCCGCTCTGGATCTGGAAACCAAAACGAGACACAAAGTAAACAAGAGTGTGACGACAGGCGACACGTGGCCAATGTCACTCGCTGCTTCTCACAGGAGCTAACTGGTGCTCACAGGAGCTAACTGCTTCTCACAGGAGCTAACTGGTGCTAACAGGAGCTAACTGTTGCTAACAGGAGCTAACTGCTTCTCACAGGAGCTAACTGGTGCTAACAGGAGCTAACTGTTGCTAACAGGAGCTAACTGCTGCTCACAGGAGCTAACTGGTGCTAACAGGAGCTAGCTGTTGCTAACAGGAGCTAACTGCTGCTCACAGGCGCTAACTGTTGCTCACAGGAGCTAACTGGTGCTAACAGGAGCTAACTGTTGCTAACAGGAGCTAACCGGTGCTCACAGGAGCTAACTGGTGCTAACAGGAGCTAACTGGTGCTAACAGGAGCTAACTGTTGCTAACAGGAGCTAACTGTTGCTAACAGGAGCTAACTGTTGCTAACAGGAGCTCGCTGCGGCTCACAGGAACTCACAGGCGCTAACTGCTGCTAACAGGAGCTAACTAACTACTAACAACTTACTAACTTCTAACTAACTAACTAACTAACTAGCTAACTAACTAGCTAACTAACTAACTAACTAACTAACTAACTAACTAACTAACTAACTAGCTAACTAACTAACTAACTAATTAGTTAACTAACTAACTAACTAACTAACTGCTCACAGGAGCTCACTGGTGTTCACTGCTGCTCACTTTAATTTCAAACTTTAATTTAAACTCGAAAGGCAGTTGAGGTTTCCCTCATTTACAGAGTGTACAATACAGAAATAAGCAAGAGAAAAAGCGTATACAATCACACAGCATATAAAGTCACAGCAATAAGACAACAAGGTGAGGCAAATATTAAAATGTTTAATTAAAACACGTACAACTTGATTGACAAAGGTTGGAGATCAGGGTTTTAAACTCTGCAACGGGGAGAATCTCAAGCTTTAAGGACTGTTGGAGTTCATTCCATGAGCTAGAGGGGCGTCGTAGCAAAGGATTTACCCTGTTCAGAGCAAACTGGACCTTAACCTCTTAACATGCACCCAGAAACGCAGATTTTTTTTTACTTGAACTTGAGGACTGCATACTTTTTTTTGAAAAGCGTAACTTTATACTTTATGCTTATAGCACATGCATAAGCCTGGTCTCTTTTGAAAGATAACATTCTGAAGTTACTAATGCAAAAAAGGAAAATCACTTTTAGTGCTAATGAAATTGAGTAACATAGGGCTGAACTTGAGTTGAACTTGTGTACTCACATTTTTCTGTAGCAAAATATATATATAAAAAAAATAATAGGCATAAGCTGGAAAACACACATTTCCTCATCCATGGCGATTCATTCATTAATTGTTTTCACTTCTGGTTGTCGCTAGTCTCGTTTCACCTAGATCCCTTATTCACACACCCCCACGTGGGGTATCATTGGAAAGCTACACTCATTGGCTACAACCCTGACCAATAGTTTTCACAATAGGCAATGATGATTGACGGTTCTAGAGCATCGGGAGTCCGGGGTGGTAATCTGACACTTGCGTGTAAAAAGTTGCACGCCTGACATATCGTCATGTAACTCGAGAACCGAGGCACGGATTTGGTCAGGTGAGATGGCATTCGAACGGCAACAAATAGGGCTTTAATTCTATATATAATATGTTCAGCGAAAAATGTAGCCGCCAGCCGCTAGACTTTCATCTGTTCCGCCGGCGGGGGCACGACGACCCAGAGCCAACCCTTTCACTGCCACACGACAGCCGGTTAACCCTTTCCCTGTGACAATACAGAAGGTTAGCCCTTTACTATCACACAACCGACGGCGATGCTCCATTATTAGCATCATTAGCTCCGCAGATGCGGAGCTAATGATGCTAATGATGGAGCATCGCCGTCGGTTGTGTGATAGTAAAGGGTTAACCTTCTGTCGTGTGGCAGTGAAAGAGTTAAGAGGTTTTAAGGAGCATAAAAGGAATAATGGGGACCTGAAAATAAAAATAAACATGAACATATTGAGCGCAAATGTTCTGATTATCTGCATGACGTGCCGTTAATTACCGACGTAACTGCTATAGGGAGGAGTGAGCCATTCATTACTACAAATTAAATCCGATATAATATGCGCTCAGTGGCCCACACAAGACCACGGTATTCTTCTATCATATTCTATCATATTGTGAAAGCATACAGCAGCTTTCAGCGGTAAGAGGAGAAAATAATGTAGTGTTTGAATGAATGAATGAAAACTTTATTTAACAGATTGCAGAATGGGTACAATACAGTACAGCTCAATACACACAATTGTTAAGGAGATGCAGACCAGAGAAAGACGTTTGTCTTGTTTACATCAGGGTCCCCCATTTTCAATTCATCGTGACATTTATGACACACACAACATATACATGACATCATGACAATTATGACATAGGGACATACATGACATACAGGTATATAGTACTGTTACATTTGTGACATATACGATATGCAAATATACAGTACTGTTACCCATAGGTCCTAACAGAGAATATATACATATGATGGGGAGGAGACTGTACATTAGGAGGGGTGGGTGGGTGGGAGAAAATATATACATACGGTGGGGAGAAAATATATACATAGGCTACGGTGGGGAGGAGACTGTCCATTAGGAGGGGGGGGGGGGGGTAGTGAGACTTTAAAGTTTAAACCATTCAATGTTAACGTTAGTCAAATAATGACTCGCCTGACAAATTTGATCTGAGATGTCCTGCTATGGATATGAGATGTCCTCCGGTAGAGGTCAGAGGTGGATTATCTGGTTTATGATTACTATGGTGGGAGAGGATGACACACTTCCCCTTCATGACCACCGGGTGGCAGTGTGATATAAATAATAACTAGTAGTCTAATATACATTCATGAACCAAAACGAGCTGCTAGGAGAAGAACGTTTGATGTTTGCAGTTTTGAGATAAAACACACACACGCAAACACACACGCACACACACGCACACACACTAGTGAAGTGTCGGGGAGAGAGTCTCTCGCTCTCGGCTCCTTTCAAGATTCAAGATTCAAGATTGTTTATTGCCATGTGCACAGTTAAACAGACAGTTTGCCGTAAAATGAAAATCTTACTTTGCTAGTCCGCCCTTCACACAAAATCACACAATACTTAACTAAAAAAGTTTACAATTTAAATACAAGCGAGTGCTAAAAAATAAGGTAAAAATAGATAATTTTTTTTTAAAAGGATATAAGATATATACTGACATACTATCCGCTCTACCTTTGAGTGACACCTTCTCTGCTCTCCCCACAGAGATGGCAACCTCCACCCTCCTCTCAGCCCTTGCAACCTCCTTCGACAAGCTCTGTCCCCTCGTTGAGCAACCTGCCCGCCTATTCTCAGTCCTTGCCCCACAATGGTGGAATGAACTACCCATCCCAGTTAGGACAGCCGAAACACGTCCAATCTTCCGCCGCCGACTAAAGACGCACTTCTTCAACCATTATCTGAAATAAAAATAAAATAAAATAAAAACTCTAACCCTAACTAACCTTACTGTCATGCACTTGTCCTAATATACTAACCTACACTGTAGCACTCAACACTTGATGAACATTGTTACTCAGCTGATAGAGTTGTACCCTTCCTGATGACCTGTCGTACAGAACTTGTAAGTCGCTTTGGATAAAAGCGTTTCAGCTAAATGACTAAATGTAAATATACAAGGCACAGTGAGTAACATTGCACGTTCAGATTCACAGTGTTTACAATATAAAAATGGAGGTGACAATGGGTCACAGCAGCAGTTAAAAGTGTCTTTAGTGTCACAGTTCGGGGGAAGGGTGACAGTGAGGTCACAGCAGCAGTCAGGTCAGAGTGTCTGCCTGGCACAAAGAAAAAGAGGGGGGTGGGGGGGATCACAGTTCAAAAAAGAGTGTGTGTGTGTGTGGGGGGGGGGGGGGGGGGGGGCTAGGTGTGGGAGCTGGCATTCATAAGCCTGATGGCCTGTGGGTAGAAACTGTTTGTCAGTCTCGTAGTTCTGGCTTTCAGACTCCTGTATCGCCTGCCTGATGGCAGGAGGTTGAAGAGTCTGTGTTCGGGGTGTGCACTGTCCTTAACTCATTCTGCGCCAAACCCGAACTTTCTAGGGTTTCAAATCCAAGCGCTGAGCGCCAAACGCGAGATAGTTCGGGTTTAGATCCTTTTTTCGATTTTCCCATTCTAAACACTCGCGCGGACCTGCCTGTGTCTCCCTGGCACCGCTGCCTACGTTATAATTGCAATGACGATCGAATCCCGACAGGTGGCAGTATCGCTTACCTTTTTAACTGGGTCTCTCAGTACCTCAGTACCTCCGGCTGCAGGAATCCCCTCCCCCTCAAAGTGAAGCAGCACACAGCCATCTGTCGCCGATCTGCTCGCCTGAAACCTATTGTTTCCCGTATTATAGCCAGGCCCAATGCACACAAGTAATGGCGATCGCGATGGAACTACTGGGATTATTCATTTTGGAGTACCTTCTGACTAAGGTAAGGTCTATTTTACCGAACCTAAAACATGCTTTTGGTAACGATCGCAGCTTCGTAAAACGAACCCCCCCCTTGATGACTTTGTGATCGGAAACATTATGGTATATAGATATACCCTTGATTTGGAAATAATATAGGTTTCATATTTAATTTCATATCTCACGATCTAGAAAACGAGACTGGATTATTCTGAAACCGGTCGATGTTTAGCGTGGAATAGCGCACAAACGAAAGTATGTAGAAATTAACTGGTTTGTCCCTGTTGGACTATAAATAGTGCCTGTCAAATGAGCCATACTATTGTCTCCATAGCTATAATATAGAATATACGATGGGTCCGCAAACATCGTGAAAATGGTCAATAACGCTGGCGCCAGGGAGTAAAGATGGAAAAACAGCGTGGCAGTCGATGAGTTAATGATGTGCTCTCCTGGTGGCCCTGGTAGAGTAGAGTGGTAAATGTCCTGTAGTGAGGGGAAGGCTGCTCCTGATATGTGCTGAGCAGTTTTAATCACTCGCTGGAGTGCCTTCCTCTCCTTAGCAGTGCAGTTTCCACACCAGACCGTGATTGAGCTGGTAAGGACACTCTCAACTGTACTTCTATAGAAGTTGCTGAGAATTGGGGCGGCTAAGTGGCGCAGTGGGCAAGGCGCTCGCCACTACCGCAGGAGATGCTGGGTTCGAGCCCAGCTCTCGGCGTTGCTTCCGGCTTGGCTGGTCGTTCATACTAATACAATTGGCAGTGTTAGGGGGTGAGAAAGCCGGTGGGTGGGGATCGGACGTTGTGGACAGCGACTCCTACAGGTCGGTTGGTGCGCCTGTACAGCAGAATCAGGAAGTATCGGGGGCAGCATGAGCCTCCCACGCGTTACTCCTCGCCGCTGAGAGATCACGCTGTGCAGGTGAAAAGATGCGACGGCTGCCTCCTTGTGTACCGGAGGGGACACGTGATGCAAGGCTCCTAACATGATTCTTGGGGTGGGGGGAGTCTAACGTGATTCCTGGGGAGAGAGAGAGTCGCGCTCGGCTCCTAACATGATTCCTGGGGGGGGTAACGTGATTCCTGGGGGGGTGGGGGGGGGGGGGGGGGGGGAGAGTCTAACATGATTCCTGGGGGGGGGGGGGGGGGTAACGTGATTCCTGGGGGGGGGGAGAGTCTAACGTGATTCCTGGGGGGGGGGAATCATGATTATGACTTGCAACCGAAATATTTATATTGTTGTTGTTTTTTACTGCTGTTATTTTCCATACTAGTTTCCATTGCTCTCTCAGGTTAATAATGTTGTAGAAGAGGAGGCTGTGCTCGGTGCTCCTCTCGCCCGACGTGACCTGAACCAGAAGAACCCTCCGTCCGTCCGTCCGTCCGGCCCCCCGTGGTGTGAGATCCGGCCCGCGGCCAATTCAAACAGCTCTCTAAGTGACAAACCAAATGTTCTGACTTCATCATAGGTGGTCCGATGTTCGCCGCTGCGTGTAGTAAGATCCAATTTGCCCCGAAGACTGACTCATGTGTTTTTGCACTGGCTGAGCTGAAACCTCCTCCTCCTGCTCGGTGCTAATGCCCCGTCGCCCCCGAGGGCTGCTGCCTGAAACAATCAGGAGGTTCTCCTAACGCTGTTTCAGCATCACAAAGAAAACCCATCTATTTAACATACAGTGTTGTTTTGTTCTGGTTGTTGTATTTTCTCAAACCAAACAGAACCTCTGTGGTGTCGTGAATCATCTGCGATATTCAGTGAACTCGCACGAGCTTCGAGGGAAAACAGGATATAGGTTCATAACTGTTTTTTTCTCTCTATCCCGACCGCATTTTATGAATGAGTCATTTTGAGGTCTTTCAGGTATTTCTTTCTGCCAGGCGGGTGATGGAAGATGGCAGCTATAGAACCGTGGGATACTTTACAAGACGTGTAACTCTAGCCGGCAGTGACAACAGCGAGGCACGTCCAAACTCAGTGAATCATATTATATATATATTTTTTTATCGTTGTAGGTGTAGGGCAAGATTTCCCACACAAATCCCCCCAAATATCCACTATTCCTTATTTCAACACAGTGATTAATAGACAATTAGGGACTGGATTGTGAATATTAAAGGGGCTTTATGTAGAAATGCTAAATTCAGAGGCGAATAAATTCTATGGTACATTCTTGTAGTTGTTAGTGTTGCTCCAGTTTGCTCTTCTGATGTAAACCAATCTATCGCAGAGCCATACTATTCGACTAACTATTCTATTTATCTATTTTTACTCTGTATTTTGCTCTTTTATTACCGTCTATTTTTAAATAGTCTACTGTATATTGTGTGTGATGATCAAACCATAAAAAGAGGCCTATAGGGATGTTAGTGATCCTGGTGTGAAAAACTACGTGATTTAATGTTCCATTTTATTTTACGTCTGCACTTTAGACATTGCTCTTGATCTGCCAATTTGTCTTTTCTTTTTGCTGCTGTGAAGCACTTTGAGGTGCAATTTTATTATTATTATTATTATTATTATTATTATTATTATTATTATTATTATTATTATTATTATTATTATTATTATTATTATTATTATTATTATTATACTTTATTCACTTTAGACACTTTAACACACTTTATATTTATCTATTATTAAAGAGATTTGCACCACATTCAATACCTCATTTGCCACAACATTCTGGAACGTTCGTGATGATGTCATAGCTGAACATTCTAGAACCTTGCACTTCCATATAAGTAGGAGTTCCGGCCACAAACAGCCTTTCGCGTACAGAGTTCAGAGCATCAAGACAGAAGATCAAGAAAGCAGATGCTAAAGTCCATAATTTCCTCTCCTATTGCATGCAGCCAATAAGGTAATACCGAGCCATAGAACCAATGCTGGAGATGCCGAAGAGAAGAGACATCCTTGTCATCGTGTTGATCATGTTACCGTGGACTCTGCTCATCACCAAGGAGTACCGCGCCTCGGACAAGGACATTGTGGAGGTGGTGGTGTACACACGGCCACCGCCCTGGTCCCACGTGTTGCCCACCATCCACATCATCACCCCCACCTACAGCCGGCCGGTGCAGAAGGCGGAGCTGACGCGCCTGGCCAACACCTTCCTCCACGTCCCCAACCTGCACTGGATCCTGGTGGAGGACTCCCAGCGGCGGACGCCCCTAGTCACGCGGCTCCTCCGGGACACGGGCCTCAACTACACCCACCTCAACGTGGAGACGCCCCGGGACTATAAGCTGCCCGGCGACACACACCGCTTCCCCCGGGGCACCAACCAGAGGAACCTGGCGCTGCGCTGGCTGAGGGAGACCTTCAACGCCAACAGCAGCCCGGCGGGGATCGTCTACTTCGCGGACGACGACAACACCTACAGCCTGGAGCTGTTCGAGGAGATGAGGTCGACTAGGAAGGTGTCCGTGTGGCCGGTGGCCTTCGTGGGCGGCCTGCGCTACGAGTCGCTCAAGGTCAACGCAGCAGGGAAGGTCTACGGCTGGAAGACCGTGTACGACCCCCAGCGACCCTTTGGCATCGACATGGCGGGTTTCGCCATAAACCTGAGGCTCCTCCTCGTCAAGCCCCAGGCCTACTTCACGCTGCGGGGGGTGAAGGCAGACTATCAGGAGAGCAGCTTGCTCCAACAGCTGGTCACACTCGACGACCTGGAGCCCAGAGCAGCTAATTGCACTAAGATACTCGTTTGGCACACAAGAACAGAGAAACCCGTCCTGGTTAACGAGGGAAAGGAAGGCTTCTTCACGGACCCCAACGTGGAAATTTGACAACGTCTCCTCTTGTCAACGGTGGCGGTGGGCCGTGGACCCAGAGAGGAAAAGCAAGACTGAGTCTCTCCCTCAGCGCACGTCGTTAATCACCGCTGGTGGAAGCAGAATGAAGTTTCTTTCTCCCTCTTATCTTTCTCTATCTTTTTCTCTCTCCCTCCAGGCGCAGTCTGAGGTGATTTTTCCCATGGAGGCCAAGGGCCGTAGTTATTGTATTTTAGTCTTTGGTTACTTTCGATGCAGTATGTTGTCTCTTAAGTTATTGTAAGAATCATATACAAGTGATATGTTTGGTGCGAGTGTAACTGTGCCTCTGTGTTCAGTTCAAGTTTGGTTCCTACCTAACGGCTGCTATTGTAGTGATCGTAATGGTACATAATTCATCCACGGACTATTGTTAGGAACATTCTAGAACATTAGTTCCGCCAGAACATTCTGGCACGTTTGTGATGATGTCATAGTAGAACATTCTAGAACATCGAACATTCTTATTTAAGCGGTGGCAGTTCCTGTCATTCTAGCTTTCCAGTAACATACTGTATCGTGTAGGTGTACTCAATAAATACTATTCGCTCTGCCTCGAGCCACCGTCTCCGACTCCCATCTCTCGGCATTCTGTTTAGCTTTCTAGTAACGTATTGTATCTTGTAGTCGTGCTGATGAATATTAAAGGAGTTACCTTCGGCTCCGTGACACCGCCTCAGACTCCCGTCTCTCAGCACCACAAGGGGGTGCTAGTGAGGGTGAATATATAGTGAGGGTGAATATATAGTGAGGGTGAATATATAGTGAAGGTGAATATATAGTGAGGGTGAATATATAGTGAGGATGAATATATAGTGAGGGTGAATATATAGTGAGGGTGAATATATAGTGAGAGTGAATATATAGTGAGGGTGAATATATAGTGAGGGTGAATATATAGTGAGGGTGAATATATAGTGAGAGTGAATATATAGTGAGAGTGAATATATAGTGAGAGTGAATATATAGTGAGGATGAATATATAGTGAGTGAATATATAGTGAAGGTGAATATATAGTGAGAGTGAATATATAGTGAGGGTGAATATATAGTGAGGGTGATTATATAGTGAGGATGAATATATAGTGAGAGTGAATATATAGTGAAGGTGAATATATAGTGAGAGTGAATATATAGTGAGGGTGAATATATAGTGAGGGTGTGAATATATAGTGAGGGTGAATATATAGTGAGGGTGATTATATAGTGAGGGTGAATATATAGTGAGGGTGAATATATAGTGAGGGTGAATATATAGTGAGGTTGTTACCTGCTGCTCTGGCTAACACCCTGTTCTCCATCAGACCAGAGCACTAACTGTGTGAACCCAGGACAGCCAACACATTAGACGCACATGATGTCATCAACCATTTGTGTGTGTGTGTGTTATGTGTGTGTGTGTTTGTGTGTGTGTGTTTGTGTGTGTGTGTTTGTGTGTTTATAGCAACCAAGCACTCTCACACGTATCCTTTACACACACATGCAGGCATACATACACTTATGTGTACACACACATGGACACACACAGACACACACACACACACACACATGGACAGTTGGACACACACACACACACACAGACACACACACAGACACACAGACACACACACAACACGCACACACACATGGTTGATGACATCATGTGCGTCTAATGTGTTGGCTGTCCTGGGTTCACACAGTTAGTGCTCTGGTCTGATGGAGAACAGGGTGTTAGCCAGAGCAGCAGGTAGGTGTGCTGTCTGTGTGTGTTTATGTGAGTGAATGGGTTAAGTTATAAAGTGCTTTGGGTAAAAGCGCTATATAAATGCAGTCAATTCATAACTGCTGTCTGGTGACACACACTTAACATTCCCTTCACATATTACTGTACATGTTTTCATGTTAACACATCCACCGCCATAAACGGCGTACGACGTGTTTGATGTCCATGCTAATTCTGCCAAACCACGCTGCACGACGTTATTGAGATCATATTTAATTTTTTCGCCATGGTATTCATAATTCCGCCACCCAGCCTCTGCTGATACAGTGGGAGCCTGCACAACAGTGCAACGCTTCAACACCGTCGCCTGGTGGATGATCGGGCAAGTTACAACCGGAAATGGATCTGGTGATCTCGGTGCATCTGGGAAATCCGTCCGGCAGTCACATATCGTTGCGGGACTCTAGACACACATCCGTGTATATGGATCGCTGCCATGACTCAATAATCGATATGATTTGGGCGTTTATTGCGCCATACTAACCGGAAATGGATCTAGTCGATCAACGTCAAATAAGTGGGATCTTTTTCCTCCAGTCTCATCGGCGAACGGTAAGAGGCAACTAACGTTATTTTCAGCCCGATTGTACATGTCTTTATTTACAAACCATCTGATCAATAAATCAACCCATACTACATAAAGCATTTACTGACGATCACGGAATTATAAACGACCCCCCCCCCCCGTTCATCCGCGCATGATGAGTCATAACGTTTAGGATCGTATACAGTTGAATTTTTTAATATAGCTTGTATCGGCAACAAACGGCAGTTGATAATCTATATATGCGTTTAGGCCTATAACTAGCGTTCTAGGAATTACTGCAGAAAACGATAAAAACATACTTATATTCTAGACGGTATTTTCGTATGAATGTTTGAATGAAAAAGTATAACGTTCCTACATCCTGAACGATGGATAATCGATGTTGAATGGGCCATAGTAATGTCAATTTAGCAATACAATTTAAAAAGTTATAGCCCTGCAAAGAAGGTGAACATCTCCATAGGCTTAGAGTGGTGGCAGAGATGGGCATGAGAGGGGCAAACTGCGTGGCAGTTAATATGTTAAGGACCCCACATTGAGAGTTAATATGCCACCCCTGGAGGTCCCCGGACCCCACTTTGAGAACCACTGTGACCTTGAAAACCTTGATTTGATCAAACCAACACACTGATTGTGATTTATTCACAGAAATGAAGAATACGGAAGTGAGGTTTTTATACTGTATACTGTACATATTATTTACACAAACTATGTTCATATGTGTATGCATTGGTATGTCAGTGTGTATGTGCATGCATGTGCATGTGTGTGTGTGTGCTTGCCGTCTTGTGTGTATTTGCTTATGTGTGTATATTGATGTTTACTATGTAATCATTGTCTTACTGTACCATGTGCTTGCATGTGTGTGTGTGTGTGTGTGTGTGTGTGTTTGTCAGGTGTCCAGTATCTTTCAGTGAGGAGAGATGGTAGCCTCCATATAGAGAGAGTGAGCTGCAATCTGCTTGGGTTGGGGGTGTAAGTACTCATATTATGTGCATTACACAAACTAAAAACAGATATTGTCGGAAATACTAGAAGAAAGAAATGTCACCACCTTTGGCTGATAGTCATTTATTAATTTCTTAGGACTTCTTTTGGACTGGTCTAATAAATGTTTTAGGTTCTTAGATGGATCCTCCCGCTGCTTCCTCGTCCTCCTCCAGGGGTCACTGCAGGGCGTCACGGGGAGCGGCGTACTGGCTCATGTTAGGCAGGCCATGCATTATGCAGCAGCTTAGGCCACTGCGCTCGATCTTCATGTCCTCGGCTGCAGTCCACCTGTCGCTGCTCTGGTCGTAGCGCTCCACGTTGGAGATGATGGTGGAGCCACAGTTGCCTCCGACCACGAAGAGCAGGTCGTCCAGCACCGTGATGCCAAACTGGCTGCGGGGGGTGAGCATGGTGGGCAGGGCACGCCAGGAGTCAGTCAAGGGGCTGTAGGCCTCCGCGCTACGCAGGTCGATTTCACCGTCAAACCCTCCCACCTGAGGACAGGACACATGAGAGGAATGTTTTAGTATGTGGTTAAGGCAGGCAGGCAGACACTGTATTAATCCACTTAGGGAAATGGGGGCATCACAGCAGCATTGCAAGTCAAATTATACATATCTATAAAAATATCTAGTATAAAGCATTTGTCTCCGTGTGCACCTACCGCATAGACTTGTCCTCTGTACGCAGTGACTCCCACTCCGGCACGCCTGCTGCTCATGGGGGCGATCAAAGTCCACTGGTTGGTGTCTGGGCTGTAGCACTCAGCTGTGAGCAGACGCTCTGGCCAGTTGAGGCCACCACAGATGTAAACCTATAATAAGAAAGAATATTCTAATTTAGTTTATAGATTCCATTTTATTTCATTCTACTTTAATTGTCTGTTAATGTTGATGCACCAAAGTACCCAGACAATTTTTTTGTATGTGCAAGCTTACTTGGCAATAAAGACATTTCTGATTTCTGATCTAACAGTTCCTTGGGTTCATCTACCACCTTGTGTTCCTCAGTTCCACCCACCTTGCCCTGGAGGGCTGCTGCCCCTGCGTCGCTCCTGCGCCTCAGCATGGGTGAGATCAGTGTCCACTGGTTGGTTTCAGGTTCGTAGCGCTCGGCGGTGTTCAGTAGCACGTGTCCGTCAGACCCTCCCATGGCGTAGATACAGCCGTCCAATGCGACCACGCTGACGTAAGCACGGCGTGAGTGCATGGGAGCCGCCTGCAGCCAGCTGCGAGTGACGGGGTTGAACCTGCGCACACTGCTGAAATACTCTACGTCGTTCTTGCCGCCGACGCAGTAGACCAGACCGTGGACATAAGCGGTGCCGTGGACGGCCCGGGGACTCTCCACCTCAACGCTCACGTCCATCCATCCACCGGCTCGGATATCGTAAGCATCCATGGCATTGGTCGTGCTGACGCCACTCCAGCCGCCGATGGCCAATAGGACCTCCTTGGGCAGGCGTGGGCGGGTCAGGGGGTTTGGGAGCCTGTCGGAACCAGGGGGGTTCAGGACGCTGAGGATGAGGGCCCTGCAGTCATGGTTGTCCCTCACCACAGGGTTGTTCTGGACGTTGTTCAGGAAGTAGTCAGGCCTCATCAAGCCCATGCGAACCTGGGGAGAGACAAGCAGACAGCGGGTACAACTTAGACAGCGGTTGTAGGCGGTTTCACTGGAATTCTGTTGCTAGGGAACAGTTTGGACCCAAATGTTTGAGAACCACTGTACTAGGGAACCTAGTGTTGTTTTAATGCAATGCACAGTAATACAATTAGTTACCTTGGGCAGCAGCAAAGGGATGTGTGTTTTACGCTCCTCACGGGAGTGGTCGATCCAATGGAGGACGGCCTCGAACACCGTCTCCTCGCTCTTCATGTTCAGGTCATCCCTCTCGATGATGTCCACCAGTTGCTGCAGGGATAGCTCTACAAACTCCTGTGAGACGCGCAGCATCTCCTCAAAGTGGCACACGATGAAGAGTTGGGCCTTGCGCCTCAGGTCAGGGCAGTAGTAGATGTCCGCGAACCTCCAGATGCCAACACAGTTTTCCAGAGACAGCTGGCCCTCTAGGAAGTCATAGCATGCTGCTACTATTCCAGTGACGAGAAGCTGGTCTGCAGCCACCAGAAGGTCTTCCACGTTCTCTGCTGTCACCGGCACAAAGTGTGTGTAGGCGTACTCTATGATGAGCTGCATCATACCCGGGGACACCCCAGGGATACTGTAGACTGGGTTCTCTGAGTCGCTCCCCTCCATTCGAGTGAAGAGGTTTCTGTGGGATGCAGAGTATAGAGATATCTGATGAGTAAACAGTAAGCAACATTCTGTCCTGTGTACTAATATATTTTCACTGTAGAAGTATAGGGTCTTAGCACAGTAGAAGTATAATATCTTTCTACAGTAGAAGTACAGTATAGTATCTTTCTACAGGAGAAGTACAGTATAGGGTCTTAGCACAGTCAAAGTAAATTATTCAAATCAAATTAATTCATTGAAGCGTCTAAGATGATGGACACATCCATCCCTACCAAGCTAACCTGAACCAAGCTAACCTGAACCAAGCTAAACGTACCTGAAATAGTCGCTGCAGCAACACAGGATGACCTTGTGGGCGTTAAACTCAGTGCTGTTGACTTTAATAACCACATCACAGAACCTTCCCTCCAGACGCAGTTCATTAAGGATTGTACAGGACATTGTTTCCTTTTCCATGTGGGGATTTAAAAATTGTATCTACAGAATATATTCAAGCTTACAGACAAGTAGCCGGAAACAACAAGTGAGATCTTCACTTGTCTTCTGAGATCTGAGATCTTCTGAGAGAATTGTTGAATATACACAAATGTTCTAGAAGAATCTAGAATGTTTGATTATGACATCATACTGTGACATCATACTGTGACATCACAACGGAACATGTTTGAGTTCTATTTGAATAATATAAATAATATGTATAATATTAGGGCTGTCCCGACTAAGGATTTGTATAGTCGACTTGTACTCACCAAAATTAGCCGATAGTCGACTATTAGTCGACTATGAAAAATAAAAATAAAAGTATAATAATTATTATTTTTTTAATATTTTTTTTATCATTCCATTTGGGCTGTGGGGGTGCTTAATGTCTGAAGGAGTCGACGGAAGGCTTCTTGTCCTCTGCAAAAGCATGCAATTGGTCCACTGATGGATACATCTTGATATTTGTCTAGTCTAGTGTGTTCATTAGATGGGTGAAATCCTCTTTCAGTGCCTCTGTGCCTGTTTTATTAGGCAGTTAGCCTCTGGTATGCATACCATTAGCGTTAGCCACACTTCTAGGCCTCTTTTCTTTTGGAAAGAATGATAAAAAAAATACAAAAAAAACTAAAACAAATTATAATAATAATAATATATATTCTTTTTTGCATTCGACTAAGACGTTGATTGATTGATTGAAAAGTTTATTAACAGATTGCAGAATGGGTACAGTACAGTACAGCTCAATACATACAATTGTTAAGGGGATGCAGACCAGAGAAAGACTTTCGTCTTGTTTACATCAGGGTCCCCCATTTTCAATTCATCATATGGCAGTCGACTACTGTAATAGTAGTAAAATAATGTAATATAATAATAAAGTATAATATATTTAGCTCCCATTTGAATAATATAGATATTATGTCTAAAAACATGACATTCTTTAGAAGTCTTAAAATATATATTTTTTAATTTAACACTTTGGGTGCCGGAAAACGCTTTTCCAGCGTCATTCCCGGCCATGCTCAAGTTGCCGAAGGACGCTTTACAGCGTCTTTAATATCAATATTTCAAAAATCTGTGATCGGATTCATATTTCCCCTCCGCTGGCCTGAGATCCACCAGGAGGACCCACTGAGCTCTCTGGCGGTTCAGGAGCACCATCTGGTGGCCGATCGGCGCAATCGCCAAACAGGAAGTGCTGTGGAGGTTGTGCTGGTCGGCCATATTACTTCCGGGCACTCGGTTTGGCTGCCGGCACTCTGGCTCGTCACAATATATAGCGATCCATTGCCAATAACTCGATAAACAACATGATTTGGACGTATATATAGTATTATACAAGCTGGAAATGGTTCATCAGGATAAACATCCCATAATCGAAAACGGTCTACACCACGCTGATCGTCCAACGGCGCGAGGAAGATCCGGTAAGATTCAGCGTTATTTTTGAACGTGTTCCATATAAACTGTTATGATGAACATATGACCCACACTAGATGAATGATATAACGCTGCCCACGGAATTATAAACGATCCCCCGCCCATCCGGTCATCATCAGATCATACGTAGATCATTCTAGAAGTACGTCCAATTGAAATTTTTTATATCGCCCCGATTGCCATCAAACTGTATTTCATCATCAATATAATGCATTTGGGGCTATAGATCACATTCTGGAGAAAGCTGCAGAAAGAGATGAAAACATACTTATACATTAGACCATACTTTACTATGAATATGTGAATGAAAAAGTTTAACGTTGCTACACAATGAACAATACATATAGGACTTTGAATGGGCCCTAATAATGGCAATGTAGCAATAGAATTTAAAAAGTTATAGCCATGCAAAGAAGGGGTACTTCTCCATAGACAAATAGAGCTGGCAATCTATGGTATATCATGAATTTAACCCATGGCACCCAAAGTGTTAAACAAAAATAAATGTAAAATAATAACGTTATTTATATAGCACCATTCATACAGATTGCAGCTCAAAGTGCTTTACACAAAAAACGAAACAAAAGGATAAAAAAGAAAATAAGAAAATAATTACAATCACTCCATAAGGATGGAAATGATAAGACATTAAAATGATAAAAACGGTAATAAAACAACTAGATAAGATAGTAAAAATAGCTAAATAAGACAAACAGTAAGTCAATAACATAAGACAATAAAACAATTACAAATAAAATAATAATTAAAATAATAAAATAGCTAAATTAGATAGTAAACAATAAGAAAAAATGTAATAACACTAAAATAAGACATTACAAAAGAACAAAAAAAATATAAAAAAAAAATACATAAAACAATGATAACAACGATAATAAAATATTTAAGTAAAAATAATAGAAATAAAGAAAAATAAGACAATAAAATAAAGATAATAATTAATTACAGTATAGTATCTTTTTACTAACCAAGCTAACCTGAACCAAGCTAACCTGAACCAAGCTAAACTTACCTGAAATAGGCACTGAGGCCACACAGGATGTTCTTGTGGGTGTTAAACTCAGTGCTGTTGACTTTAATAACCACATCACAGAACCTTCCCTCCAGATGTAGTTCATTAACACTTTGACGACCACGGTTTGCAGTGTAATATGGTTCTAGAGGACCAGGGTTTGTCAACAAACCGATGTACTTTTGGATAGCTATATATATACTTTATAGTATTGCTATCTGTCCATTCTCATTGTCACTTGAGTGCATAAACCGTGCCTTCATAATGGCTTAAAGAAAAATCCATCGGTTGGTTGTCATTTTATAGCGTCGTGAATATAAGCTTTATCGCAGTTTTCGTCTAAAGGCTAGTCACGTTATATCGAACGGCATTTCTGTTGTATATATACGAATGAAATAAAACAAACTGCTTAGCATCCGGACTATTACAGAGCATCTATGGATGAAATGGGGGTGGCGGGGGACGCCGATTAGTATTATTGATTAGCAATACAGTGTGCGTTCAAGTAGCCACATTCAATGATCGATCGCTTGCGTTTTACAACAATGTCCAATCTGGCTGTAAGGAACAGGTAACAAGGAGGAATGACGCTACAACCATCCCAACAAACCACAAGCAATAAATACTGACATTAAGGGGACGAGGACCCGGAGAACTGGGACCGGGAGTTTGAGGAAAGAACCCAGGAGGGGCATAGCATCCAGGGGGGTTGAAAACGGGTGCAGAGGCCCGGAGAGGGGGGGTGGGAATGGGAACAGAGGCCCGGAGAGGGGGGGTGGACCTGGGGACAGAGGCCCGGAGAGGGGGGCTGGACCTGGGGACAGAGGCCCGGAGAGGGGGGCTGGACCTGGGGACAGAGGCCCGACGAGGGGGGGTGGGGACGGGAACAAAGACCCAGACAGGGGGGATGGACCCGGGAACAGAGGCCCGACGAGGGGGGGTGGGGACATGGACAGAGGCCCGGAGAGGGGAGGCGGGGAGAGAAACAGGGGGTCGGTCAGGAAATCTGGAGCCAAGGGGCGAGGGCAAGGACCCCGGAGCAGGATCCCGGACGAGGGACCCTCCCGTCGCTGGACTAGGAACCGTATCGGGGGAGGTGCGACGGCGACGACCCCCGGAATTGGATCCAGCGCAGACCACAGCGCAGACCACGGCGAGGACCACGGCAAGGACCACGGCGCCGATCACGGCGTAGGGCTGGACCAGACGGGGAGCCAGGACCAGTCGAGGAGGAACCAGGATCAGACGAGAAGCCAGGACCAGTTGAGGAGCGGGGACCCGGCGTAGCAGCCAGACCAGGTGTAGAGGTTGGGCAGAGGCGTCCTGCCTCCTCTGGCCCCCTGCTGGGGAGCACCTGGGCTGGGCGTCCTGCCTCCTCTGGTCCCCTGCTGGGGAGTGCCTGGGCTGGGCGTCCTGCCTCCTCTGGTCCCCTGCTGGGGAGTGCCTGGGCTGGGCGTCCTGCCTCCTCAGGCCCCCTGCCGGGGAGCACCTGGGCTGGGTAGAGCGTGGAGACTGGACCGGTCTTGGCGGCGAGACGTGGCGTAGGGGCTGGAGAAGGAACAGTAACAGCCGGAGCTGCCCTAGCAGGAACCAGGCTGGCAGTGAAGGTTTGGTTAGCTGCCTGTGCAGTGCTAGGTGCTGGTACTGTGCTACCCGCAAGGGCTACACTAGCCGGAGCTAAGGGAGTAGCTACCAAAGCTTCACTAGTAGCAGGAGCCACACTAGCAGTAGGGCCTACGCTAGCTCTCTGTGTTGTGCCACTCCTCTTAGACTTGCTAGCCTTATGTGACTTGCTAGCCGCAAGTGCTATGCTGGCTAGGCTAGCTGCGCTAGCTATTGAGGCCTGGTTAGCTTCAGGAGCTAGGCTAACCGTGATGGTAATGCTAGCTGGGAGGACCTGGCTAACTGCAGGAGCTAGGCTAACGGTAGGGGCTGGGTTCGCTGTGGATGCAGGACCACGAATACGACATAGATCAGAGGCTGGGGGGCAATTATGCCTCTCCATGAGGACTGCGATCCGGATTCTGGTCCACTATGGATTGGATGGTCTTAAACAAAAATACCCATTTAGCTGGGTTGTAGCTAGCCATATCGCCCTCCATCAACTTAAGGAGTACACTCATAGTGCCCTTCAATCTGTCCGCAGGGTTCAGCAATGGTGGCGTCATTCTGTTACGACGGGGTAAGGTGGAGGTAGAACCCAAGGCAGCAGGACGAGAGCGAGCAGGGAATGAGGCAGGAGACGACGGTCACGATTTAAAGAGCTTTTACTTAGCAACATGACAAATGTACATTCAAGCACAAACAATAGGCACAGCCGCGCTGGCTCTAAATACAAAACCTAACCAGAAGACGGACTGAACACACGAAATAAAAGAGCAATTGTGGTAGATTTCCACCAAAGCAAACTGTGTATATATTATTATTGTACAACAATCAACGATTACAGAATGGCAAACAACAAGAGGTACTATACATTCACAAAATCTCTCCCCCGCTCCTCTATCTCTATAACACAAGAAACAAGAGACACATCGCTCACTTGATACCGCAGCTGCCTGTCTCAGACTTCCTCAGGTGAAGATGAAACAGGCAGGCGCTGATTAAGTGAGAGATAGTGACCGTTTGATCTTCCTGGGAAAGTCAACAAATGGGTGATTTTACAACCCAGTGCTCTAGAACCATCTGGTCAGAACAGATTGAATACAAAGATACTAAAGAAACTGCCTTGTAAGGCGCCAGACAAGCCCTAAGGGGGGGGGCAGCTGTCTCTTCTGAAACAAAGGGACAATTTGATCAAAGAGGGACCGTTTGAATCCACTCTGTGACCTAATCAGTTCAAAACGTCACTGTAGTGATTTAGCCAATGGAGAGCTAAAAACAAGTGTTCTCCAATGAGAAAGCTCGAGGCGAGTTTTGGAAACGCCCGCTTGCCGTAACATTAGAGGCGGAGCCTAAATTTGGATATGGCCAAACTCCTCGCTAGGAGAGAGACAAAAAAAACCCACGAGACCAGACCAGGAAGCAACTACAGAATACACACTCTTTTTCTCCACTAGACCCAGCAGCAGAGAGACCGACGCAGCAAATCTACCGTTGAAGAAGCCGAGACACGAGAATGTTTATAGACAAGCCTTTTTATTGAGAATTTAGCCTGAATTCTACGAACCTCCGGCATAGGGGATGCATCTCGTAGGTTCATTGCACATTATTTCTTTTGTAACATCTGATTGAAATCCTTTTTCATTAAAAACGGATTCTCTTCAAACTGCTCGGACTTCGATTTATTCAACGGCCGCGCCGTGGTTCTCTCTCAGGTGTACGAGCAGAAACCAGATTATACATTGGTTATCTGCATTTGGCGAGAGTAGTACTTCCAAGAGCTTTGTAAGGTTTAAATCACAACGCAGAGTAGGACGACGCAGAGTAGGACGATTAAGCTAGGAAGTTACTACACAATAAAACAGAAAACTAATATACACTTACTTTAGACAGAACTCAACTACAGGGCAAGGACGACGTTTGACAAAGACATCACAGGAACAGGTAACAAGGAGGAATGATACCACAACCATCCCAACAAACCACAAGCAATAAATACTGACACTAATTAACACTAATTAATAATGGACGACAGCTGGGGGAAGAAAGGAAATAAGAACTAATACCATAATCAAACACAACAGGAACAAGGACTAGGCTATACAACCCACCGAATCAGAGATACAAACACAGAGAACAACCTAAACAGATAACAATTGTAACATCAACAATAAATGCAACGACAGCATACTGTTCAGGAGATTTATCACCACAGCGTGCATCATCTGTAGGTGATCGCTAGATGGCGCCATGATACCACTGTTCCTTGTCTGGGACAGCGAGACCCATTGTTCACACTGTGTCTGTGGTGTTGACTCTCCCAGCCTTGAGCTGGTCTGGGAGTGTAACACAAGGTGCAGTATACACAAGGTGCAGTATACACAAGGTGCAGTAAACACAAGGTGCAGTATACACAAGGTGCAGTATACACAAGGTGCAGAGTAAATACAAGGTACAGTAAATACAAGGTACAGTAGACACAAGGTGCAGTAAACACATGGTGCAGTATACACAAGGTGCAGTATACACTAGGTACAGTATACACAAGGACCAGGTGCAGTAAACACAAGGTGCAGTATACACAAGGTGCAGTAAACACAAGGACCAGGTGCAGTAAACACAAGG
>NC_140178.1:2214718-2266782 GCF_963971535.1 Notolepis coatsorum
CAGCAGTGGTCGCTAGTTTACTAGACGATGACCTTTACATAGAGGTAAGACTGCTAGCTTACTAGTAGATGACTTTACATAGAGGTAAGACTGCTAGCTTACTAGTAGATGACTTTACATAGAGGTAAGACTGCTAGCTTACTAGTAGATGACTTTACATAGAGGTAAGACTGCTAGTTTACTAGTAGATGGCTTTACATAGAGGTAAGACTGCTAGCTTACTAGTAGATGACTTTACATAGAGGTAAGACTGCTAGCTTACTAGTAGATGACTTTACATAGAGGTAAGACTGCTAGCTTACTAGTAGATGACTTTACATAGAGGTAAGACTGCTAGCTTACTAGTAGATGACTTTACATAGAGGTAAGACTGCTAGTTTACTAGTAGATGACTTTACATAGAGGTAAGACTGCTAGTTTACTAGTAGATGACTTTACATAGAGGTAAGACTGCTAGTTTACTAGTAGATGACTTTACATAGAGGTAAGACTGCTAGCTTACTAGTAGATGACTTTACATAGAGGTAAGACTGCTAGTTTACTAGTAGATGACTTTAGATAGAGGTAAGACTGCTAGTTTACTAGTAGATGACTTTACATAGAGGTAAGACTGCTAGTTTACTAGTAGAGGACTTTACATAGAGGTAAGACTGCTAGTTTACTAGTAGATGACTTTACATAGAGGTAAGACTGCTAGCTTACTAGTAGATGACTTTACATAGAGGTAAGACTGCTAGCTTACTAGTAGATGACTTTACATAGAGGTAAGACTGCTAGTTTACTAGTAGATGACTTTACATAGAGGTAAGACTGCTAGTTTACTAGTAGAGGACTTTACATAGAGGTAAGACTGCTAGTTTACTAGTAGATGACTTTACATAGAGGTAAGACTGCTAGCTTACTAGTAGATGACTTTAAATAGAGGTAAGACTGCTAGCTTACTAGTAGATGACTTTACATAGAGGTAAGACTGCTAGTTTACTAGTAGATGACTTTACATAGAGGTAAGACTGCTAGTTTACTAGTAGATGACTTTACATAGAGGTAAGACTGCTAGTTTACTAGTAGATGACTTTACATAGAGGTAAGACTGCTAGTTTACTAGACGATGACCTTTAAATAGAGGTAAGACTGCTAGTTTACTAGTAGATTACTTTAGATAGAGGTAAGACTGCTAGTTTACTAGTAGATGACTTTAGATAGAGGTAAGACTGCTAGCTTACTAGTAGATGACTTTACATAGAGGTAAGACTGCTAGTTTACTAGTAGATGACTTTACATAGAGGTAAGACTGCTAGCTTACTAGTAGATGACTTTACATAGAGGTAAGACTGCTAGTTTACTAGTAGATGACTTTACATAGAGGTAAGACTGCTAGTTTACTAGTAGATGACTTTACATAGAGGTAAGACTGCTAGCTTACTAGTAGATGACTTTAAATAGAGGTAAGACTGCTAGCTTACTAGTAGATGACTTTAGATAGAGGTAAGACTGCTAGCTTACTAGTAGATGACTTTACATAGAGGTAAGACTGCTAGTTTACTAGTAGATGACTTTACATAGAGGTAAGACTGCTAGTTTACTAGTAGATGACTTTACATAGAGGTAAGACTGCTAGTTTACTAGTAGATGACTTTAAATAGAGGTAAGACTGCTAGTTTACTAGTAGATGACTTTACATAGAGGTAAGACTGCTAGTTTACTAGTAGATGACTTTAAATAGAGGTAAGACTGCTAGTTTACTAGTAGATGACTTTACATAGAGGTAAGACTGCTAGCTTACTAGTAGATGACTTTAAATAGAGGTAAGACTGCTAGCTTACTAGTAGATGACTTTACATAGAGGTAAGACTGCTAGTTTACTAGTAGATGACTTTAGATAGAGGTAAGACTGCTAGTTTACTAGTAGATGACCTTTAAATAGAGGTAAGACTGCTAGTTTACTAGTAGATGACTTTACATAGAGGTAAGACTGCTAGTTTACTAGTAGATGACTTTACATAGAGGTAAGACTGCTAGCTTACTAGTAGATGACTTTAAATAGAGGTAAGACTGCTAGCTTACTAGTAGATGACTTTACATAGAGGTAAGACTGCTAGTTTACTAGTAGATGACTTTAAATAGAGGTAAGACTGCTAGTTTACTAGTAGATGACTTTACATAGAGGTAAGACTGCTAGCTTACTAGTAGATGACTTTAAATAGAGGTAAGACTGCTAGCTTACTAGTAGATGACTTTACATAGAGGTAAGACTGCTAGTTTACTAGTAGATGACTTTAGATAGAGGTAAGACTGTTAGTTTACTAGTAGATGACTTTAAATAGAGGTAAGACTGCTAGCTTACTAGTAGATGACTTTACATAGAGGTAAGACTGCTAGTTTACTAGACGATGACCTTTAGATAGAGGTAAGACTGCTAGTTTACTAGTAGATGACTTTACATAGAGGTAAGACTGCTAGCTTACTAGTAGATGACTTTACATAGAGGTAAGACTGCTAGTTTACTAGTAGATGACTTTACATAGAGGTAAGACTGCTAGTTTACTAGTAGATGACTTTACATAGAGGTAAGACTGCTAGTTTACTAGTAGATGACTTTACATAGAGGTAAGACTGCTAGCTTACTAGTAGATGGCTTTACATAGAGGTAAGACTGCTAGTTTACTAGTAGATGACTTTACATGGAGGTAAGACTGCTAGTTTACTAGTAGATGACTTTACATAGAGGTAAGACTGCTAGTTTACTAGTAGATGACTTTACATAGAGGTAAGACTGCTAGTTTACTAGTAGATGACTTTACATAGAGGTAAGACTGCTAGTTTACTAGTAGATGACCTTTACATAGAGGTAAGACTGCTAGTTTACTAGTAGATGACCTTTAAATAGAGGTAAGACTGCTAGTTTACTAGTAGATGACTTTACATAGAGGTAAGACTGCTAGTTTACTAGTAGATGACTTTACATAGAGGTAAGACTGCTAGCTTACTAGTAGATGACTTTACATAGAGGTAAGACTGCTAGTTTACTAGTAGATGACCTTTAGATAGAGGTAAGACTGCTAGCTTACTAGTAGATGACTTTACATAGAGGTAAGACTGCTAGTTTACTAGTAGATGACCTTTAGATAGAGGTAAGACTGCTAGTTTACTAGTAGATGACCTTTAGATAGAGGTAAGACTGCTAGTTTACTAGACGATGACCTTTAAATAGAGGTAAGACTGCTAGTTTACTAGTAGATGACTTTACATAGAGGTAATACTGCTAGCTTACTAGTAGATGGCTTTACATAGAGGTAAGACTGCTAGTTTACTAGTAGATGACTTTACATAGAGGTAAGACTGCTAGTTTACTAGACGATGACCTTTAAATAGAGGTAAGACTGCTAGTTTACTAGTAGATGGCTTTACATAGAGGTAAGACTGCTAGTTTACTAGTAGATGACTTTAGATAGAGGTAAGACTGCTAGCTTACTAGTAGATGACCTTTAAATAGAGGTAAGACTGCTAGTTTACTAGACGATGACCTTTAAATAGAGGTAAGACTGCTAGCTTACTAGTAGATGACTTTAGATAGAGGTAAGACTGCTTGTTTACTAGACGATGACCTTTAAATAGAGGTAAGACTGCTAGTTTACTAGTAGAGGACTTTACATAGAGGTAAGACTGCTAGTTTACTAGACGATGACCTTTAGATAGAGGTAAGACTGCTAGTTTACTAGTAGAGGACTTTACATAGAGGTAAGACTGCTAGTTTACTAGACGATGACCTTTAAATAGAGGTAAGACTGCTAGTTTACTAGACGATGACCTTTAAATAGAGGTAAGACTGCTAGTTTACTAGTAGAGGACTTTACATAGAGGTAAGACTGCTAGTTTACTAGACGATGACCTTTAAATAGAGGTAAGACTGCTAGTTTACTAGTAGAGGACTTTACATAGAGGTAAGACTGCTAGTTTACTAGACGATGACCTTTACATAGAGGTAAGACTGCTAGCTTACTAGTAGATGACCTTTAGATAGAGGTAAGACTGCTAGTTTACTAGACGATGACCTTTAAATAGTGGTAAGACTGCTAGTTTACTAGTAGAGGACTTTACATAGAGGTAAGACTGCTAGTTTACTAGACGATGACCTTTACATAGAGGTAAGACTGCTAGCTTACTAGTAGATGACCTTTAGATAGAGGTAAGACTGCTAGTTTACTAGACGATGACCTTTACATAGAGGTAAGACTGCTAGCTTACTAGTAGATGACCTTTACATAGAGGTAAGACTGCTAGCTTACTAGATGACCTTTAGATAGAGGTAAGACTGCTAGTTTACTAGTATATGACCTTTAAATAGTGGTAAGACTGCTAGTTTACTAGACGATGACCTTTAAATAGAGGTAAGACTGCTAGTTTACTAGTAGATGACCTTTAAATAGAGGTAAGACTGCTAGTTTACTAGTAGATGACTTTACATAGAGGTAAGACTGCTAGCTTACTAGTAGATGACTTTACATAGAGGTAAGACTGCTAGTTTACTAGACGATGACCTTTAAATAGAGGTAAGACTGCTAGTTTACTAGACGATGACCTTTAGATAGAGGTAAGACTGCTAGTTTACTAGACGATGACCTTTAGATAGAGGTAAGACTGCTAGTTTACTAGACGATGACCTTTAGATAGAGGTAAGACTGCTAGTTTACTAGACGATGACCTTTAGATAGAGGTAAGACTGCTAGTTTACTAGACGATGACCTTTAGATAGAGGTAAGACTGCTAGTTTACTAGACGATGACCTTTAGATAGAGGTAAGACTGCTAGTTTACTCGACGATGACCTTTAAATAGAGGTAAGACTGCTAGTTTACTAGACGATGACCTTTAGATAGAGGTAAGACTGCTAGTTTACTAGACGATGACCTTTAAATAGAGGTAAGACTGCTTGTTTACTAGTAGATGACTTTACATAGAGGTAAGACTGCTAGTTTACTAGTAGATTACTTTAGATAGAGGCAAGACTGCTTCTTTTTAACAAGTTCCACTGAAGTGAAATATCCCTTTAACCCGTTCAGGTGTGTTTTAATTATTTTGGAACTTTGTGACATCATCATGCAGAATTGTACAGCCCTGGTTTATTTCACTTTATTATCATTATATTATTGTGCTTCTATTTAAATTTTGTTTATATTACATTTTATTTTATTCTACCGTGATTGTCTGTCCGTTAATGTCGCACCAAAAAAAACGACCAAATCAAATTCCTGGCATCATGTACGTGTAATGGATGGTACCGCGAAGCACAGTCACGAAGGACCTCCGATGTCGTGAAGTGGCTGGGGGGCGAGTAGCGGCGCTCTAAGGGTTAAACTCACTCTCATCCTCAAAATGACACATAGACACGTTACAAAGCAGTGAGTTCACTTCCTGGTATAGCGGTCTGTGCTGTTGCCCGCGGCGTGGGGGAGACCCGGGTTCGAAAAACACTCCCTCGGGGCATCGAATAATGATATGATGATATGACAACTGTTACATAATGTGTAAAACTACTTGGCAATAAAGACCTTTCTGTTTCTGAAACTTTCTGATCATCAGAAGAACGTTCAGTTCTCGTCAGTCCGTCGCACGGCACACACTGTACACTACAGCTTTGTTATCACATAACATCAAGACAACATTGTTGTTGGTGTGGGAGGCGGGCAAACAGCGGCCGACTTGTAGCCGTGGAAGTCAAAACTATTCCCAGAATGCCTGGTATGTGGCTGTTTCCTCCGGTCCCCGTGCGCGGCGCGGTGGTGGTGGTGGAGGGACACACAGCCTCCCCCTGGTGGTGGTGGAGGGACACACAGCCTCCCCCTGGTGGTGGTGGAGGGACACACAGCCTGCCTCCCCCTGGTGGTGGTGGAGGGACACACAGCCTCCCCCTGGAGAGACCTGGGCTGCTGCCTCCTCCTCCTCCTCCTTCTCCTCTCCCTTCTCCTCCTCCTCTTCCTCTCCCTCCTCCTCCTCCTCCTCCTCCTCCTCCACCTCTTCCTCGCCCTCCTCCTCCTCCTCCTCTATGCTCGCTGTGTGACCGGACCTCAGCTGCAGAGAGCGAATACAAACACAGACCCAACAATTACCTCGTCTTACAATGACACGGGTTTGACCGCCAACCCACTGTGAATGTAAACATGGCCTTATCTACAATTATGGATACAACCTATGTGGGAACCCGTCCCGATTAGAAGATGCAGAGCGTAGGGGTCTTGAGGGTGTGCAGTTAGAAGATGCAGAGCGTAGGGGTCTTGAGGGTGTGTAGTTAGAAGATGCAGAGTGTAGGGGTCTTGAGGGTGTGTAGTTAGAAGATGTAGAGCGTAGGGGTCTTGAGGGTGTGTAGTTAGAAGATGCAGAGCGTAGGGGTCTTGAGGGTGTGTAGTTAGAAGATGCAGAGCGTAGGGGTCTTGAGGGTGTGTAGTTAGAAGATGTAGAGCGTAGGGGTCTTGAGGGTGTGTAGTTAGAAGATGCAGAGCGTAGGGGTCTTGAGGGTGTGTAGTTAGAAGATGCAGAGCGTAGGGGTCTTGAAAGTGTGTAGTTAGAAGATGCAGAGTGTAGGGGTCTTGAGGGTGTGTAGTTAGAAGATGCAGAGCGTAGGGGTCTTGAGGGTGTGTAGTTAGAAGATGCAGAGTGTAGGGGTCTTGAGGGTGTATAGTTAGAAGATGCAGAGCGTAGGGGTCTTGAGGGTGTGTAGTTAGAAGATGCAGAGCGGAGGAGTCTTGAGGGTATGTAGTTAGAAGATGCAGAGCGTAGGGGTCTTGAGGGTGTGTAGTTAGAAGATGCAGAGCGTAGGGGTCTTGAGGGTGTGTAGTTATAAGATGCAGAGCGTAGGGGTCTTGAGGGTGTGTAGTTAGAAGATGCAGAGCGTAGGGGTCTTGAGGGTGTGTAGTTAGAAGATGCAGAGCGAACGGGGCGGTTAGGTGGCCGAGCGGAGATTGCGTTCGTCACCAGCCCCGGAGCTGAGCTGGATTTGCCTGTTCGAATCCAGCTCACAGCTCCGGGGTTGTCACCAGCTTGGCTGGCCGTCTGCACTGATACAATTGGCTGTATCAGAGGGTGGGAGAAGCTGGCGGGGTGGGTCCGGGTCGTTGTAAACAGCGACTCCTACAGTTCGGTCGGGGCGCCTGCTAAGCGCGGATTGGACGTGAGGGGGATAGTGTGGTCCTCCCACACGCTACGCCCTCTCAATGAGAATCCGCGCTGCCAGGTGAAAAGAAGCGGTGATTGGCTGGACGTGTGTCGGAGGAAGCACGTGGTAGCCTCCACTCTCCCAGATGATCTGACTGTGGGGGGTAAGTGCGCAGCGATCAGGAAGGGACTGGGAATTGGCATACGACTAACATTGGGATGGGAGAAAATCGGAGGAAAATGGAGGGGGAAAAAGACCAAAAAAAAAAAAAAAAAAAATAAGATGCAGAGCGGAGGGGTCTTGAGGGTGTGTAGTTAGAAGATGTAGAGTAGGGGTCTTGAGGGTGTGTAGTTCGAAGATGCAGAGCGTAGGGGTCTTGAGGGTGTGTAGTTAGAAGATGCAGAGCGTAGGGGTCTTGAGGGTGTGTAGTTAGAAGATGTAGAGTAGGGGTCTTGAGGGTGTGTAGTTAGAAGATGTAGAGCGTAGGGGTCTTGAGGGTGTGTAGTTAGAAGATGTAGAGAGTAGGGGTCTTGAGGGTGTGTAGTTAGAAGATGTAGAGCGTAGGGGTCTTGAGGTTGTGTAGTTAGAAGATGCAGAGCGTAGGGGTCTTGAGGGTGTGTAGTTAGAAGATGCAGAGTGTAGGGGTCTTGAGGGGGTGTAGTTAGAAGATGCAGAGTGTAGGGGTCTTGAGGGTGTAGTTAGAAGATGCAGAGCGTAGGGGTCTTGAGGGTGTGTAGTTAGAAGATGCAGAGCGTAGGGGTCTTGAGGGTGTGTAGTTAGAAGATGCAGAGCGTAGAGGTCTTGAGGGTGTGTAGTTAGAAGATGTAGTGTAGGGGTCTTGAGGGTGTGTAGTTAGAGGATGCAGAGCGGAGGGGTCTTGAGGGTGTGTAGTTAGAAGATGTATAGTGTAGGGGTCTTGAGGGTGTGTAGTTAGAAGATGCAGAGTGTAGGGGTCTTCAGGGTGTGTAGTTAGAAGATGCAGAGTGTAGGGGTCTTGAGGGTGTGTAGTTAGAGGATGCAGAGCGGAGGGGTCTTGAGGGTGTGTAGTTAGAAGATGTATAGCGTAGTGGTCTTGAGGGTGTGTAGTTAGAAGATGCAGAGCGTAGGGGTCTTGAGGGTGTGTAGTTAGAAGATGCCGAGCGTAGGGGTCTTGAGGGTGTGTAGTTAGAAGATGCAGAGCGGAGGGGTCTTGAGGGTGTGTAGTTAGAAGATGTAGAGCGTAGGGGTCTTGAGGGTGTGTAGTTAGAAGATGCAGAGTGTAGGGGTCTTGAGGGTGTGTAGTTAGAAGATGTAGAGCGTAGGGGTCTTGAGGGTGTGTAGTTAGAAGATGCAGAGCGGAGGGGTCTTGAGGGTGTGTAGTTAGAAGATGTAGAGCGTAGAGGTCTTGAGGGTGTGTAGTTAGAAGATGCAGAGCGTAGGGGTCTTGAGGGTGTATAGTTAGAAGATGCAGAGCGGAGGGGTCTTGAGGGTGTGTAGTTAGAAGATGTAGAGCGTGGGGGTCTTGAGGGTGTGTAGTTAGAAGATGCAGAGCGTAGGGGTCTTGAGGGTGTGTAGTTAGAAGATGCAGAGTGTAGAGGTCTTGAGGGTGTGTAGTTAGAAGATGCAGAGCGTAGGGTTCTTGAGGGTGTGTAGATAGAAGATGCAGAGTGTGTAGAAGATGTAGAGCGTAGGGGTCTTGAGGCTGTGTAGTTACAGAAGTAGGCGGGAGCCGTTATCTCATATCTTATCTTAACTTATCTTAAAGATGCTGGTTTATAACAAGAATAGAGACAATTCTTCCAGAACCAGAGAGGGATGTTCTTGGGGGAAAAGGCAGTTGTCTCCTAGAAACAGGGATGTTTAGTCAACTCACTCTAGTTGTTTAATCCAACAAAAACAAATGTAACGCTTATTAAAAAAAAAGAAAAACAATGATATAGATTTGACAACCCTTTGAAGAGGAAGGAGATGCAACAGGAGACAATATCAATGTTAGTTTATTGTTATCAGTCTTTGACTCAGTTGACAGTGAAAGAGGATTACTTTACACAGTATCTAAATATATCTCTCAGAAAATAATACTGTATTTTTTAAAGGGCGTGGTGTTCTTCCCGTAAATCTCTAGCATACAATATATACACATTGTTTTGTATTATACACATTACACACTTCTGTACACAGTCACGAGAGCGGCACGTCGGAAAGTGGAGTCGTCTGGACCTTTTGAGGTTTTTGGTGTTTTTCGTCGCTAAAATGAAATTGAATACATTTGGATTTAAAAAAAGGTGGAGATGCTCTGGGTAAGGGTCTGCTTTTATCTTTAACCCTTTCGATCATCGATTTCACATTAAAAGTGCTGTATAAGTGGTATTTTCTTTTGTTAAAATATGTGGTCTACGTGTGATTCTGACAGCCATCACTCTGGGTCTCTCAGTCCCTCCGCTCTGCAGTAAACAGCCATCACTGATATAGAGTGTCTGGTCAGTAACATGGGTCTCTCAGTCCCTCCACTCTGCAGTAAACAGTCATCACTGATATAGAGTGTCTGGTCAGTAACATGGGTCTCCCAGTCCCTCCACTCTGCAGTAAACAGTCATCACTGATATAGAGTGTCTGGTCAGTAACATGGGTCTCCCAGTCCCTCCACTCTGCAGTAAACAGTCATCACTGATATAGTGTCTGGTCAGTAACATGGGTCTCCCAGTCCCTCCACTCTGCAGTAAACAGTCATCACTGATATAGTGTCTGGTCAGTAACATGTGTCTCCCAGTCCCTCCACTCTGCAGTAAACACACAATACACTTCCTGGTATCCTACTTACTTTATCCAATCGGGAGAGTTACTGACCAGACACTCTATACAGGGTTCCCACAGACATTGCAAAATGAAATTCAAGGACTTTTAAGTACTTTTCCGAAGAACTATTTTTCATTTTCAATGATGTAAATGCTGTTTTTCTAAGCATCTTCATGGCCTGCTTGCCAGCTAGAGCGAGCTAGAGCATCACACACGAAGAAATGAGGAAAAGCAGTTGGAGCGCGCGAGACAGCGACTCGTCAGATTTGCTTAAAACAGAAACAGAAAAATATAGACTTCTTGATTCAGAACAATTTGATCATGGATGAACAAAACTTTCAATGCGAATGGTTGATTAGAATTTCAAGGACTCTTTAAGCACCTTGTTACAAAATGTGCTGTTTTCAAGGAATTCCAGACCTTGACTTTGTTTTTGTAAAAAAAAATCAAGCACTTTAAGCACTTCAAGGACCTTGTTGAACCCTGTCTGTATCAGTGATGGCTGTCAGAAGGTAGAGCTGTTTAACACTTATTTGAACAAAGAAATACTACTTACAGCACATTTTAAGGAAATAGCCACTCATAGCGATTTATTATATACAGTACAGTATTTTGATGATTTATTTGAGCAAACCCCCCCCCCCCCACCAAACAAACAACCTTTTTTTGAATAGTAAATAAATATGACCCTGACCTAATAAGACTGTAAGGCCTGTAGTTTTCACGAGTAGCAAATGGAATGGAATGCAGCGCAGTGGAAGTGGCTGTTTCCTCCGGAAGCCAGCGGTGTTCAGAAGCTGGTGTCGCGATGATGAAACACCCCCTGAATCTAATGGAAAGTCTTCCTTCAGCACATCAGTCAGTCGTTAACTCTTAACGTCCCGGGTTGTGTCACAGTAATAATGCGTGTAGGAAAACAGAGCTATCTCAGTTATACACATAATAATAGCCTCTCTGCTCGGGGGGGAAATTAGTGAATTAGTCTGGACGACTTGCCCCCCCCCCCCCCCCGTGAGTTACCACGGTTACCACGAGACCGTGTGTAAGTTGCCGGGGGTTACCGCACGTGTCGAGCGAAGAAGCGCTAAAAAGCCACAGTGATAATCGAGACTCTGGAGACACGCTCGTTCTGAACGGAGAAGATGACACGCTTTGACTCGGAGGGCGATAAAACCTCTCCCTCTGTCGCTCCCGATTAGCCTCCATGTTTGATTGGAAGAAAAAAAACCCGGAAAAAACAAATAGAATGCCGGTGATGAGATCACGGAAGGTGTGTGGTGTCTATAAAACCAAACCACACTAAGTGTATAATATAGCAACGTCCACCACGACCAAGAACACCGTGGCCTACAGTATACAGCTCACTATAACACAGGGAGCCTGCCTGAGGCCACGTTCACACTGCAGGCATAAAGTGGCCCAAATCTGATTATATTCTTTCTTTTGCAAATATGTGACTCAGATCTGTTTTTTCCCCCGACCCAGTGTGAACGTCACAAATCACACGGAATCTGATCTCTTCACATCTGATCTGACCACCAGGTTCACGTGTCGTGGTCCTGAATGGGATCACAGGCCCGGCTTGGTTTAATTAGCCGGCCTTCACTGCAACATCAACTTGCAAATTGTGTGACTTCAGTGTCCTCCATGTTTTTTATTTTTTTTTACGTACATCTTCTTTATTGTTCATTTTGCGTCAGTTCAGGAGCAGGACCAGTTCACACTGGAATCTGATATTGGGCCACATTTTAAGAATAATGTGAACAGCCAAAACAACAAAAAACAGATCTGAGCAAGACATCTGTAGTGTGGTAGTGAAAGGTTAACCTTCTGTAGTGTGGTAGTGAAAGGTTAACCTTCTGTAGCGTGGTAGTGAAAGGGTTAACCGTCTGTAGTGTGGCAGTGAAAGGTTAACCTTCTGTAGTGCGGTAGTGAAAGGTTAACCTTCTGTAGCGTGGTAGTGAAAGGGTTAACCGTCTGTAGTGTGGCAGTGAAAGGGTTAACCATCTGTAGTGTGGTAGTGAAAGGGTGAACCTTCTGTAGTGTGGTAGTGAAAGGGTTAACCGTCTGCAGTGTGGTAGTGAAAGGGTTAACCGTCTGTAGTGTGGTAGTGAAAGGGTTAACCGTCTGTAGTGTGGCAGTGAAAGGGTTAACAGTCTGTAGTGTGGTAGTGAAAGGGTTAACCGTCTGCAGTGTGGTAGTGAAAGGGTTAACCGTCTGTAGTGTGGCAGTGAAATGGTTAACCGTCTGTAGTGTGGTAGTGAAAGGGTTAACCATCTGTAGTGTGGCAGTGAAAGGGTTAACCGTCTGTAGTGTGGTAGTGAAAGGGTTAACCGTCTGTAGTGTGGCAGTGAAAGGGTTAACCGTCTGTAGTGTGGTAGTGAAAGGGTTAACCTTCTGTAGTGTGGTAGTGAAAGGGTTAACCTTCTGTAGTGTGGTAGTGAAAGGGTTAACCTTCTGTAGTGTGGCAGTGAAAGGGTTAACTGTCTGTAGTGTGGCAGTGAAAGGGTTAACCGTCTGTAGTGTGGTAGTGAAAAGGTTAACCTTCTGTAGTGTGGTAGTGAAAGGTTAACCTCCTGTAGTGTGGCAGTGAAAGGGTTAACCGTCTGTAGTGTGGTAGTGAAAGGTTAACCTTCTGTAGTGTGGTAGTGAAAGGGTTAACCGTCTGTAGTGTGGTAGTGAAAGGTTAACCTTCTGTAGTGTGGTAGTGAAAGGGTTAACCGTCTGTAGTGTGGTAGTGAAAGGTTAACCTTCTGTAGTGTGGTAGTGAAAGGGTTAACCTTCTGTAGTGTGGTAGTGAAAGGGTTAACCGTCTGTAGTGTGGTAGTGAAAGATTAACCTTCTGTAGTGTGGTAGTGAAAGGGTTAACCGTCTGTAGTGTGGTAGTGAAAGGTTAACCTTCTGTAGTGTGGTAGTGAAAGGGTTAACCTTCTGTAGTGTGGTAGTGAAAGGGTTAACCGTCTGTAGTGTGGTAGTGAAAGGGTTAACCTTCTGTAGTGTGGTAGTGAAAGGGTTAAGTCTGTGAAACACATGTGGACCTTGGCTGCGTTCACACAGCAGGCGCCGTTGGTCCGGATCTGATTTATTTAGTTCATCATGTGACTCAGATCAGATTCCTTCACGACAGTGTGAACAACACAAATCACATGGAATCTGAGCTTTTCTATTCTGATTTTTGTTGCCACTTTCACAATGTGATCCTGAATCAGATACAAGTCTGATCTCTTTTTTTTTGCAACGTGACCTCAGTCTGAACAGTCGTGTGACTTTCACGCTGAGCTTCATGTCACTCTCCACTAGGGGGTGTAACGGTGCACAAACACCACGGTTCGGTACGCACCTCGGTTTTGAACTCACGGTTCGGTACGGGTTTTCGGTACAGTGGGGGAAAGTTTGGCTTTCCATGTTCCACTCAGGGGTGATGTAGTGTGCAGTAACTAATTAAAAATAATAATAATTATATTAGATTGTGAAAAAAACAGCCCCCGGTGGGCGGTCGTTAGTGGTTAACATACACAGCCGTTCGGTACGGTACACACTGAAACTGTTCGGTACCTTTACACCCCTCTACTCTCTAGACATTTGTCACGATTTTACATCTTTATTGTTCACTTGCGCATGCGGGTCAGTTCACACTGGAATCTGACATTGGGCCACATTCAAACGAAATAATGTGAACAGCCAAACAAAACAAAGTCAGCAGTGTGTGAACGCAGCCTAACTACTGTAACAAAAACAAGGTCTAAGTGAGAGTTATGGAGCGAACCGCTCCGTTTGACAAGAGCGTGACGTGAAGCTACCGCTTCTCTCGCAGGCTACCGCCCCGCCGTTCGCCGTTTGACATCTGTGTTTGTTTATCGGGGCGATTCTGGTCTCGGTGGGTCCACTCTGCGTCTGCGGTGTCGGCATCCATTTAGGTTTAAGTCTTTCGAGCCGAGTGCCCCCGACGACAGGACCGGGCTTCTTCCCCGGGGAGAAGCGAGGGTCGTCTTGGAGGCGCAGGTGGGCCTGGGTCTGTCCCGTGATGTTTATGGCCTCCAGCCAAAGACGAGCCTGGTTGTAATTACCGCTCCGCTGGGTTTCCCCCCCGAGAGACAAACCCCTCTCCCTCCACAGAGCTGTGAGCGACAGTAAGATGTCTCTGCATCTCAATAAATAAAAAATAAAGCCACTGAAAGCCGAGCGCGTCTGTGTCCAATACTGTAAATATACTGGCGGGGGGGTCAACAAGTGGGAGGTTAGAGAGCGCTCATCTGGTAATCAGGAGGTCGCTCCAGGGCAGGCAACGAGCCGAAGTGTCCTTGAGCAAGACGCTTCTTATTAACCCCCTAACTGCTCCCAATGAGGCAGGTCGGCACCTTGCACCTTGGGTTGTAAAAGCACTTTGGATAAAAGCCGTTATATATAAATGCAGTCCATTGACCGCCGAGACACACCGACGATCTAAAAGAGATCGGACGTCATCTCTGTTGTGATCCGATAAGCTAGAGTTCTGGGTGCCGAGGGTATCGGAGGAGGTCCGCCTGGCATCTGTTCACGTGGTCACGGCCACAGTGACCCTCTTCGGAGGAAGATCTGATCATCTTGCAGGATGAGGAGAGACGAAGAACTATATTTCACCCCACGGTTCTCCAGCGTGGATACAAAGCTACAGAGCTGTGCTGTGTGTGAATCTGCCACATCTAGGCTGTGAATCTGCCACATCTAGGCCGTGAATCCGCGACATCTAGGGTGTGAATCTGCCACATCTAGGCTGTGAATCCACGACATCTAGGCTGTGAATCCGTCACATCTAGGCTGTGAATCTGCCACATCTAGGCTGTGAATCCGCGACATCTAGGCCGTGAATCCGCGACATCTAGGCTGTGAATCCGCGACATCTAGGGTGTGAATCCGCGACATCTAGGCCGTGAATCCGCGACATCTAGGCTGTGAATCCGCGACATCTAGGCTGTGAATCCGCGACATCTAGGCTGTGAATCCGCGACATCTAGGCTGTGCGATCACACCGGACGCCTTTTTCTTGCGCTCAAAGCGCGAGGCGCGGTGGTGTGTAGAGAATCTAAAGTGCACAGGGCGCAACGAGCCACTGATTACCGCTGCTGCTGCCTCAGCTAACGCTACGTAAGTTACTGCTCACAGCCCTCTGGGCGTTGCTGTTCATCTCTCGGTCGTAGGTGAGACCTGCTCGTACAATAAAAACCAGGTTCGTCGGGAAAAACCCGCCAAAATAATTTAGCTTCTCCTCCGTTATCGAGTGGTTTGTTTTTCGCCGTCAATTTCTCTCTCGGATACCTCAGATTTGTAATCCCTCCCCCTCGGTTGATTTGATTGGTCCGTTGACGAGAGGGTGAGCTCTGCAACTAAAGAGAGCGTCCGGAAAAAGCAACAAAAAATAACGCGAGGTAAGAAGGTAGGCGATTCGGCGACAGCGATAGAAAAAAAAGGCACAGGCGACGTGTTTCACGATGTGATCACAGTCTCACGTCTGTAAAATAAATGGTAATAATTACGCTTCTGCATGAAACCTTGTTTTGCGAAGTGCTCGCCAGGCCAGCCTTTCAGACGCCTGTGAGCCTCGTCTGTCTGACCCGTCTCCTTCCCTCCCTCCCGACGACCACCGAGCGAGGGTCTGAGGTCCGACCAGGACCGCGAGGAGAGGACGGATCAGAACAGGCCCGGCGTTCTCAGAACGGAAGCCCGGAAGGGTTTCCACGACGACACCGAGGCCTCTTCTTCCACCTCCGGTCACACGACACGAGCCTCCACATGCAAACCTCTCACAGAAGCATAAATATGGCAAAAAAGAAAAAAAGGAAAGAGTCACATACTTTGGCCCCGGGGCCACTGCTGTCGACACAGTGAACGACGGGGTCGTTTTTCAAACTGCGTAGGGGGGTGAGCGGGCCGTTACGACTTCACCCAACGAGAGGTACACCGGTTATGTCTGAAACCCTGAATAATGAGCTTTTCTCCGAGCGTGTTATTCGTGTGATTTGAAACCGAGAGTGTGATGATGAGAACCGAACCGCCACATTCCAGCTTCTACTTTAAGTGTATTATACTGTGGCATGGAACATTTAAATATGCCTTTTAAACTAATAGAGCATTGTAAAGAATTATGGACCACGATAATTAGGCCTATAACATTGTTCTCCTCAGTTTAAGTGTGTCTGTGTGTTGTGTGTGTGTGTGTGTGTGTGTGTGTGTGTGTGTGTGTGTGTGTGTGTGTGTGTGTGTGTGTGTGTGTGTGTGTGTGAGAGCCTTGTGGTCACAGCAACAACCCTGTGTGTTTAAGTAGGGGCTCTTAAACTCTAAAAAAACACAAAAGGAGGAAGAATTCTCTCCGCCCACAGTTCAGTGATTAAGTGTCTCGGGTTTCTTCGCTCCCTGTGACAAAATAACAACAAGCACTTAGTGGTTTCCGCTCCGTTTGTCCTCCGTGTAGAAACCCGGTCCCCCCCCCCCCCCGAGTTCTGATCAGGTTCTGGCGGACGGGGCGGGGGCGACCCGAGGATTCCGTGGGGGAGCCGGGCCGGGCGACTGGGCCGGGGGATAAGTGCAGTTGAGGAGGGGGGGGGAGGGGGGGGGGAGGGAGGGTCTGTCGATGTCTTTTTCAACCTGCAACTTGTCCCTGTCAAGAGACCAGCAGGGCTGAGTCGTCCGCCAACAGGAACAAGTTGCAGTCACAAGCTGATGACATGTCTTTTGCATAAATTAGGAACAGTAGCGGCCCTAGTACGCTTCCTTGTGGAACACCGCAGCTCACTGTGAGAGGGCTCTGTTGATGTTAGGGGGGGTGGGTTAGGGGTCGTGTGTGTGTGTGTGTGTCTGGGGGGGGAGGGGGTCCTCACGTCACCACCTGCTGTGCCGAGGAGGAGGAGGAGCGTTCGTGGGGGCAGGAGGAGCGCCCGCCCCCGCCCCCGCCGCCGCAGCGCAGCCTCTTCAGCAGCCGCCGGAGCTTGTGGGGGAAGTTCCTGTTCATCTGCCGGTACATGAGCGGCATGGCGAAGCTGCTCGAGAACGCCAACAGCTCCGCCACGCAGCGCAGGAAGTAGTACGCGGGGAGGCGGTGCTTGTTGTTGCTGTTGTTGCCGTTGCCGTGGCCTCCGCCGCCCCCGGGCGCCCCCCCGGCCACCGTGTGCACCAGCAGGGTGGCGTAGTACGGCGTCCACAGCAGGAACTGGACGCCGACGGAGGCCAGCAGCAGGCGGTGCACGGAGGGGTCCAGGCGGGCCGACGACGAGTCCTGGTCCAGCGGCGTGGGGCGCTCCTTGCGGATGCGCAGGATGAGCGCGAAGGCGTAGAGCACGGCGAGCGCCGGCACCGCGTAGCCGATCAGCAGCATGATGGCGTCGGCCGCCTGCTTGTTCTGCATCTTGGAGCACTCCACCAGGCGCGTGCTCACGTGGTTGCACACGTAGAAGAGCAGCGAGGAGAAGCTGGTGAGCACGGCGCCGCCCCAGATGAAGCCGCACACGTGGCGCGTGTTGTAGACGCTGGACATGTAGGTGCGCGGCAGCGCGCGCTCGATGTAGTAGTCCAGGCTGAGCAGCGCGGCCGAGTACATCAGCACCAGCGACGAGACGTTGAACAGGATGAGCAGCGTGATGTACACCTCGTCGTCGTACCGCCACAGGGGCCAGCGCGTGAAGCCGGGCCCCAGGAGCTCCGCGGGGGCCACCAGGTTCAGCACCAGGCCGGCGATGGCCATGTTGACGAAGTAGACGTCGGGCATGGTCATGGACGCCTTGTCGGAGAGGTTGACCGCCACCAGCAGGGCGTTGAGGCAGAGGCCCACGGGCAGGCAGACCAGCAGGTAGACGAGGGAGAGGACGGAGAGGATGAGGCCCAGGTCCTGGCACAGCCGCTGCTGGTCGACGCCGCCGCCGCCGCCGGGGCCCGACGTCTCGTTGGAGACCATGCAGCTCCACATCGCTGGGTCCTGCGGGGGCGGGGGGTATATACGCACCTCTCGCTGCGGGTCTCACTGTGGAGGAGAGAGAGAGAGACACGGGTTAGTTAGTTACAGCAGCCTGCGTCGCTGCGTTAAGACCCAATAACCTGATCCATAAGTAGGGTTGGGCACCGAGAACCTAACTTACGGTTCCGTATACTATTGATCATCTAGCGTCGGTACCTTTACACCCCTCTACTCTCTAGACATTTGTCACGATTTTACATCTTCTTTATTGTTCATTTGCGCATGCGGGTCAGTTCACACTGGAATCTGACATTGGGCCACATTCAAACGAAATAATGTGAACAGCCAAACAAAACAAAGTCAGCAGTGTGTGAACGCAGCCTAACTACTGTAACAAAAACAAGGTCTAAGTGAGAGTTATGGACCGAACCGCTCCGTTTGACAAGAGTGTGACGCGAAGCTACCGCTTCTCTCGCAGGCTACCGCCCCGCCGTTCGCCGTTTGACATCTGTGTTTGTTTATCGGGGCGATTCTGGTCTCGGTGGGTCCACTCTGCGTCTGCGGTGTCTGCATCCATTTAGAGTCTGCATCTTTCGAGCCGAGTGCCCGACGACAGGACCAGGCTTCTTCCCCGGCGAGGAGCGACAGTCGTCTTCCCCCGGCGAGGAGCGAGGGTCGTCTTGGAGGCGCAGGTGGGCCTGTCTGTCCCGTGATGTTTATGGCCTCCAGCCCAAAGACGAGCCTGGTTGTAATTACCGCTCCGCTGGGTTTCCCCCCCGAGAGACAAACCCCTCTCCCCCCACAGAGCTGTGAGCGACAGTAAGATGTCTCTGCATCTCAATAAAAATAAAAAAAAAAAGCCACTGAAAGCCGAGCGCGTCTGTGTCCAATACTGTAAATATACTGCCGGTGGGGGGGCGGGGGGGTCAACAAGTGGGAGGTTAGAGAGCGCTCGTCTGGTAATCAGGAGGTTGCTCCAGGGGCAGGCAACGAGCCGAAGTGTCCTTGAGCGAGACGCTTCTTAACCCCCTAACTGCTCCCGATGAGGCAGGTCGGCACCTCGGGTTGTAAAAGCACTTTGGATAAAAGCCGTTATATATAAATGCAGTCCATTGACCGCCGAGACACACCGACGATCTAAAAGAGATCGGACGTCATCTCCGTTGTGATCCGATAAACTAGAGTTCTGGGTGCCGAGAGTATCGGAGGAGGTCCGCCTGGCATCTGTTCACGTGGTCGCGGCCACAGTGACCCTCTTCAGAGGAAGATCTGATCATCTTGCAGGATGAGGAGAGACGAAGAAGAACTATATTCCACCCCACGGTTCTCCAGCGCGGATACAAAGCTACAGAGCTGTGCTGTGTGTGAATCTGCCACATCTAGGCTGTGAATCCGCGACATCTAGGCTGTGCGATCACACCGGACACCTTTTTCTTGCGCTCAAAGCGCGAGGCGCGGTGGTGTGTAGAGAATCTAAAGTGCACAGGGCGCAGCGAGCCACTGATTACCGTTGCTGCTGCCTCAGCTAACGCTACGTAAGTTACTGCTCACAGCCCTCTGGGCGTTGCTGTTCATCTCTCGGTCGTAGGCGAGACCTGCTCGTACAATAAAAACCAGGTTCGTCGGGAAAAACCCACCAAAATAATTTAGCTTCTCCTCCGTTATCGATTGGTTTGTTTTTCGCCGTCAATTTCTCTCTCGGATACCTCAGATTTGTAATCCCTCCCCCTCGTTGATTTGATTGGTCCGTTGACGAGAGGGTGAGCTCTGCAACTAAAGAGAGCGTCCGAAAAAAGCAACAAAAAAAAACGCGAGGTAAGAAGGTAGGCGATTCGGCGACAGCGATAGAAAAAAAAGGCACAGGCGACGTGTTTCACGATGTGATCACAGTCTCACGTCTCTAAAAGAAATGGTAATAATTACGCTTCTGCATGAAACCTTGTTTTGCGAAGTGCTCGCCAGGCCAGCCTTTCAGACGCCTGTGAGCCTCGTCTGTCTGACCCGTCTCCTTCCTTCCCTCCCGACGACCACCGAGCGAGGGTCTGAGGTCCGACCAGGACCGCGAGGAGAGGACGGATCAGAACAGGCCTGGCGTTCTCAGAACGGAAGCCTGGAAGCCGGGTTTCCACGACGACACGAGGCCTCTTCTTCCACCTCCGGTCACATGACACAAGCCTCCACATGCAAACCTCTCACAGAAGCATAAATATAGCAAAAAAAAAAAAAAAAAAAAGGGAAAGAGTCACATACTTTGGCCCCCCGGGCCACTGCTGTCATCAACACAGTGAACGACGGGGTCGTTTTTCAAACTGCGTAGGGGGGTAAGCGGGCCATTACGATTTCACCCAACGAGAGGTACACCGGTTATGTCTGAAACCCTGAATAATGAGCTTTTTTCCGAGCGTGTTATTCGTGTGATTTGAAACCGAGAGTGTGATGATGAGAACCGAACCGACACATTCCAGCTTCTACTTTAAGTGTATTATACTGTGGCATGGAACATTTAAATATGCCTTTTAAACTAATAGAGCATTGTAAAGAATTATGGACCACGATAATTAGGCCTATAACATTGTTCTCCTCAGTTTAAGTGTGTCTGTGTGTTTGTCTGTGTGTGTGTGTGTGTGTGTGTGTGTGTGTGTGTGTGTGTGTGTGTGTGTGTGTGTGTGAGCCTTGTGGTCACAGCAGTGAGCAGCAACAACCCTGTGTGTTTAAGTAGGGGCTCTTAAACTCTAAAAAAACACAAAAGGAGGAAGAATTCTCTCCGCCCACAGTTCAGTGATTAAGTGTCTCGGGTTTCTTCGCTCCCTGTGACAAAATAACAACAAGCACTTAGTGGTTTCCGCTCCGTTTGTCCTCCGTGTAGAAACCCGGGTCCCCTCCCCCCCCCCCGAGTTCTGATCAGGTTCTGGCGGACGGGGCGGGCGACCCGAGGATTCCGTGGGGGAGCCGGGCCGGGCGACTGGGCCGGGGGATAAGTGCAGTTGAGGAGGCGAGAGGGGGGGGGGGGGGGGGGGGGAGGGTGTGTCGATGTCTTTTTCAACCTGCAACTTGTCCCTGTCAAGAGACCAGCAGGGCTGAGTCGTCCGCCAACAGGAACAAGTTGCAGTCACAAGCTGATGACATGTCTTTTGCATGAATTAGGAACAGTAGCGGCCCTAGTATGCTTCCTTGTGGAACACCGCAGCTCACTGTGAGAGGGCTCTGTTGATGTTAGGGGTGGGTTAGGGGGGTCGTGTGTGTGTGTGTGTGTCTGGGGGGGGGAGGGGGTCCTCACGTCACCACCTGCTGTGCCGAGGAGGACGAGGAGCGTTCGTGGGGGCAGGAGGAGCGCCCACCCCCGCCCCCCCCGCCGCAGCGCAGCCTCTTCAGCAGCCGCTGGAGCTTGTGGGGGAAGTTCCTGTTCATGTGCCGGTACATGAGCGGCATGGCGAAGCTGCTGGAGAACGCCAACAGCTCCGCCACGCAGCGCAGGAAGTAGTACGCGGGGAGGCGGTGCTTGTTGTTGCTGTTGTTGCCGTTGCCGTGGCCACCGCCGCCCCCGGGCGCCCCCCCGGCCACCGTGTGCACCAGCAGGGTGGCGTAGTACGGCGTCCACAGCAGGAACTGGACGCCGACGGAGGCCAGCAGCAGGCGGTGCACGGAGGGGTCCAGGCGGGCCGAGGACGAGTCCTGGTCCAGCGGCGTGGGGCGCTCCTTGCGGATGCGCAGGATGAGCGCGAAGGCGTAGAGGACGGCGAGCGCCGGCACCGCGTAGCCGATCAGCAGCATGATGGCGTCGGCCGCCTGCTTGTTCTGCATCTTGGAGCACTCCACCAGGCGCGTGCTCACGTGGTTGCACACGTAGAAGAGCAGCGAGGAGAAGCTGGTGAGCACGGCGCCGCCCCAGATGAAGCCGCACACGTGGCGCGTGTTGTAGACGCTGGACATGTAGGTGCGCGGCAGCGCGCGCTCGATGTAGTAGTCCAGGCTGAGCAGCGCGGCCGAGTACATCAGCACCAGCGACGAGACGTTGAACAGGATGAGCAGCGTGATGTACACCTCGTCGTCGTACCGCCACAGGGGCCAGCGCGTGAAGCCGGGCCCCAGGAGCTCCGCGGGGGCCACCAGGTTCAGCACCAGGCCGGCGATGGCCATGTTGACGAAGTAGACGTCGGGCATGGTCATGGACGCCTTGTCGGAGAGGTTGACCGCCACCAGCAGGGCGTTGAGGCAGAGGCCCACGGGCAGGCAGACCAGCAGGTAGACGAGGGAGAGGACGGAGAGGATGAGGCCCAGGTCCTGGCACAGCCGCTGCTGGTCGACGCCGCCGCCGCCGCCGGGGCCCGACGTCTCGTTGGAGACCATGCAGCTCCACATCGCTGGGTCCTGCGGGGGCGGGGGGTATATACGCACCTCTCGCTGCGGGTCTCACTGTGGAGGAGAGAGAGAGAGACACGGGTTAGTTAGTTACAGCAGCCTGCGTCGCTGCGTTAAGACCCAATAACCTGATCCATAAGTAGGGTTGGGCACCGAGAACCTAACTTACGGTTCCGTATACTATTGATCATCTAGCGTTTATTTGAAAACGATTCATAAATAGGCCGACAAATATCAACGTTCTGGAATATTCCAGTAAAAGGCGATTATCACAGAATGGGCTGTTTTTCACCTCAAAACGGGTGCTTTTCAAAATGCTCTCAAACGGAAATGAAGCGATAAAAAACCAATCTGCCTCGACAGCACTGACTGGAAAATGATTCTTTGATAAGCGACGGGCAGATTAGACACATAGCCATAATTTAAAACATAGATTAGGCGATATTAACGTTAACATTGGCGCCGATGGTGGCATTCAAGCACTAAGTCGTGCGCCCCTGGTGGCACTGAAAGTGTTAAGAAGATGTTTGCATTTTTTTTTTATTAATTTGTTAATTAATACCCTAGTTACAGTTACAGCAACCAAATTAAACTGTATCAAGTCAACTGACAATGTGAATAGTATGGAAAAAAATAAAGGATTTTTCAAATAAATTTTTTTCTCCTGCGAAATAAGCTGTGACCCGTTTTGACCTTTGCACCTCAAAGAATCGGAACGGAGAATCTATTTAGAACAGGAATCGAAACGGAGAATCGGAATTGGTCAAATCCAAACGATGCCCAACCCGATCCATAAGTGGCGATAATTCAATGTTATCGTCGTGTATGGCGGATCACGACGTTGTGATAAAATTATGGTATCGTGGTCGTGGCACATTATAGTGTGTCTACATTCATAACACATATTAACAACTAACACATATTAACTCAAACTTCTCACAATGTGTTTCATTTGACATCATTACACTACATTGCCATGTGGTTCAATATGACAAATATCATAATTCTTTATTGCCTATAGTTATTGTAACATACTATAACCGATAGGACGTACAGACCCACATCTGCACCTTTGTTTACACAATTCTTCTCATATTTTTTATTAGGGCTGTCAGTTTATCGCGTTAATTAGATTAATTATTAATTACACTGCAAATTATCACGTTATGAAAATTAACAATTTTTTTTTTTTTTTTAAATCTCATTCATTCCATAAGAACGTAGAATAAACATTTACAATTTTTTTTTAATATGGTCCATTTGCATGTTCTTGGTATCTGATTCTAGGGACATCGATGGATCTCAGGGAATGTATTCCCAGTGTCAGAAATACTGTGTCTGTTACTAGGCTTAAGTAAATTGTAATGAACCAAATGAGAATATCAATTCAATTATTATTATTAATTTTTTTTTACTGTGAATAACGCCATGCTAAAATTGACCAGACCTGAAAAATCTAAGCAAATAAATAAAGGGAAGATGATTAAACAGTAAAAAAGAAAAAAAACTACATTACTGAATTCTGCCATCCGGACACATATGATTATATAATATCAGGAGGCCTAAAATGGTTATGCAATTAAAATGCGATTAATTAGATTAGTTCATTACAAATCCTGTAATTAATTAGATAAATTGTTTAATCGCCTGACAGCACACATTTTTATATTCAGAGTTGATTCTATTGTTTACACTTAATTCTCTCATCATCATCATCATCATCATCATCATCTTCGTTTTACGTCCCTATTTTCCCGCTGTGCAGGGGAGCAACCCCTCCCTCTCTGAACACCAACCCCTCCCTCTCTGAACACCAACCCCTCCGCGTGTAGCTTTATGCCAAGCAAGCAGTGCAAAAATTTATCGTAGTGGCATGCAGTAATGCGCCTTTCATTTTCCGCCGCCCAGCGCCCAGGTCGCGCGGAAATAGGCTGTCTATTGCCATTCTCTTTGACAAACTCTAACCTTAACCAGCTCCTTAACAACGCCTAAACTTAACCGTTCTAACCTTAACCAACTCCGAAACCATGCCTAACCTTAACCATAGAAATTATATTGCCATTCTCTTTGACAAACTCTAACCTTAACCAGCTCCTTAACAGCGCCTAAACTTAACCGTTCTAACCTTAACCAACTCCGAAACAATGCCTAACCTTAACCTTAACCTTAACCATGCCTAACCTTAACCGGCGAAATAACCTTAACCGGCGAAATAATACACGTTAAAAAAAATCACGTTAAAAAATATTTTCGATGGGATTCGAACTCGCCAGCAAACAAGCCATAGGATCCACAGCCATGTGTCCTTGCCAATTGAGCTATTGGTAGATACTGAATAAGGGGCGGTGACTTATATATATTGAGCTCCGCTCAAGGCGGGATCTCATGCGCATGCGCGGGCACCTCGCGCGAGCACGCCGGCGCACGCACGCACCTGAGCGAGCACGCCGCCGCCGGTGCACGCACGGTAGCATTTGTCTGAAAAGAAGGGCGCTTTACCGCACTAGCGTGCGGTGACGAATGCGGAAGCATTTTTGCACTGCTTGCTTGGCATTAACGTACAGGCAACCCCTCCCTCTCTGAACACCAACCCCTCCCCCTCTGAACACCAACCCCTCCCCCTCTCTGAACACCAACCCCTCCCTCTCTGAACACCGACCCCTCCCTCTCTGAACACCGACCCCTCCCTCTCTGAACACCAACCCCCCCCTCTCTGAACACCAACCCCTCCCCCTCTCTGAACACCAACCCCTCCCCCTCTCTGAACACCAACCCCTCCCTCTCTGAACACCAACCCCTCCCCCTCTCTGAACACCAACCCCTCCCCCTCTGAACACCAACCCCTCCCTCTCTGAACACCAACCCCTCCCTCTCTGAACACCAACCCCTCCCCCTCTGAACACCAACCCCTCCCTCTCTGAACACCGACCCCTCCCTCTCTGAACACCAACCCCTCCCCCTCTCTGAACACCAACCCCTCCCTCTCTGAACACCAACCCCTCCCCCTCTCTGAACACCAACCCCTCCCCCTCTCTGAACACCAACCCCTCCCTCTCTCTGAACACCAACCCCTCCTCCCTCTCTGAACACCAACCCCCCCCTCTCTGAACACCAACCCCTCCCTCTCTGAACACCAACCCCTCCCTCTCTGAACACCAACCCCTCCCTCTCTGAACACCAACCCCTCCCCCTCTCTGAACACCAACCCCTCCCCCTCTCTGAACACCAACCCCTCCCCCTCTCTGAACACCAACCCCTCCCTCTCTCACAGTGTGTTCCAGGACAGAGGCAGCCGAGGTTCTTCTGGAAGAATAATACAAAACTGCATTTGTCTGACGCCCCCAGCAGACTTCTGTCTGTCTCTCTCTCTCTCTCTCTCTCTCTCTCTCTCACTGTATGTCTCTCTCTCTCTTTATGTATCTCTCTCTCTCTCACTGTATGTCTCTCTCTCTCTCTCACTTTATGTCTGTCTCTCTCACTTTAGGTCTCTCTCTCTCACTTTATGTCTCTCTCTCTCTCTCTCTCTCTCCCCCCCTCTCTCTCCCTCACTGTATGTCAATTCAATGCAATTCAAATGGCTTTATTGGCATGACGTACTTCTACATGTTGCCAAAGCAATATTAAACATAAACATGGATTACAAACAGATATAAGTACATACAAAATATCATCGTAAAATAAAACATCAAGTATTACGGCGTAAACATGTCAGGTGACTGTCACTCACTGTCCCTCAGTCTGTGGCAGGCAGCAACATAGGCTGCTGCTAGCTCACAGCTTGTTGAGTCCTCCCCTAGTAGGACTGGTAGTTTTTCTGTATCTGGTAGTGCGAGAAAGCCTTTTGTTATTAATTCAAATTTTTTTAAATGCGTTTCTCTACCCCGGAGCTGTGAGCTGGATTCGCCTGTTCGAATCCAGCTCACAGCTCCGGGGTTGTCACCAGCTTGGCTGGCCGCTCACACTAATACAATTGGCAGTATTAGAGGGTGGGAGAAGCTGGCGGGGTGGGTCCGGGTCGTTGTAAACAGCGACTCCTACAGTTCGGTCGGGGCGCCTGCTAAGCGCGGATAGGATCTAAGGGGGATAGTGATCCTCCCACACGCTACGCCCTCTCGATGAGAGTCCGCGCTGCCAGGTGAAAAGAAGCGGTGATTGGCTGGACGTGTGTCGGAGGAAGCATGTGGTAGCCTCCACTCTCCCAGATGATCTGACTGTGGGGGGTAAGTGCGCAGCGACCAGGAAGGGATTGGGAATTGGCATACGACTAACATTGGGATGGGAGAAAATCGGAGGAAAATGGAGTGGGAAAAAGATCAATAATAAAAAAAAAAAAAAATGCGTTTCTCTAATATATTTATATTTTTCACATTTGGTGAGGAAGTGCCACTCAGTTTCAGGCTCACTGAGGATGCAATGACAGCACAGCCTTTGCTCTGCAGGGAGCCAGGTTTTCCTGTGCCTTCCCTTTTCAACAGCGAGGCTGTGCTCACTCAGTCTGTATTTTGTCAAGGTTCTTTTTAGTTGTTGTCAGTCACCATGCTCTCTCTCACTTTAGGTCTCTCTCTCTCACTGTATGTCTCTCTCTCTCACTTTATGTATCTCTCTCTCTCACTGTATGTCTCTCTCTCTCACTTTATGTCTGTCTCTCTCTCACTTTAGGTCTCTCTCTCTCTCACTTTATGTCTCTCTCTCTCTCTCTCTCTCTCTCTCTCTCTCTCTCTCTCTCTCTCTCTCTCTCTCTCTCTCTCTCTCTCTCTCTCTCTCTCTCTCTCTCTCTCTGTCTCTCTCTCCCCCTCTCCCCCCCCTCTCTCCCTCACTCCCTCCTGTGGAGAGTTGACCTCGTGTCGTTCACATGGTCAAGCGTCCGTTCTTTACGAGCGCCGCTCTCTTTAGACTCTGCTCTGATTCCCACTGTTCTCTGCTCTGAAGCATGGCCTCCTTCTGTTCAGGTTACCTCCACGTGGGGGGGGGGGGGGGGGGTGAGAGGGGGGTGGAATGTGTAGATTTATAGAGAGTGAAATGTAACGCAGGCCCCTGGCGAAGACTCAGCGCCGACCGAGGTTGTGTGACGTCGGGAGGCCTCGGGGTCAAAGGTCAAAGAGAACGTCCGTGCAATGTGAAGAGGGTGGGGGGGGGGGCAGGCTCATTAAAAACGCTGTTACGTAACCCCCCCTCCCTCCCCCTCCCCCGCACTGGAACATGCCAACTCAGATCATCTGCAGATTCGTCCTAATGGAATGTGGATCAAGAGGAAGTGAGAGCGTGAGCTTCTATCAGTGAGGAAGAGGGGGTAAGAAGAGGAGGAAGATGATGAAGAGTAGGTAAGAAGGAGGAAGTTCAGGCTGTTCTAGTTGTTCATTAACACGTTGACCGCCAGCAGCAGGGGGCGCTGATGCCCCATTCATCGCCAGGTCTTTAGTCAATGGATATAGTTTCAGATTGGGACATTTGCGAGTGCTTAAAATATATCTTATATTATATCTATGGGTCTAATAACGCCGTCGACTGTCAGTGAGTTGCTTCCAGTCAACATGCCCAAAACAGATTGTTTTTTCATCCGTACATTTCCGTTTTATACCGTTTTGAATAGAGTATGGTTTGGGTGCTTTTGAGTAATTCCAGGAAAAAGACGAGAAAAAGGCATTTTAGTGTAATCCAGTCATCACGCTGTAATTTTTGGGCTGATTATCTAATCATCCTGAAATCAACGCTAGATTATCATTATTATAATCTCGTCGTGCATACATGAAATGACCGTCGTAGCGGGGCTCTCGCCCCCCCCCCCCCCCCCCCCCCACCGCAGTCAACGATAATAAGCACATACACTTACACACAGATAGCTGTGATCGCGGTAGAAATAAATGTCAGATCAACGATACATTTTTTATATAGTGTTCTTACCTTGTATCTGATGTAATGCAAAAGAAATAATCCAATTATCTGATCGCAATTCCAAATAATGCTCGTGGAGGTCTGTACCACACTACCGACCGTTACATATGGGCGGGCGGGCGGGGTTACTGTTCGATGCCATCGTTGTATAGAAGTGGCTCGCCTGAGTATTTAAACCCCGCCCGCCCGGCTCAGATCGCCTCCTAAAACACACCAGCTCATTTCCAATGAGATGCAATAGCTCCGTAAGGCAGTAGAGGGCGGTGTTGACCGTCTGCCAGCTCAGACAGGGTCTGAAGGGGATACCAGAGGCTGCAGCTATGAATTATAAATCGATATAGCGAATAAACAAAATAACGATCCCAAAAACTAGTTAACTCGTTTCTGGCGCTGAACGCATGGCGGGCAATAACGAGTCAACTCGTTTCTGGCGCAGATTGTGTTAACTGTCTTTGTTTATTTTTCTAATATCTTTATATTCAGTGTTAATTATATTGTTTACACTGTTTATTTTTCTCATATTTCTATATTCATAGTTAATTATATTGTTTACAGTCTTATTGTATTGCCTATATTTATATATTTATATTTATGTCCCTCCCCTCTCCGTGCCGCTATGACGCCCATATTTCCCCAAGGGGATCAATAAAGGAATATCTCATGTCATCTCATCTTAAGAACGTTTGGTTCCGTGTCTCCCTCCCAAAACACTACGCAAGAGACGCTCTCCAGTTCTCCTGCGTTCATTCAGGAATGACGGTGTTTACGTTTGTGTGGCGAGTCTGAACAGGGTCGGGAGGGAGGGGGGGGGGGGGCGTTCCTTCATCTACTTACATAAGAACCCGACTACTATAGAGGAGTCGCTCTGCCTGGAGACACAGACGGACACTACCGCAGGCAAATACTGACACAAGGAGACACACACATACAGGTACTTGCCAACTGTAAGGAGAATACAGAAGCTAGAGGGGAATGCTTACAGGGCTGAGGGAACATAGGGCTGTAGGAACATAGGGCTGTAGGAACATAGGGCTGTAGGAACATAGGGCTGTGGGAACATAGGGCTGAGGGAACATAGGGCTGTAGGAACATAGGGCTGTAGGAACATAGGGCTGTAGGAACATAGGGCTGTAGGAACATAGGGCTGAGGGAACATAGGGCTGTGGGAACATAGTGCTGTAGGAACATAGGGCTGTAGGAACATAGGGCTGTAGGAACATAGGGCTGTAGGAACATAGGGCTGAGGGAACATAGGGCTGTAGGAACATAGGGCTGTAGGAACATAGGGCTGTAGGAACATAGGGCTGAGGGAACATAGGGCTGTAGGAACATAGGGCTGTAGGAACATAGGGCTGTAGGAACATAGGGCTGTAGGAACATAGGGCTGAGGGAACATAGGGCTGTAGGAACATAGGGCTGTGGGAACATAGGGCTGTAGGAACATAGGGCTGAGGGAACATAGGGCTGTAGGAACATAGGGCTGTAGGAACATAGGGCTGAGGGAACATAGGGCTGTAGGAACATAGGGCTGTGGGAACATAGGGCTGTAGGAACATAGGGCTGTAGGAACATAGGGCTGAGGGAACATAGGGCTGTGGGAACATAGGGCTGTGGGAACATAGGGCTGTAGGAACATAGGGCTGAGGGAACATAGGGCTGTGGGAACATAGGGCTGTAGGAACATAGGGCTGTAGGAACATAGGGCTGTGGGAACATAGGGCTGTAGGAACATAGGGCTGTAGGAACATAGGGCTGTAGGAACATAGGGCTGTAGGAACATAGGGCTGAGGGAACATAGGGCTGTAGGAACATAGGGCTGTAGGAACATAGGGCTGTAGGAACATAGGGCTGTGGGAACATAGGGCTGTGGGAACAGGCTCCCTGTAGAGAGAGTGAGTTTCTCCCTAGGGGCCTCAGCCGCCCTCCCTCCCTGCCCAGACAGAGACAGGTGCACTGGGATCAAGGCAGTGCTGTGAACAGGGCACTGACTCTGACACCAACCGCTAGATGACTCATTCACTGGAAGGCGGCTCGACGAACACACGTGGTTCTTCACTGTCGTGTTTGATCCTGTTAGGAGCCGAGGAGGAGAAGGAGGAGAGCCACTACTACTGCTTTCATTTCCCACATCTTCCATTCCACTCCTCCTCCTCCTCCTCCTCGCGCAGATTACGTTCAGATTAGATTCCAATGTGTTGTTGTTGTCATCGTCATACAGCACGAGTACAGCACAACGAAAAGAGGTTTGGCATCCAAGTCCAACCAGAGTGCAAATGTAACAGTAAAGTGCAATAGTAATATACACAATGTACAGGTGACTAAACTGGGTATAAAATATATGAATTAGTACTACTGAGTAATAGTGCTAATCAGGTGTATGTACAGAGTTGTAGTATTAATGTGTACAGTGATGCAGGTATAAAGACACTATGGTAGTAAGTCATACTGGCCAGCACTGTAACTAAAGAGTAGGTAAGAGATATGTACAGATATAGATATAGTATTAATATGTACAGTGATACAGGTATAAAGACACTATGGTAGTAAGTAAGTCATACTGGCCAGCAGTGTAACTAGTAAGAGTAGGTAAGAGATATGTACAGATATAGATATAGTATTAATAATGTACAGTGATACAGGTATAAAGACACTATGGTAGTAAGTCATACTGGCCAGCAGCGTAACTAGTGAGAGTAGGTAAGAGATATGTACAGATATAGATATAGTATTAATATGTACAGTGATACAGGTATAAAGACACTATGGTAGTAAGTCATACTGGCCAGCAGTGTAACTAGTAAGAGTAGGTAAGAGATATGTACAGATATAGATATAGTATTAATATGTACAGTGATACAGGTATAAAGACACTATGGTAGTAAGTCATACTGGCCAGCAGTGTAACTAGTAAGAGTAGGTAAGAGATATGTACAGATATAGATATAGTATTAATATGTACAGTGATACAGGTATAAAGACACTATGGTAGTAAGTCATACTGGCCAGCAGTGTAACTAGTAAGAGTAGGTAAGAGATATGTACAGATATAGATATAGTATTAATATGTACAGTGATACAGGTATAAAGACACTATGGTAGTAAGTCATACTGGCCAGCAGTGTAACTAGTAAGAGTAGGTAAGAGATATGTACAGATATAGATATAGTATTAATATGTACAGTGATACAGGTATAAAGACACTATGGTAGTAAGTCATACTGGCCAGCAGTGTAACTAGTAAGAGTAGGTAAGAGATATGTACAGATATAGATATAGTATTAATATGTACAGTGATACAGGTATAAAGACACTATGGTAGTAAGTCATACTGGCCAGCAGTGTAACTAGTAAGAGTAGGTAAGAGATATGTACAGATATAGATATAGTATTAATATGTACAGTGATACAGGTATAAAGACACTATGGTAGTAAGTCATACTGGCCAGCAGTGTAACTAGTAAGAGTAGGTAAGAGATATGTACAGATATAGATATAGTATTAATATGTACAGTGATACAGGTATAAAGACACTATGGTAGTAAGTCATACTGGCCAGCAGTGTAACTAGTAAGAGTAGGTAAGAGATATGTACAGATATAGATATAGTATTAATATGTACAGTGATACAGGTATAAAGACACTATGGTAGTAAGTCATACTGGCCAGCAGTGTAACTAGTAAGAGTAGGTAAGAGATATGTACAGATATAGATATAGTATTAATATGTACAGTGATACAGGTATAAAGACACTATGGTAGTAAGTCATACTGGCCAGCAGTGTAACTAGTAAGAGTAGGTAAGAGATATGTACAGATATAGATATAGTATTAATATGTACAGTGATACAGGTATAAAGACACTATGGTAGTAAGTCATACTGGCCAGCAGTGTAACTAGTAAGAGTAGGTAAGAGATATGTACAGATATAGATATAGTATTAATATGTACAGTGATACAGGTATAAAGACACTATGGTAGTAAGTCATACTGGCCAGCAGTGTAACTAGTAAGAGTAGGTAAGAGATATGTACAGATATAGATATAGTATTAATATGTACAGTGATACAGGTATAAAGACACTATGGTAGTAAGTCATACTGGCCAGCAGTGTAACTAGTAAGAGTAGGTAAGAGATATGTACAGATATAGATATAGTATTAATATGTACAGTGATACAGGTATAAAGACACTATGGTAGTAAGTCATACTGGCCAGCAGTGTAACTAGTAAGAGTAGGTAAGAGATATGTACAGATATAGATATAGTATTAATATGTACAGTGATACAGGTATAAAGACACTATGGTAGTAAGTCATACTGGCCAGCAGTGTAACTAGTAAGAGTAGGTAAGAGATATGTACAGATATAGATATAGTATTAATATGTACAGTGATACAGGTATAAAGACACTATGGTAGTAAGTCATACTGGCCAGCAGTGTAACTAGTAAGAGTAGGTAAGAGATATGTACAGATATAGATATAGTATTAATATGTACAGTGATACAGGTATAAAGACACTATGGTAGTAAGTCATACTGGCCAGCAGTGTAACTAGTAAGAGTAGGTAAGAGATATGTACAGATATAGATATAGTATTAATATGTACAGTGATACAGGTATAAAGACACTATGGTAGTAAGTCATACTGGCCAGCAGTGTAACTAGTAAGAGTAGGTAAGAGATATGTACAGATATAGATATAGTATTAATATGTACAGTGATACAGGTATAAAGACACTATGGTAGTAAGTCATACTGGCCAGCAGTGTAACTAGTAAGAGTAGGTAAGAGATATGTACAGATATAGATATAGTATTAATATGTACAGTGATACAGGTATAAAGACACTATGGTAGTAAGTCATACTGGCCAGCAGTGTAACTAGTAAGAGTAGGTAAGAGATATGTACAGATATAGATATAGTATTAATATGTACAGTGATACAGGTATAAAGACACTATGGTAGTAAGTCATACTGGCCAGCAGTGTAACTAGTAAGAGTAGGTAAGAGATATGTACAGATATAGATATAGTATTAATATGTACAGTGATACAGGTATAAAGACACTATGGTAGTAAGTCATACTGGCCAGCAGTGTAACTAGTAAGAGTAGGTAAGAGATATGTACAGATATAGATATAGTATTAATATGTACAGTGATACAGGTATAAAGACACTATGGTAGTAAGTCATACTGGCCAGCAGTGTAACTAGTAAGAGTAGGTAAGAGATATGTACAGATATAGATATAGTATTAATATGTACAGTGATACAGGTATAAAGACACTATGGTAGTAAGTCATACTGGCCAGCAGCGTAACTAGTAAGAGTAGGTAAGAGATATGTACAGATATAGATATAGTATTAATATGTACAGTGATACAGGTATAAAGACACTATGGTAGTAAGTCATACTGGCCAGCAGTGTAACTAGTAAGAGTAGGTAAGAGATATGTACAGATATAGATATAGTATTAATATGTACAGTGATACAGGTATAAAGACACTATGGTAGTAAGTCATACTGGCCAGCAGTGTAACTAGTAAGAGTAGGTAAGAGATATGTACAGATATAGATATAGTATTAATATGTACAGTGATACAGGTATAAAGACACTATGGTAGTAAGTCATACTGGCCAGCAGCTAGCCCCTTTCGTGACTGTGATGCACCGAGTGAATCCACAGTCACTCTCAGCTACGCCGCGACCAGGCTAAAAAGAAAGTACCAAGCGTGATCGGGGGGCTCGGGGTGGGTCAAAAATATATCAGATATGAATTTCAAAGATACCCAGCGTACAATATGGGTTTAACGCAGCTTTACAGTGGGGTCTGGAAGCTCGGAGTTGCTAATAAACAGTTTAAATCATTGTTACAAAACGAGTGGTACTTACAGAGCGAGCCGTCTATTTCCGCCATTGGTGTCACCGCGCATGCGCACCAGGCATTTGGTGCGGTGACCTTTATTTACCCAGGCAAGCAAGTAAGAACAAATTCTGATTTTATTGATTGTCAAAAGTATGCATAATAATAATTTTTTATCGGGTATCACAGTAGCCAAAAAGCTGATCGCATCACGCTGGTTTCAACCGGAAAAAATTTGCCGTAAAGTTTGGTTTCTTACATATCTCGATGTAATTTACCATGAAATATCTACAGCAAGAATTCTGGGTCTCAATGAATCCAAAATGTCAATGTGGTTAGAAGTGGTGGAGAGAATAAAAGCTAGCTTATAATGGTAGTGTCTGGTTAGGTGCGAGGGATAATGGAGGTACTTCTCAAGGTGGGGTCCGGGAGGGGGGGGTTCGAGCTGAGCATATGTGTGTAGGTTTTTTTTAGATAACAGGTATTAGGGGTATATCTTATATAAGACAACTAACTAAAATGTGAACTCATTGGATGTGCCCTGACAATTAATGCTTGTATATCTTATCGTGTGTTGTCATGTTTGTTTATATGTTTGTTTAAAAAATTATAAAAAAATAAAATACAAAAAAAAAAGTATGCATAATGTTGTGTTAATTCCACAACAAGAGATATGTAATATATGCCCGGCATATATCGATTGATATCGGTATCGGAAATTAAGAGTTGGACAATATCGGTATATCGGTATCGGTAAAAAAGCCAATATCGAGCATCCCCAAGGAAAACCAATGCGCCTCAGATGTTAGCGTGTAACTTTCACCAGATGTGGCTCAGACTCGGTCACGGGGTTCATGTGGATGAAACACATCTCCGGGAAGCGATGCATTACGCCGACGTCGTCGTGCCACGGTGTGCCGTGAGATAACATCACCGGCGGTGTTGATACATGAAACAATGGCTTCCCGGCCGGAGGGGGGGGGGGGGCTGAGGACAGGTGTGAACTCTACTGCAGTACAGGGTTCCCACAGGCGGTGCAAAGTAAAATTCAAGGACTTTCAAGTACTTTTCCAAGCACTATTTTTCATTTTAAAAAGGGCATTTAAAAGGATACAATTCAATTTTAAATACAGCAGTATGTTTGACTGGAGAGCAGCTCAGAGGACCAGTCCAGACCAGCAGCAGTATGTTTGACTGGAGAGGAGCTCAGAGGACCAGTCCAGACCAGCAGCAGTGTGTTTGACTGGAGAGGAGCTCAGAGGACCAGTCCAGACCAGCAGCAGTATGTTTGACTGGAGAGGAGCTCAGAGGACCAGTCCAGACCAGCAGCAGTATGTTTGACTGGAGAGGAGCTCAGAGGACCAGTCCAGACCAGCAGCAGTATGTTTGACTGGAGGAGCTCAGAGGACCAGTCCAGACCAGCAGCAGTACAGTATGTTTGCACGATGCGCTAAATCAGGCTGCAGCTACATCGATCCGGCAATGAACGGATAGAAAATTGACAGAGGTGTTTACCGTCCGTTGATAAATTAGAACATAACATCATCTGTCTGTCCACCAAATGGATACTAGTTCATTGAAAATGTATTAAAAAAACAGACTTGGACAGACATAGTGGATCAATGTAGCATAACGACGGACTACTTAGTCCAAGGATGTTGGACTACTTATTAACAATAGACTCCCGTTCCACCTGATGGAATATCATCTGTATTATTATTATTATTATTATTTATATACATAATATAATTGCTCCATATGGATTTTAATTAGGGATGCTCGATATTGGCTTTTTTACCGATACCGATATACCGATATTGTCCAACTCTTAATTTCCGATACCGATATCAACCGATATATGCAGGGTCCCCCCCCCCCCCCCCCAAAAAAAATGAAATAATTTCAGGTAATTAACATTACATAGCTCTTGTTGTGGAATTAACACAACATTATGCATACTTTTGACAATAAATAAAATCAGAATTTGTTCTTACTTGCTTGCCTGGGTAAATAAAGGTTAAATAAATGTAAAAAAAAAATTAAATAAAAATTGAAAACCGATGCCGATATTTTCCGATATCACATTTTAATGCCGATATCGGCCGATAATATCGGACATCCCTAATTTTAATATATCATGCTTTTAAGTACTGTACTCTGAGAACTGGCGCTGCTCTGATGGCTGCCTTTCTGATCACTCCGTCGAGACTGTGCTTTCTTTTGTTAATTTTTATAGTATTAGGAGTTTTATTTGCACCAACTGTTGGTGCATTATATGTGTATGACCGTCAGTCAATCATTGACATTGGATTAAGGAAAACTTACCGTTTGGATTGCTCTTTGGATCGGATCGCTGAACAGCAGAAATGGCCCGCCGAGATCCTTTCTTATCATGGCCAAGACCAGGAGAAGCCGCTGCGAAGACGTGGAAAGAGAGCGGGGGTCCGAAACAGACTGAGGTCCAAACGACACAGAACCACATTGCCCAGCATATTGTTGGCCAATGTGCAATCGATAGGAAATAAACTGGATGACATCAGAGCACGGATCCAATTCCAGAGGGACATTCGGGATTGTAACGTCCTCTGTTTCACAGAAACTTGGCTGAGTCCAGATGTCCCGAATCACGCAATAGAACCGGCAGACCACTTCTTCGTTCTCCGCAAGGACCGGACGGCAGAAGAGTCACTAAAGACGAGAGGAGGCGGCATTGCCTTCATGATAAACAAGGAGTGGTGCGATTTAGGCAACACAAAGGAACTGTCTAACCACTGCTCCCCAGACCTGGAGTTTATCACGATAAAATGTCGACCCTTCTTCCTCCCAAGAGAGTTAACGTCCATCATCCTCATCGGAGTGTACATTCCACCACACGCGAACACTGGGGTCGCACTTTCAAAACTTCACAACGAGGTAAACAAACTCCAGGCAGCTAATGTTGACGCTGCCATTTTGGTCTTGGGTGATTTTAACAGCGCGCGTCTTAAAAAGGTGCTGCCGAATTTCTATCAGCATGTGACCTGTCCCACCAGAGGCGAGAACATATTAGACCATGTATACTCGCAATTTAAGAATGGGTACAAGTCACAGGCTCTTAGTCCATTCGGTAAAAGCGATCACGCTGCAATATTTCTTTTGCCAAAGTACAAACAAAGTCTCAAGCGAACGCCGGTGGTCTCGCGAGAGGTTAAGCGTTGGGCCGTGACGTCTGAGGAGTCACTCCAAGCTGTACTGGAAAGCACAGACTGGAGTGTATTCCGTGATAACACAGCCAATATTAACGAATACACCGAAACGGTGATTGACTATGTCTGTACTCAGGTAGAAGAAACAATCCCCTCCACCAAAATTAAAATCTACCCAAATCAAAAGCCCTGGGTAGACAAATCCGTCCGTGAGGCTCTGAAAGTGCGCACATCAGCATACAACACCGGGCTGGTGACAGGCAACATGGAAGAACACAAGATGGCAAGATACAACGTCAGGAGAGCAGTAATAGAGGCAAAACGGCGTTACAGGGATAAAGTTGAACTTCAGTTTGAACAGGCTGACTCTAGAGGCATGTGGCAGGGCCTCAGAACAATGACAGACTACAAAGGAACCCCCCTCAAACTGAACAGTGACATCTCCTTAGCAAATGATCTCAATTCCTTCTATGCGAGGTTTGAGGCTGTGAATAACAACACCAGCCTACAAACCACGGCAATGGGGGGGGGGGGGGGGGTCTGCTGATGGAGACTCAGTGTTCAGGGTAACAGAGCATGAGGTGAGACGGATCTTTAAAAAAGTGAATATCAGGAAGGCAGCAGGACCGGACGGCATCCCCGGCCGCGTCCTAAAAGTCTGTGCCGACCAACTGGCCCCGGTATTCACTGACATCTTCAACCTGTCCTTGGAACAGGCTGTCATCCCCACCTGTCTGAAGAAGTCCACCATCATCCCTGTACCCAAAAAATCTACGCCCGCTTGCCTCAACGACTACCGCCCTGTAGCTCTCACCTCCATAGCCATGAAGTGCTTTGAGAAGCTAGTGAAGGGCTACATCTGTTCCTCCCTCCCCATCAACCTGGACCCTCTGCAATTTGCATATCGCCCCAACAGGTCCACGGAGGACGCCATAGCCCATGTGCTGCACACAGCAGCATCACATCTGGACAAGAGGCAGGGGAACTATGTGAGAATGCTGTTCATCGACTACAGCTCAGCATTCAATACCATAGTCCCCTCCAAACTCATAGCCAAGCTCAGGGACCTGGGCTTGAACTATGACCTGTGCCAGTGGGTCTTGGACTTCCTGACGGGCAGACCCCAGGTGGTAAGAGCCGGCAACTGCACCTCCTCATCCATCACGCTCAACATAGGGGCCCCCCAGGGCTGTGTTCTGAGCCCCCTCCTCTACTCCCTGTACACACATGACTGCGTAGCACAGCGGAACAACAACACCATCATCAAATTTGCTGATGACACAGTAGTGGTGGGCCTGATCTCTGCCAACGACGAAAGGGCCTACCTGGAAGAGGTAGAGAACCTGTCACAGTGGTGTCAGGAGAACTGCCTCTCCCTGAACGTCAGCAAAACAAAAGAGATGATTGTGGACTTCAGGAGGTCGGGGGTCAAGGACTACAGCCCCCTCAGCATCGACGGGGCACCGGTTGAGAGAGTGAACAGTTTCAAGTACCTCGGAGCCCACATATCCGAGGACTTGACATGGACCACACACATTGACAGTGTTGTGAAGAAGGCACGACAACGCCTCTACTTCCTCAGGCGCCTAAGGAAGTTCCAAGTCAGTCAGAAGATCCTTAGGAACTTCTACTCATGTACAATAGAGAGCATCCTGACCGGCAACATCACCTCCTGGTTTGGGAATAGCACTGCACAAGACCGTAGCAGACTACAAAGAGTGACACGTGCAGCCGAACGCACAATTGGAGGGGGGCTTCCCACCCTCCAGAACATTTACGACAAGCGGTGCAAGGGGAAGGCTAAGAGAATTATTAAGGACTCGAGCCACCTGAACAACTGCCTCTTTGAACTGCTGCGGTCAGGCAAGCGATACCGGAGTCTTAAGGCGAGCACAGAAAGACTCAGAAGAAGCTTCTATCCCCAGGCCATCAGGCTGCTAAACGAACAATAATCACTATGCAACAACCATCAAATGCACACAGCACACACACCCACACGCACACACTCACTCAAACAAACAACACACTGCAGCACCCACTCTCCACACTTTAGATCACACAAACACACTTTACACTTTATATTTATTGATAAAGGATTTGCACTACAACTCGTACACCTACTGTGAATTGTACCTAAATTGCACCTCGTCCCATTTCTCCATTCTGCCTTGCACTATATAGTATTGTATATTAGTACACTGCACAGTATTGTATATTGTATGGTAACTACGTCTATTCTGCATCGAACATTGTACATATGTCTAAACTGAACACTGTGACCTCTTTTTTTTACTTCTAATTTTACTATTTATTTCATACTTATCTTGTCTTGCACAGTCTCTGGAGCGCAACAGTAAGAAGCATTTTGTATAAAAGTATTCTGTACTTCTGTATGACAACTATTAAAGAAACTTGAAACTTGAAACTTGTAGTTTTAAGGTAGTTGGTGTTTTTTATAGTGGTCTTTTTCTACTGTAGTTTTAAGGTAGTTGGTGTTTTTTTTTATAGTGTCACTGTCTATGTATTGTGACTATATGCTTGTCTTTTAACCACCGAAAGGAAAATAAAGTCGTTTTTGAAGTTGAAGTTTAAAGATGAAAGCGAGCGCTCGACAGATATGATCCCATTATGTCCGATGTCACCGGTAACACCGGTGTTGTCGTCATCATGAGTGTATTGGTCATGGAAAATAGTCACATCGTCGCCGCGGCAACCCTAGTTGGACCCGGTGCCGCTCGGTACCCAGCCCTGCTGCCTCTGAGTGCATTCTTCTCTAGTTCTAGTTTAGACCAGCGATGGAGCAGCAGGTGTCTGGTTAGTATCAGCGCCTAACGGACACGTCCAGCCCTGCAGCGTCAGCGAGTCTCTCAGGCCACAGTGGAGTCTGGAGCTGCTGTTATCAGATCACCTGGAGAAGGAGTCAGGAGGAGGAGGCTGTACTTTGTTACGACGCGTCGCACGCAGAGTTTCTCTCGACTAGATTTATGAGGCAGCCATGCGTCCTGTGGTGTTTCTGTGTGCACAGTTTCTCTCTCTCTGTCTCTCTCTCTCTCTCTCTCTCTCTCTCTCTCTCTCCCTCTCCCTCTGTCTATCTCTCTCTCTCTGTCTCCTTTCTCTCTCTCTCTCTGTCTCCTTTCTCTCTCTCTCACTCCCCCCCTCTCCTCCTCTCACTCTACCCTCTCTCTATCTCTCTCTATCTCTCTCTCTCTCTCTCTCTCTCTCTCCTTTCTCTCTCTCTCACTCCCCCCATCTCTCCTCTCACTCTCTCTCTCTGTCTCCTTTCTCTCTCTCTCACTCCCCCCATCTCTCCTCTCACTCTCTCTCTGTCTCCTTTCTCTCTCTCTCTCTCTCTCTCCCCCTCTCTCTGTCTCCTTTCTCTCTCTCTCACTCCCCCCATCTCTCCTCTCACTCTCTCTCTCTGTCTCCTTTCTCTCTCTCTCTCTCTCTCCCCCTCTCTCTGTCTCCTTTCTCTCTCTCTCACTCCCCCCATCTCTCCTCTCACTCTCTCTCTCTGTCTCCTTTCTCTCTCTCTCACTCCCCCCCTTTCCTCCTCTCACTCTCTCTCCCCTCTCACTCTACCCTCTCTATCTCTCACTCTCTCCCCCTCTCTCTTTGTCTCTCTCTCCCTCTCTATCCCCTCACTCTCTCTCTTTCTCCTCTCTCCCCTCTCTCTATATCCCCTCTCCCTCTCCTCTCCCTCTCTCCCTATCTCTCTCCCCTCTCTCTCTGTCTATCTCTCTCCCCCTCTCTCATTCTCCCCTCTCGCTCTCCGCTCGCTCTCTCTGTCTCTCTCCCCTGTCTCTCTCCTCTGTCTCTCCCATCTCTCTCTCTCTCTCCTTCCCTCCTGCCTGCTCTTTCCCATACTCACTGCAGAAGAGAGATTGGTATCACTGAGGTGAACTAACCTGTTATTGTTTTGTGGACAATGAGCTATGTGGGTAGCAACTGTTAGATGATACGGCTTGCTAGTTAATAGAAAAGGCTTGCTAGTTGATAAAGGCTTGCTAGTTGATAAAGGCTTGCTAGTTAATAGAAATGCTTGCTAGTTGATAAAGGCTTGCTAGTTGATAAAGGCTTGCTAGTTGATAAAGGCTTGCTAGTTAATAGAAATGCTTGCTAGTTGATAAAGGCTTGCTAGTTAATAGAAATGCTTGCTAGTTGATAAAGGCTTGCTAGTTAATAGAAATGCTTGCTAGTTGATATAAAGGCTTGCTAGTTAATAGAAATGCTTGCTAGTTGATATAAAGGCTTGCTAGTTAATAGAAATGCTTGCTAGTTGATAAAGGCTTGCTAGTTAATAGAAATGCTTGCTAGTTGATAAAGGCTTGCTAGTTAATAGAAAAGGCTTGCTAGTTGATAAAGGCTTGCTAGTTAATAGAAAAGGCTTGCTAGTTGATAAAGGCTTGCTAGTTAATAGAAATGCTTGCTAGTTGATATAAAGGCTTGCTAGTTAATAGAAATGCTTGCTAGTTGATATAAAGGCTTGCTAGTTAATAGAAATGCTTGCTAGTTGATATAAAGGCTTGCTAGTTAATAGAAATGCTTGCTAGTTGAGAAAGGCTTGCTAGTTAATAGAAATGCTTGCTAGTTGATATAAAGGCTTGCTAGGTAATAGAAAAGGCTTGCTAGTTGATAAAGGCTTGCTAGTTAATAGAAATGCTTGCTAGTTGATATAAAGGCTTGCTAGTTGATAGAAAAGCTGCTAGTTGATGGAAAGGCTTGCTAGTTGATGGAAATACTTGCTAGTTGATAGAAAAGGCTTGCTAGTTGATAGAAAAGGCTTGCTAGTTGATAGAAAAGGCTTGCTAGTTGATAGAAAAGGCTTGCTAGTTGATAGAAAGGCTTGCTAGTTGATAGAAAAGCTGCTAGTTGATGGAAAGGCTTGCTAGTTGATGGAAATGCTTGCTAGCTTCAGTTGCGACTTTATGTTGTTAGCATCAGCTGCGGCACCAGTGACATAGTGTAGGGGTGGACGGTATGGTCTAAAATTTATATCACGGTATCATTTGAAGCATAGACGGTAACGGTATATATCACGGTATCAGTGTTTCCGTTAGAATAATTTTTTTTGCCTGATAGGCAGGCTATATAAAGAATGACATCCTCAAGGCATGTAGATTTATAATATTTTAACTTAAAACTAGGCTACTTTTGCGTATAAAGTCATTATATTCCAAATAAAATAAGTCCCGAGTCCGTGCTGCTCCCATTGCAAACAGCCGGGCTGGATGCTGGATTTTGCTAGAAGCATATGTAGCTGCAGAGCCGCAGAGCCAGCGGCGCTTTCAGGTCTGGTCACAGCTTTCAGCCGTTGGGTGGGGGGGCGCTGTTGAGCGGACCTGACCTGAAAGAGCCCCTGGCTCTGCGGCTCTGCAGCTGCATGCTATTCGCAAATCCACTGGTGCAGCCGTCCTCCCGGCTCCCGCTGCTGCCGTCGTTATCATAACACTACACGCATATCATAATGTTTACAGCAAACTGTAGTTGATCACCAGGTATGTTTTATTAACGTAGAATAATTCATATAAGAAAAACGATAGGGACATCTCTTACCTTTCTCCACTGGTTAAAAATGCCAGGAACTGAAATTGAAACTTGCTGTGCGCCGCAGTGATATGTGTTTATTATGAAATGACAATTGCGTGTTGACACGCCCACTGCGCGAAGCCTCCTAAATAACTTTTTCCAGTTTGCACATATCTATTATCTATGACTAATTCTATCTATTTTTAGGGGCAAATGCGATTGAAATAGTCGCGCTGTGGTTACATGACGTCATTGCTATTTTAGAGCTGCTCTACTGGTTACACGGTATAGTCAAAATCCATACCGTAGAGCAAATTAATACCGTTTATACCGTATACCGTTTATACCGTCCACCCCTAACATAGTGTCTGTGTCTCTGTTCACTTCTGTCTCTGTTTATGTGTGTGTGTGTGTGTGTGCGTGCTTGTGTGTGTGTGTGTGTGTGTGTGCATATGGTTGCTCTCTATCCCCTTCCCTAGCGCCTGCCATGTGTACCGCTATCTTCTCTGCGTCTCTCCCTCTTTCCCTTGTGTGTATTGCACATGTGTGCGACTGTGCGTGTGCGTGTGTGCATGTGCACATTTGTGTGTGTGAAAGTGTGTTGCTCGCTCTCCCTGTCTCTGCTTGTCTTCCCTGCTCTACTCCTTCCATAACATATGGACTGCATATATCATATTTACTGCATATCTCATATTTACTGCATATCTCATATTTACTGCATATCTCATATTTACCGCATCTCCTAATGTTACCCTGCCCATGCCTGTACCTCCCCTCCCCCTCCTGCTATGACGCCTGAATTTCCCCAAGTGGATCAATAAAATATGATCTTATCTTATATATATATATGTATCTGTCTTGAATATACCTGCATATCCATACATCTCTGCATGATAGCATGTCCAATAATGCTGTAAATACCATATATATATGTATTCTTACCGTTTAATATATATATATATATATACACACACATCTGTCTGTACATACCTGCATATAATCCATGTTACATATCTGTAGATACTATATCTATATCTGTACATATCTCTTACCTACTCTTACTAGTTACACTGCTGGCCAGTATGACTTACTACCATAGTGTCTTTATACCTGTATCACTGTACATATTAATACTATATCTATATCTGTACATATCTCTTACCTACTCTTACTAGTTACACTGCTGGCCAGTGTGACTTACTACCATAGTGTCTTTATACCTGTATCACTGTACATATTAATACTATATCTATATCTGTACATATCTCTTACCTACTCTTACTAGTTACACTGCTGGCCAGTATGACTTACTACCATAGTGTCTTTATACCTGTATCACTGTACATATTAATACTATATCTATATCTGTACATATCTCTTACCTACTCTTACTAGTTACACTGCTGGCCAGTATGACTTACTACCATAGTGTCTTTATACCTGTATCACTGTACATATTAATACTATATCTATATCTGTACATATCTCTTACCTACTCTTACTAGTTACACTGCTGGCCAGTATGACTTACTACCATAGTGTCTTTATACCTGTATCACTGTACATATTAATACTATATCTATATCTGTACATATCTCTTACCTACTCTTACTAGTTACACTGCTGACCAGTATGACTTACTACCATAGTGTCTTTATACCTGTATCACTGTACATATTAATACTATATCTATATCTGTACATATCTCTTACCTACTGTCACTAGTTACACTGTTGGCCAGTATGACTTACTACCATAGTGTCTTTATACCTGTATCACTGTACATATTAATACTATATCTATATCTGTACATATCTCTTACCTACTGTCACTAGTTACACTGTTGGCCAGTATGACTTACTACTAAGCCTGTTTTTGGGATTCGAACTTCGTCAGGGTTTTTCGAACGGAGTTCGAACCTTCGTTTGTAATAAAAAAATAAAAATAAAAATGTTAATAATTTATTTTTTTATCCTCAAACTAAATCCTCAATTTGAATAAAGTGATTAATCTGATTAAATTAGTATATTTTCTTTTATTAAATCAACTTTCCAGCCCCAGACCCAGCCCAGGGAGAAGCCCCAGCCCAACTAAATGTCAAATCAACTTTCTAATGAATATAACTCATCAGTTTCTTTTAATACTATAATATTAGTGTAGCCTAATCTTTATCTGCAACTGTGAAGAAAAACCCCATTGGTTTAAACAGAATGAAAAAAAATGTATTAAAAAAAAGTTTATTTAAATTTTTTAATTAAAAACGAAGGTTCGAAAAACCCTGACGAAGTTCGAATCCCAAAAACAGGCTTCGGGACAGACTTACCAACCACACATAGCAGTACATTCAAGTAGAACAGGCCGTTGAGGACACTCACCTTTCCACAGCTAAACGGTCGGCACCTTGGTTGTGAAATGCAGGCTTCAGTCTATGTTGTTTAGTCTATCTGTTCAGTACTGAATTATGACATCATACTGTGACATCACAAATGTTCTAGAATGTTTGATTATGACATCATACTGTGACATCACAAATGTTCTAGAATGTTTGATTATGACATCATACTGTGACATCACAACGGAACATGTTTGAATCCATTTGAATAATATAAATAATATGTATGGTAAAAGGCTGTCCCCGACAACCTGTTTTTGGGATTCGAACTTCGTCAGGGTTTTTCCGAAAAAAAATATTTATACATATATTTTTTTAATATCCTCAAACTAAATCCTCAATTTGAATAAAGTGATTAATCTGATTTTGATTTGATTTGATTTTAAATCTTTATTTCGAACATGCAATGAATACAAACAAACAATAACAAAAAGCAAAACAACTCAATCTACATGTTCGAAAAGGAGTAGGAAGAAGTATACACTTATTTAATCCTACCCCTTTTCCACTACTCAAATGAGTGTACTATTTTAAAACATAGTTACATTAAATTAGTATTTTTTCTTTTATTAAATCAACTTTCCAGACCCAGCCCAGGGAGAAGCCCCTGGACTGGGCTGGGATGTTGATTTAGAATTCGAATGCCAACGTAACGAACGAAGGTTCGAAGGTTCGAACGTTTGGGCTCAGCCCTACTTACTACCATAGTGTCTTTATACGTGTATCACTGTACATATTAATACTATATCTATATCTGTACATATCTCTTACCTACTCTTACTAGTTACACTGCTGGCCAGTATGACTTACTACCATAGTGTCTTTATACCTGTATCACTGTACATATTAATACTATATCTATATCTGTACATATCTCTTACCTACTCTTACTAGTTACACTGCTGGCCAGTATGACTTACTACCATAGTGTCTTTATACGTGTATCACTGTACATATTAATACTATATCTATATCTGTACATATCTCTTACCTACTCTTACTAGTTACACTGCTGGCCAGTATGACTTACTACCATAGTGTCTTTATACCTGTATCACTGTACATATTAATACTATATCTATATCTGTACATATCTCTTACCTACTCTTACTAGTTACACTGCTGGCCAGTATGACTTACTACCATAGTGTCTTTATACCTGTATCACTGTACATATTAATACTATATCTATATCTGTACATATCTCTTACCTACTCTTACTAGTTACACTGCTGGCCAGTATGACTTACTACCATAGTGTCTTTATACCTGCATCACTGTACATAATAATACTACAACTCTGTACATACATCTGATTAGCACCATCACGCAGTAGTACTAATTTATATATCTTATACCCAGTTTAACCACCTGTACATTGTATCACTGTTGCACTTTACTGTTATATTTGCACTCTGGTTGGATGGCAAACTTCTTTTCGTTGCACTGTACTTGTGCTGCATGACGACAAAACATTTTAATCTAATCTAATCTGAATCTAATTGGAGGAAAGCTCTTTACATAAGGAATCAAATAGATACAAATAAATCCAAGACTGCAATAAAAAAAAAAGTCTACAATTCTCTTGCAATTTTCAGTGTACTGCACACAATCGGGCATCATAGCAGCATGGGGGAGGGGGGGGGAGGTACAGGTATGGGCAGGGTGATAGTAGAAAGACCTAAATATAAGCAATAAAGTTAGATCTGAATTTATAGAAATACGGCGGGAAAAAGGGGCGGCTACGTGGTGTAGTGGGCAAGGCGCTCGCCACGAAATCTGGAGACGCTGGGCTCGCCTGTTCGAGCCCAGCTCTCCACATTTGCTTTCAGTTTAGCTGGTCGTCCGTACTAATACACATTGGCCGTATTAGGGGGTGGGAAACTGATGGGTGGGGATCGGGCGTTGTGGACAGCGACTCCTACGGGTCGGTTGGTGCGCCTGCGCAGTGGAATCAGGAAGTGTCGGGGGCAGCGTGAGCCTCCCACGCGTTACTCCTCGCCACTGAGAGATCGAGCTGCGCAGGTGAAAAGATGCGACTGCTGTTACCTCAAGTACCGGAGGGGACTTGTGCTATGTATGACTTAGTCCACATTGCAGCCGGCTTGTGGGAGGCAAGAAACAGCGTTCGTGACAGGGGAGGGTTGAATTGGATGATACGAAATTGGGATGGGAGAAAATATAGAAAATGGGAGAAAAAGTGGATAAAAAAAAAAGAAATACGGCGGGAAAAGAAGACGGTGTGTAAACAAAGGTGCAGATGAGGGTCTGTATGTCCCATCGGGTATATTGTTACTCTCAACAAACCCAGGCAACAACAGAGCGCTCTGTAAGCGATACCTGACCGGAGGACAACGTCGTACAAGAAGAAAAAAGCCCTCGTTTCGTTTTTCAAAAGAAAACACAGACTGCTGTAACGTTAGCCGCCGGGCCGAGGCCCCCGGGTCTGAACTCCTCCTCACACCGGCCTCCTAGCGGAGCCGAGGCCCCCGGGTCTGAACTCCTCCTCACACCGGCCTCCTAGCGGAGCCGAGGCCCCGTCTGAACTCCTCCTCACACCGGCCTCCTAGCGGAGCGTGGTCAGGTTTAATACTCCCAGAGGTGGGGCCCTGCCCCAGCCTGCCCCGTCCCTGGAGACACCCGTGTTGTGTGAGTCGTCTGACGCAACAAGCGATCCTCGTCTCTCCCCCCCCCCCCCCCCTCTCTCTTTCCCTCTCTCCTCACTCTCTCCCCTCTTTCTCGTCTCTCTCTATCTCCCCTCTCCTTTCTCTCTCCTCTCCCTCTCTCTATCTCTCCCCCTCCCCCTCTCTCTCTTCATCTCTCTCTCTCTCTCTCTCTATCCTCTCACTCTCTCCCTCTCTCTCTCACTCTCTCCCCTCTTTCCTCCTCTCTCTCTTTCTCTCTCTCTCCCTCTCTCTCCCCTCACTCTCTCCTCTCTCCCGTCTCTTTCTCCCTCTCTATCCCTCTCTCTCTCTCCCTCTATCTCCTCTCTCCTCTCCCCTCTCCCCCCTCTCTCTTCCCTCTCTCTCTCTCTCTCTCTCTCTCTCTCTCTCTCTCCCTCTTTCTCCCTTTCTATCCCCCCCTCTCTCTCCCTCTATCTCCTCTCCCTCTATCTCCTCTCTCTCTCCCCCTCTCTTCCCTCTTCTCTCTCTCTCCCCCTCGACTCCCAGTGTGACACGCTCGGGGCCCACACCCCTCGTATACCTTACTGGATTTACAGGCACTTCTCAGATGTGCTGAGTGATGTCACATGCACACATGTCCCGTCGTGGCGGGAAGGAGGGCGGGAGGAGGGGGGGGGGGGTGTATACATCTCCTCTCTCTCTCCCTCTCTCTCTCCCTCTCCCCCTCTCGCTCTCTCCCTCTCTCTCTCCATCTCTCCTACCGCTCTCTCTCTCTCCCTCTCCCCTCTTGCTCTCTCCCCTCTCTCTCTCCATCTCTCCTACCGCTCTCTCTCTCCCTCTCTCTCTTCCCTCTCTCACTCTCCCCTCTCCCTCTCTGTCTCTCCCCGTTTCCCTCTCTCTCTCTCTCTCTCTCTCTCTCTCTCTCTCTAGGAGGAGGGAGGGCAGGAGGGAGGGGGGGTGTATACATCTCCTCTCTCTCTCCCCCTCTCTCACTCTCCCTCTCGCTCTCTCCCCATCTCTCCTACCGCTGTCTCTCTCCCCTGTCTCTCTCTATCCCTCTCTCCTCACTCTCTCCCCTCTTTCTCTCCCTCTCTCTCTTCCCTCTCTCACTCTCCCCTCTCGCCCTCTCCCCTCTCTCTCTCTATCCCTCTCTCCTCACTCTCTCCCCTCACTCTCTCCCTCTCTCTCTTCCCTCTCTCACTCTCCCCTCTCGCTCTCTCCCCTCTCTCTCTCTCTCTCTCTATCCCTCTCTCCTCACTCTCTCCCCTCACTCTCTCCCTCTCTCTCTTCCCTCTCTCACTCTCCCCTCTCTCTCTCTCTCTCTCGCTCTCTCTCTCTCTAGGAGGGAGGGAGGGAGGGAGGAGGGGGGTGTATACAGAGGGAGGAGACTTCTCTCGTGTGACTCGGGTCGTCGCACATGGTGTCTGGGCCGAGAGAAAGGAAGGAAGTGGGGCCGCGGGCGGGGGGACCCTAACCCTAACAGAGGGGCGGGGGGACCCTAACCCTAACAGAGGGGCGGGGGGACCCTAACCCTAACAGAGGGGCGTGGGGGACCCTAACCCTAACCCAGGGGCGTGGGGACCCTAACCCTAACCCAGGGGCGTGGGGACCCTAACCCTAACCCAGGGGCGTGGGGACCCTAACCCTAACCCAGGGCGTGGGGACCCTAACCCAGGGGCGTGGGGACCCTAACCCAGGGGCGTGGGGACCCTAACCCTAACCCAGGGCGTGGGGACCCTAACCAGGGGCGTGGGGACCCTAACCCTAACCCAGGGGCGTGGGGACCCTAACCCAGGGGCGTGGGGCCCTAACCCAGGGGCGTGGGACCCTAACCCAGGGGCGTGGGACCCTAACCCAGGGGCGTGGGACCCTAACCCAGGGCGTGGGGGCCCTAACCAGAGGGGCGTGGGGACCCTAACCCAGGGGCGTGGGGACCCTAACCCTAACCCAGGGGCGTGGGGACCCGGGGGCGTGGGGGATGACATAACCTGCACTTCTGAACCCCTGGTGCTGACGGAACACTTCTTTAATGACTGGGGACTAGGGGGCGTGACGTGAGGAGTCGATTATTCACCCTTTTAACTGAACTCGAGTGGTTTTTGAGGGTGCTCAGTTTTTGTGTGTTTTTATCTTGATTCGGTTACCCCAAATACGGTTACCACCAAATACAGTTACCACCAAATACGGTTACCACCAAATACGGTTACCACCAAATACGGTTACCACCAAATACGGATACCACCAAATACGGTTACCACCAAATACGGTTACCACCAAATACAGTTACCACCAAATACGGTTACCAACTTACCACCAAATACGGTTACCACCAAATTACGGTTACCACCAAATACGGTTACCAACTTACCACCAAATACGGTTACCACCAAAATAAGGTTACCACCAAATACGGTTACCCCCAAATACGGTTACCACCAAATACGGTTACCCCCAAATACGGTTACCACCAAATACGGTCCACCAAATACAGTTACCCCAAATACGGTTACCACCAAATACGCTTACCACCAAATATGGTTACCACTAAATACGGTTACCACCAAATACGGTTACCCCCAAATACAGTTACCCCCAAATACGGTTACCCCCAAATACGGTTACCACCAAATACGCTTACCACCAAATATGGTTACCACTAAATACGGTTACCACCAAATACGGTTACCACCAAATACGGTTACCACCAAATACGGTTACCCCCAAATACAGTTACCCCCAAATACGGTTACCCCCAAATACGGTTACCACCAAATACGCTTACCACCAAATATGGTTACCACTAAATACGGTTACCACCAAATACGGTTACCCCCAAACGGTTACCACCAAATATGGTTACCACCAAATAAGGTTACCACCAAATACGGTTACCCCCAAATACGGTTACCACCAAATACGGTTACCCCCAAATACGTCCACCAAAAGTGCCTGTTTGTGCCGATGAAACCGAAATCTTGCTCTGAAATCCCACGAGGCTGAGTTTATTTGCAGGAAGGAGGCTGTGGAGCGGATAGTACACACGCTTAAAGGAACACGCCAACTTTTTGGGAAATTAGCTTATTTGCCATCGACCCTGGAGTTAGACAAGCAGATACAGACCCCTTTCTTCTCTGTGCATGCATTAGGCTTAGGGAACAGCCGCACCGTTAGCCTAGCTTAGCATCATTCACTGGAAGTAGGTGTGCCAGTGTAGCCTAGTTTCCAACAGTCACCCCCAATACACTCCAAATACAACTCCAAAACTTTCATGTAAACATGTTGTGACCTGTGTATTTACCACGTGGAGAAATAAAATTAAATAAAAGTATTTGACTTTTTCGTTTTCTAAGCAGATAGATAACTCTGAACTATTGTTGCCGAACCACTGCTGCCTGGGTGCAGTGATCTCATCACCTCGAAAGCCTTGTTGTTTTTTGTTGAAAAAACAGGAATGAAATTATTTTTTATTTGTTTATTAAAGCCGGTGGATGGGCCAATGCAATGCTGTTATTATAGGTTACGATGGTGAACGGTGTCATTTTGATTTATCGTCGGTCAGCTGAGCCGATCAACGTTATGAAGGATTATCTGAAGTCTCTATTTATGTGCAGCAACACCCTTTGATTTTAATGATCCATTCTATTAAAAAGAATAACTGAATTTAAACTGAAACAGAAAATAACAATTTCGTGTTTCTTTTTGGTTTTTTCAGGGGGAGGGGGGGGGGGGGGGGTAGAATTTTAGAATATTCGGTCTTAAGAACAGTAGGCTATTCGAAAATGATTTTAGTCAGTCGTGCACATCTGGTTACTATAGTAACGGGGGCCGTATGCACTGTGGGAGTGGGGAGGCCAGTGGTCGTGAGTGAGGAAGAGAGACGAGAGAACACTGATGTACGATGTGGATGTTGATGTACACCATGTAAGTTACGTGTGATTGATATAGCAGCATATAGCGTGAAGGCAGCTATATTTTTTGGTAGGGGAGAGACAATTAAACATCAAGAACCAAAACTATTCTACCTTTCACTCTAGTCTGTAAATTGTGAACCATGACATGAAGGTATCTTTTCTCTCAACCTGCTGTAACCTAACCTTTGACCCATCTGTTTCTGATGCATTATGACAGGAATATCTCAAAGGAGGCTTATTAAATGCATCAATATCGCTGTGGATTCTAATGCATTTTGCTTAGCTATTACCTAAGGGAGGAGATAACTGTTGCCAAGGAATGTAGCTGTTCACCTTAAATCACAGCTCAGTGCAGCGGACTAAGCGCTCGCCTGCCACCGCAGAGACTCTGGGAACGAATCCAGCTGTCAGCGGTGCCTCCGGCTTGGTCAGTCGTCCCTACTAACACAGTTGGCGAGT
>NC_140178.1:2266982-2290092 GCF_963971535.1 Notolepis coatsorum
TGATGGCGTGAAAAATACAGAAAAGGTCTTGTTTTAATGCAACTGATCTCCATTTGACACAAATGCAAATACGTCAGTCGCAAATGGACTGTTTTCCCTCCTCCCCTCCGGGAGGCGCTACAGGTCAACCTCCGCTCCTCCAGGTCAAGCAGACTCAGGAACAGCTTCTTTCTCTCAGTCATCTCTCTGAACTCTGTGCCACGATGACAGCCCCCCCCCCCCCCCACCATATAAACTCTGACTCCATTGCCTAGACTCTGTTACCCAGACTGTACGAACTTTGAACTCTGTTGCCTATACTCAATTTATACCAACCTACTCCTTTCACCGTCTACTAGGGGTGTAACGGTACACATATCCGCACTGAACCGTTTCAGTACTGGACCGAACTAATGCAACGGTACGTTAACCACCAACGGAACGCACATGCAGAACTTTTTTTGCGTGCAGAATTTAATTCACCCCTTCCTAAAATATTACTTGCGCAAAAAGGGACGGATGTTCGTTCAGCCCACGCACAACACAGAGATTACCAGTAATTTAGCATAGCCTCATAGTGTGGTGAACACACACACACACACACACACACACACATGCACACACACCCTCTCTCTCTCGGTGCGTGAGGAGGATTTGTGCTAGATTGAGAAGGAGATCAAATGAATGATAGTTTGCGGCATATAGAGCGGTCATTCGTACACAGCAACGCGCCTCCGAACAAGGTGCGATAAACATGAAGTGATATCCTTTCCTTGGCATGGAACAGGAAATAGTATTAACCATTAGGGACCTGCGTGACGCTTCTTTCTCTATTCAATAACGTTTTACCCCTGAGGGATGATTTACAATAAAGTGTTAAAAAAGAAAAGTAGGCTACTTACATTCTTGACGCTAGAACTCCCAAAATAGCGTTAGCGTAAAAGAAGGTAGGCCAGCGGTAGTTTACATAGCTTGCATAAAACTGTTGTTGTTATTACCACTCGCACGTTATTCAGCTCAACGACGTCGCGTGTCTCCCATCAGTCATGCAGTGCATTCAGGCCCACGCCCACAATCTAATATCATTTTTTTTAAACGATTATTAATTTGAATATATAATATTCATTGACAGCCATACTTAACACAATAATTGCCAAAAACGAGTATACTCATTATTGCCCGCCAATGCGAATATTATCGTTATTTCGTTTATTCGCTATATCTATTCATAATTCATTCATAATTCATGTCTGCAGCCTCTGTATACCCTGGTGAATGTGTCTGAGCTGGCAGACCGCCCTCTACTGCCTTGCGGATTGATTGATTGATTGAAAAGTTTATTAACAGATTGCAGAATGGGTACAATACAGTACGGCTCAATACATACAATTGTTAAGGGGATGCAGACCAGAGAAAGACTTTCGTCTTGTTTACATCAGGGTCCCCCCTATTGCATCCCATTGTAAATGGGCTGGTGTGTTTTATGAGCCGATCTGAGCCGTGCGGGCGGGGTTTAAATACTCAGGCGAGCCAGGGGCTTACAACGACGGCATGGAATATTAACCCCGCCCGCCCGTCCGTGTGTAACGCTCGGTAATGTCGGGGACATGATCGCTGTGGATAACTGGAATGGCGATCAGATAATTGGATTATTTTTTTTGCATTACATCAGAGACAAGGTAAGGACTCTATATATGAAACCTTGCATTGATCTGATATTTATTTCTACCGCAATCAAAGCTATGTGTGTGTAGGTGTTTGTGCTTATTACCATTGACTGCGGTGGGGGGGGGGGGGGGGGGGGGGGGGGGGGGGGAGCGCCCCGCTACGAGGGCCGTTTCATGTATGCACAACGAGATATAATAATAATAATCTAGCGTTGATTTCAGGATGATTAGATAATCAGCCGAAAAATTACAACGTGATGACTGGATTACACTAAAATGCCTTTTTCTCGTCTTTTTCCTGGAATTACTCAAAAGCACCCAAACCATACTCTATTCAAAACGGTATAAAACGGAAATGTACGGATGAAAAAACAATCTGTTTTGGGCATGTTGACTGGAAGCAACTCACTGACAGTCGACGGCGTTATTAGACCCATAGATATAATATAAGATATATTTTAAGCACTCGCAAATGTCACAGTCTAAAACTATATCCATTGACTAAAGACCTGGCGATGAAGAGGGGTTCAGCGCCCCCTGCTGCTGGCGGTCAATGTTACTGCATGACCCCTGAGTGGAAAATGGAAAGTCAAATAAATAAACGCAAACTTTCCCCCACTGTACCGAAAACCCGTACCGAACCGTGACTTCAAAACTGAGGTACGTACCGAACCGTGGTTTTTGTGTACCGTTACACCCCTACCCTACACTGTAATCATAATAATAATCACAACTATCTACCTCATACTTATACTGTGTATATATTTTTTTATTTATATATATTTACTGCATATAATCCTTCTATATGCCTACTAAGTACTTATACACCTGCATATAACCCATATAACTCTGCATGATAGCATGTACAATAATGCTGTGTATACCTTTACTATTGTACTTTTATTGCTACATTTGCACTCTGGCTGGATGCCAAACTTGTCTTTGTTGTACTGTACTGTACTGTACTTGTGCTGCATGCCGACAACCAGCCCCCCCTGGGGATCCCATCTGCCCCCTCGCTGGAGACATTTATGGCCCGACTAAAAACCCACTTTTACTCCCTCAATAAAGCCTGATTCTCCCACACCCTAACTCACACACTCCCATGCAATTTTACCCTGCCCCCTCCCTCTTGTATCTCTTCTTGTGCTCCTCTGTCCCCGGTGTGCTATACTGTACTTTGTGCTATACTGTACTTTGTGCTATACTGTACTTTGTGCTATACTGTACTTTGTGCTATACTGTACTTTGTGCTATACTGTACTTTGTGCTATACTGTACTTTGTGCTCCTCTGTCCCCTGTATGCTATACTGTACTTTGTGCTATACTGTACTTTGTGCTCCTCTGTCCCCTGTGTGCTATACTGTACTTTGTGCTATACTGTACTTTGTGCTATACTGTACTTTGTGCTATACTGTACTTTGTGCTATACTGTACTTTGTGCTATACTGTACTTTGTGCTCATCTGTCCCCTGTATGCTATACTGTACTTTGTGCTGTACTGTACTTTGTGCTCCTCTGTCCCCGGTGTGCTATACTGTACTTTGTGCTGTACTGTACTTTGTGCGATACTGTACTTTGTGCTCCTCTGTCCCCGGTGTGCTATACTGTACTGTGTGCTATACTGTACTTTGTGCTATACTGTACTTTGTGCTATACTGTACTTTGTGCTATACTGTACTTTGTGCTCCTCTGTCCCCGGTGTGCTATACTGTACTTTGTGCTCCTCTGTCCCCGGTGTGCTATACTGTACTGTGTGCTATACTGTACTTTGTGCTATACTGTACTGTGTGCTATACTGTACTTTGTGCTATACTGTACTCTGTGCTCCCCTATCCGCTTGTTGGCCTACTGTCGCCCTATTCTCTGAATGTACCGTCTTGTCCTGCTGTGCCTTTTTTGTACTTTTGTATTTTATATTATGACATTTTATGCTTTGATTGTACAACAGCACTTTGGGTCGGCTCTTGCGTTCTTCTTAAACGTGCTTTATAAATAAATGACTCGACTCGACAATACATTTGAATCCAATCCACTGTTCAGCTCTCTGTTCTCTCCGTCCTCTGGTTCCCTCACAAACGCTACAGGAATCTGAGTCGACGTAAGTATGTTTGATATATTCCCAGTAGTGCCAATGGTTTCAGGCTGAACCCGTCGACACCTTCGTTCAACAGGATAACCGAACAGAGCGTCGGGTCTCGGACCCGCCCTGGTTCTGATCCAGGGAAGTCAGCCTTTTCCTTTGATGCCTCTAATTCGTGGGATGTCCTTCAACTCTCTCTGAAATGGGAGGTTCTCTCCCTCCCCTCGGTGTGATGTCAGACACAAGTCTCTGACCGCCTGAAACAAGCAGAGGGTCAAGTCTCTGACCGCCTGAAACAAGCAGAGGGTCAAGTCTCTGACCGCCTGAAACAAGCAGAGGGTCAAGTCTCTGACCGCATGAAACAAGTCTCTGACCGCCTGAAACAAGTCTCTGACCGCCTGAAACAAGCAGAGGGTCAAGTCTCTGACCGCATGAAACAAGTCTCTGACCGCCTGAAACAAGTCTCTGACCGCCTGAAACAAGCAGAGGGTCAAGTCTCTGACCGCATGAAACAAGTCTCTGACCGCCTGGAACAAGTCTCTGACCGCCTGAAACAAGTCTCTGACCGCCTGAAACAAGTCTCTGACCGCCTGAAACAAGTCTCTGACCGCCTGAAACAAGCAGAGGGTCAAGTCTCTGACCGCATGAAACAAGTCTCTGACCGCCTGAAACAAGTCTCTGACCGCCTGAAACAAGTCTCTGACCGCCTGAAACAAGCAGAGGGTCAAGTCTCTGACCGCCTGAAACAAGTCTCTGACCGCCTGAAACAAGCATCAAGTCTCTGACCGCCTGAAACAAGCAGAGCATCAAGTCTCTGACCGCCTGAAACAAGCAGAGGGTCAAGTCTCTGACCGCCTGAAACAAGTCTCTGACCGCCTGAAACAAGCATCAAGTCTCTGACCGCCTGAAACAAGCAGAGCATCAAGTCTCTGACCGCCTGAAACAAGCAGAGCGTCGGTCAGCACTCAGGGCAGATGAGTCAGTTCAAGCCATTATTGGCCAATTCAAGAAAGCCTCTACATAGAATAGAATAGAATAGAATAGAAATACTTTATTCATCCCGAGGGAAATTTGGCGAATACATCTTGAATCATGTAATATTTCTGTCTCGCTATTTACTCCAGACTAGGAATCAGATTATCTGAGTTTTGAAATCAGATTAACTGGACGTTGGAATCAGATTTGTCTGAGCGTTGGAATCAGATTTGCCTGAGCGTTGGAATAGACCTATCTCAAACCCTGCCCTCTTTTCTTGATCCTCCAATCACAACTGTCGCTTACCTCGGACAAACAAAGTTGGACCGAGGTAAGCGACAGTTGTGATTGGAGGATCAAGAAAAGAGGGCATGGTTTGAGATAGGTCCAATGGTCTCAGTAACAGTGGAACATGTTCCTAACAAAACGTAACTAAGAAATGAACTAAATAAATCGACAAGGAAGGACTAAATCTAAAGACATTTCATGTTTTTTCTTAGTTTGTTTTGTAAGTACACAAAATAGTTTCAGTTATTTCTTTTTTTCTCTTCTTTTTTGTTTTTATTTGTGTATATGTCACTTTTTCCCCACACCTAGTTTTAGTTTTTAGTTTAGTTAACCAATAATAACCTCGGTCCACACCACACACCGTGTCGTTAAATGAGCGGGGGGGGGGGGGCTTGACGGGGGACAACATTAAATGGAAGCCTGTTTCATTATAAACTGAAGGTTAACGACTTAACGTGCAGAGGAGCATTATTCACGTCATTCCTCCTGTTCAAACCACCAGCTGACGGTTTGCCTGCAAGACAGAGAACCACAGAGGAAGACACTGTGTTCTCTTTCCACTGAGGAACCACAGAAGAAGACACTGTGTTCTCTTTCCACTGAGGAACCACAGAAGAAGACACTGTGTTCTCTTTCCACTGAGGAACCACAGAAGAAGACAGTCTGTTCTCTATCCACTGAGGAACCACAGAAGAAGACAGTCTGTTCTCTTTCCACTGAGGAACCACAGAGGAAGACGCTCTGTTCTCTTTCCACTGAGGAACCACAGAAGAAGACACTGTGTTCTCTTTCCACTGAGGAACCACAGAAGAAGACAGTCTGTTCTCTTTCCACTGAGGAACCACAGAAGAAGACAGTCTGTTCTCTTTCCACTGAGGAACCACAGAAGAAGACAGTCTGTTCTCTTTCCACTGAGGAACCACAGAAGAAGACACTGTGTTCTCTTTCCACTGAGGAACCACAGAAGAAGACAGTCTGTTCTCTCTCCACTGAGGAACCACAGAAGAAGACGCTCTGTTCTCTTTCCACTGAGGAACCACAGAAGAAGACGCTCTGTTCTCTTTCCACTGCCTGAGGAACCACAGAGGAAGACTCTCTGTGTAATCCTTGTTTTCTTAGACTCCTACTAAGTGGTATTTAAACAAATAAAAATGTTAAATAGCTCTACCTTCTTCTGACAGCCATTACTGATATAGAGTGTCAGGTCAGTAACATGGGTCTCCAGTGTTTCCGCTAGGATTTTTTTCAGGGGGGGTGGTAGGCCCCCCAAAACGACTAGTGTTGTCGCGGGGCGCGCGTGTCACGGATACGTGGTGTCAACAGTGTCGTCATAGACGCGCGCAGTAAGGCGGTTGTTAGTATCGGTGCATTTCTCTACACTGAGCTGAAATGAAAACGATTGCAATATTTATTTACAACACATAAATGAACTTATTTACAATTATACATACAGTAGTGACAACACACATGAACTATTTACAATACAAGGAGAGTGTTTCCCACAGGATGTTGTGAGACTGGTGGGTGGACCTCGGACCCTCAGCCTCTCCTCGAGACGCCCCAGCCGTTCCATGTATTTGTTAAATTCCACCACCAGCACACCTGATTCAACTTAACAAGCCCTTTATTAGTTGAATCAGGTGTGCTGGTGGTGGAACTTAACAAATACATGGACCGGCTGGGGTGCTCCGAGGAGAGGATTGGGAAGCACTGCTCTAGGGGGGTCTGGGGGCATGCTCCCCCGGAATTGTTTATTTTTTGTACATTTTAAAGTTAAATGCATCAATCCGGTGCACTTTGAGAGCAAAATAAAGAGGCCAGATCTATGATGAACTTTGTGCTCAAAACACAAAATCGACTAGACTGGAGCAGACATTTGAGCCATCAAAGAAATGAAGCAAAAGTGGTTACCTGTGTTACGGCCCCAAACATACCTTGGTGACTGCATGCAATATGAGAGGACAGTTAAGAGCTGTGGTGTCGATGTGGCTTGTCTGAGGGTCGTGGAGAAGTGAAGGAACGAACCTTATAGTGTCTCCCTATTTATACACTATGGCCGGGTCTACTATGACATCACCGCTATGACATCACAATGTTCCAGAGCGTTCTAGCCTGTTCTAACCGGTTCTACTATGACATCACACTGCAGCTAACTGGAATTACACTATGACACTCCTGCAGTTACAAACCGGTTTATTTTTTAGAAAATATAAAAATATACTGGATTATTATTACGACTACTACCACTGCCAATACTACTTATACATCCCTATTGGCAATGTATCAGTCTAGGTAATTAATGGGAAACACTGAGGGAGGCACATACAACACTCATAACTATTTACAACCAGTGTCAGAGCGAGCGCACTCAAGTTGTTCGGAAATTCAGAGTGCTCACCGGACGCTCTGACCGAAGAGTCAGTTTATCAGAGCGGAGCAGATTTTCAGAGTGAATTTATTAACTCACCTTAACTAGGGCCCTATGAAATCTGTTTTTATCTTTTCCTGTTTTCGGATTTCTTGGTTTTAAATTTTCCCGTTTTCGGATTTCTCTGATTTTATATTTTTTCCTTTGGATTTAACCAAGAACACAATACAAAATTATGTTTTTAACGAACTTTAACACTTTGAATGCCACTCACGGCTTTTCTCTGGTTATTACCCCCCGGGTTGAAGGCCCATCACGAGAATATTCGTTTTATTCGTTTTTTTTTTATTAGCGATCTGAAATCATATTGCATCAAGCGAGTCTACCGTTGGAGATCCAGTCACCCCAGGCGCTCAGATGTGAAAAAAGCGCCCCCTATCGTCTCCCAGATGGTAAATCACCCTTTTGGATTGGACTCAATGAAAATGAATGAGGGAAAAAAAACCTGCACTTCACATTTTACTTCTCACTCATGTAACCGGGGTCTACCAGAGTTCACTCTGGAGCCTCGGAGCCGCGGGGAATATGTGTTTTACTGTATACACGATGGATCAATCAAATGAGCGATTTTTTCGAATGGCAATCAGGAATTGGAATAATCCATTTGGATACCATCTGATCTCAGGTAAGGAATCTATGTTATCAGTATTAGGATAATCAGACCCTTTTTCACGGATATATAAGCTTTTATGTGATTATGGTGATAGGCTGTTTGACTCTGCTCGCGGTCAGTAAATAGGAGAATCGACCCTTTATTTCAAAGAGATGTCCTTTAAAGGTTCATGCTTCTCCCCGTCTCTGGCTGACATCACCGTTGTGATACATGATGGTTTAAGGCCTTTGTGTTTTCCTCAGTGAGGGATTCTCTCTCGTCGGTCAGCAGCGTTCTGTACTTGCTGAAGCTTCTCTCTGTATAATTATTTTGTAAGTTTAAATATCAACATTATCTGGCCATCCTCAGTAAATACTATCAAACTTTCCAAAGACCAGAGTTGGGACGGGCACGCGCGCACACACACACACATACACACACATTAGTCAGTCTCGGAATTGTCTCGGAGTGGATTTGGTAGTTTTTTTCTGCGTCTCCGTAGACCGAGCCGCACCACCGTTTTAAAGTCTTAGTGAAGATTGATTTATATGAAAACCGATTTATGTATAATTTAGCTAGCTCTCCAACGTTACTGTGATTAAAGCAAAAAAAATATATATATTAAAAAAATAAGTACTTTTTTTTTATTATAATTCTTTTTTTTATTATAATGGCCGCCCGCCAAGGCAATGGTAGGGGAAACACTGGGTCTCCCAGTCCCTCCACTCTGCAGTAAACAGCCATCACTGATATAGAGTGTCTGGTCAGTAACATGGGTCTCGCAGTCCCTCCACTCTGCAGTAAACAGTCATCACTGATATAGTGTCTGGTCAGTAACATGGGTCTCTGTCCCTCCACTCTGCAGTAAACAGTCATCACTGATACAGAGTGTGTGGTCAGTAACATGGGTCTCCCAGTCCCTCCACTCTGCAGTAAACAGTCATCACTGATATAGTGTCTGGTCAGTAACATGGGTCTCTGTCCCTCCACTCTGCAGTAAACAGCCATCACTGATACAGAGTGTCTGGTCAGTAACATGGGTCTCCCAGTCCCTCCTGCTCTGCAGTAAACAGCCATCACTGATATAGAGTGTCTGGTCAGTAACATGGGTCTCCCAGTCCCTCCACTCTACAGTAAACAGCCATCACTGATATAGAGTGTCTGGTCAGTAACATGGGTCTCCCAGTCCCTCCACTCTGCAGTAAACAGCCATCACTAATATAGAGTGTCTGGTCAGTAACATGGGTCTCTCAGTCCCTCCACTCTACAGTAAACAGCCATCACTGATATAGAGTGTCTGGTCAGTAACATGGGTCTCCCAGTCCCTCCACTCTGCAGTAAACAGCAACAGCCATCACTGATATAGAGTGTCTGGTCAGTAACATGGGTCTCCCAGTCCCTCCGCTCTGCAGTAAACAGTCATCACTGATATAGAGTGTCTGGTCAGTAACATGGGTCTCCCAGTCCCTCCACTCTGCAGTAAACAGCCATCACTGATATAGAGTGTCTGGTCAGTAACATGGGTCTCCCAGTCCCTCCGCTCTGCAGTAAACAGTCATCACTGATATAGAGTGTCTGGTCAGTAACATGGGTCTCTCAGTCCCTCCACTCTGCGGTAAACAGCCATCACTGATATAGTGTCTGGTCAGTAACATGGGTCTCCCAGTCCCTCCTGCTCTGCAGTAAACAGACATCACTGATATAGTGTCTGGTCAGTAACATGGGTCTCCCAGTCCCTCCACTCTGCAGTAAACAGCCATCACTGATACAGAGTGTCTGGTCAGTAACATGGGTCTCCCAGTCCCTCCACTCTGCAGTAAACAGTCATCACTGATATAGAGTGTCTGGTCAGTAACATGGGTCTCCCAGTCCCTCCACTCTGTAGTAAACAGTCATCACTGATATAGAGTATCTGGTCAGTAACATGGGTCTCCCAGTCCCTCCACTCTGCAGTAAACAGCCATCACTGATACAGAGTGTCTGGTCAGTAACATGGGTCTCCCAGTCCCTCCACTCTGCAGTAAACAGTCATCACTGATATAGTGTCTGGTCAGTAACATGGGTCTCTCAGTCCCTCCACTCTGCAGTAAACAGCCATCACTGATATAGAGTGTCTGGTCAGTAACATGGGTCTCCCAGTCCCTCCACTCTGCAGTAAACAGTCATCACTGATATAGAGTGTCTGGTCAGTAACATGGGTCTCTCAGTCCCTCCACTCTGCAGTAAACAGCCATCACTGATATAGAGTGTCTGGTCAGTAACATGGGTCTCCCAGTCCCTCCACTCTGCAGTAAACAGTCATCACTGATATAGAGTGTCTGGTCAGTAACATGGGTCTCCCAGTCCCTCCACTCTGCAGTAAACAGTCATCACTGATATAGAGTGTCTGGTCAGTAACATGGGTCTCCCAGTCCCTCCACTCTGCAGTAAACAGTCATCACTGATATAGAGTGTCTGGTCAGTAACATGGGTCTCCCAGTCCCTCCACTCTGCAGTAAACAGCCATCACTGATATAGAGTGTCTGGTCAGTAACATGGGTCTCTCAGTCCCTCCACTCTGCAGTAAACAGTCATCACTGATATAGAGTGTCTGGTCAGTAACATGGGTCTCTCAGTCCCTCCACTCTGCAGTAAACAGACATCACTGATATAGAGTGTCTGGTCAGTAACATGGGTCTCCCAGTCCCTCCACTCTGCAGTAAACAGTCATCACTGATATAGAGTGTCTGGTCAGTAACATGGGTCTCCCAGTCCCTCCACTCTGCAGTAAACAGCCATCACTGATATAGAGTGTCTGGTCAGTAACATGGGTCTCTCAGTCCCTCCACTCTGCAGTAAACAGCCATCACTGATATAGTGTCTGGTCAGTAACATGGGTCTCCCAGTCCCTCCACTCTGCAGTAAACAGCCATCACTGATATAGAGTGTCTGGTCAGTAACATGGGTCTCCCAGTCCCTCCACTCTGCAGTAAACAGTCATCACTGATATAGAGTGTCTGGTCAGTAACATGGGTCTCTCAGTCCCTCCACTCTGCAGTAAACAGTCATCACTGATATAGAGTGTCTGGTCAGTAACATGGGTCTCTCAGTCCCTCCACTCTGCAGTAAACAGTCATCACTGATATAGAGTGTCTGGTCAGTAACATGGGTCTCTCAGTCCCTCCACTCTGCAGTAAACAGTCATCACTGATATAGAGTGTCTGGTCAGTAACATGGGTCTCTCAGTCCCTCCACTCTGCAGTAAACAGTCATCACTGATATAGAGTGTCTGGTCAGTAACATGGGTCTCTCAGTCCCTCCACTCTGCAGTAAACAGTCATCACTGATATAGAGTGTCTGGTCAGTAACATGGGTCTCCCAGTCCCTCCACTCTGCAGTAAACACAAATACATTATCTGGTATCCCTTCTCACTTCATCCAATCAGAAGAGAGAACCCTAGATAAAAAAAATCAAATAAACGTATTTCAAGAAGTCTTGCCAAGCTTTGGGCTGATGGTCATAGTGACTCCCAAAGCGACAGACTTTGGGCTGAAGGACAGGTGGTCACAGTGGGGGGGGGCTCACTGGCTCCCTGGTGACACAACGTTTGCAGTACGGGAACAAAAGTCAGAGTTCAGCGGTCAGCAGAAAGCAGGCTTACAGCCAGTAAGCCACTCACGCCCGCTTCCCTTTCGGTCACATGAGGAGGGGAGTCGACCACAACAAGCACAAAACAAAACCTGAATCTCAAGAGCTGAGCTATTTGATTGACCGAGCTGTTGGGAGACAATAACCCAGTGACGCTATACCTGTCAAACAGGAACAAGATTAATCTCGAAATGATGATTGATTGACTCATTGATTGATTGATTGATTGATTGAAGTGAAACGTGTCAGGTGGATGTACAGATCATGGAACTACCTGACCTATTACTGGTTAACTACCACCCTGACAACTAGCATAACAATATTATTATGTCTACTTTATATAGCAACATGGATTTCGTCACTGATTTGGGTTCCAAGCAGTTTTATATCATCATAGGATCTCTGACAGATTCAGTAGCACAGAGCTGTATCTAGACTCACTGTAACAAGTTACTGATGGCCAAGGATTCTATAAAGACAATAATAATAATAATATCTTCATTTTATATAGCGCCTTTCAAAAGACCCAATAACAAAAGTAACAAACATAGTGGACAGACACAACATATACATATGAAGTGAGAAATTAGGGGTTAACGGCCAAGTTGAAGAGGTGGGTTTTGAGCAGGTTTTTGAATGAGTCCAGAGTTGGGGCGGTGCGGATAGCTCATATTCCTTTGATTACATTTTATGTTGTTATTATTATTATAATTTTTGTTGTTGTTGACTAAATCTATGTAGCCAACCATTTTAGTTAATCAATGGATATGCTATTAAAAAAAATCCCCTGTGGGTTCTAAATGGGACGTGTTGTGTGACGTAGTAGGCTGTTATTTATCCAAATAGTTGGCACAGGACTTGCAGGCTGAGGCTTATATTATAGTGGCTCTAATCTGCAGCTATCAGTTTTCAACACACCACCTCCTGTGACAAAAAGGAAAATAGACTAGAGTGGAGAACGAGAAACATCTTCCAGGAGTTTGTTCTTCCACATGCATAATAAAAATACATGCAGCTATAATAATAAATCAACAACCAGGATGAAATAATAATAATAACTCCCATCCCTCAGTCACTGTCCCAGCACCACAAGCTATAAGCTATACCTCACCATGTCTACACTGTACTGTATCTGCATGGTATAGACTACTGTACATATACTGTGTATATTGAAATTTTTTGTTTCGTTTACACTTATGTTTATGTACTTGCCTTTTCTATTTTATACTTATATGTTATTATTATACAGTATTTCACACTATCTTGTTATTTTACCTATAGCACACTGTCTCAGGAGCAAAACAGAAAAGAAGCATTTTTCATGCAAAAGTATTCTGTATTTCTGTATCCGACAGAACTAATAAAGAAACTTGAAACTCGACTGTAGTAGAGATCAGAGCAGAGATAGCTGTCAGACAGTATTATTATTACAACGTTCACCTTATTTCCACACAGACGCAGGTTACTGTACTTTATTAAACACACACTTTATACTGTACGGTGCAACATATGATCTCCTGCACCGACACCTACTGTACAGAAGAATAACACGATATATAATAAATATCAAAAAGCAGGGGAACGAACTGAAGGCAAAACTAGTAGTAATAGTATAGGTTTGAAAAACTCACCAGAGGAGGAAAAAGTCAGAGTTTGCACCGCGATGCGACCAGCAGCTCTACGGAGGGAGGCATCCTCAGCTTTGTTGTTATTGTCTCCACGGACATTTTTACCCCCGTTTGTTTACATGATTTGTTGACGTTGTTTTGATGCAACAACGAAACAAACCCGGTGAGACGGTGAGAAAGTGTTACTATGATGATCCTCCACTTTATTCTCTCTCTCTCTCTCTCTCTCTCTCTCTCTCTCTCTCTCTCTCTCTCTCTCTCTCTCTCTCTCTCTCTCTCTTCTCTCTCTCTCTCTCTCTCTCTCTCTCTCTCTCTCTCTCTCTCTCTCTCTCTCTCTCTCTCCCCCTCTCTCTCTCTCTCTCTGGACGCCGCCTCTTGTTCTGCGGGAGGAGGACGGACCGACTGGAGCTGAACCCACACTGTGTGCACACGTGACCAGCCCCCCCCCCACACACACACACTGTGTGCACACGTGACGTGACCCCCCCCCACACACTGTGGGGCCCGTGTGGTTCCCGGCCTTCCCATTGGTTGGTGGTGGGGTTAGTGGTGGTGGTGGGAGGAGGGTACTCTAACTCTAACAGATTCACTTCAACTGTAGAACAATGAATGAATGAATGAATGAATGAATGAATGAATGAATGAATGAATGAATGAATGAATGAATGAATGAAAACTTTATTTAACAGATTTCAGAATGGGTACAATACAATACGGCTCAATACACACAATTGTTAAGGAGATGCAGACCAGAGAAAGACGTTCGTCTTGTTTACATCAGGGTCCCCCATTTTCAATTCATATGCTTCTTCTTGCAGCGATTCAAAGGGTGTAGAATCAAGAATCAAGAGGTTTATTTGTCACATACTACATACCAGGGGCCCAGGGCATACAGTGAAATGCGGGTGGTCATGCCCGCTTTGATTGTGCAAAGTACAATAATAAAATAGGCACAGGGAAAAAAATAAACATAGACAAATTAAAATAGGTAAGACACAAGATAGGCATGGTAAAAAAAAAGAGACATGCTGAGTTCCTGAGAAACTGGTTCCTATATACACTACTATACTATATACAATTTACAATTGTAACTCTTAATGTGTCTAAACTAAACTATTAGTACCTCCTTCCTTTAAAGTGACTTTCTATTTTTATAAAGTGACATGTATAGGTTGCCTCTCTTGTAGCGATTCAAAGGGTGTGGTTGAATGAATGAATGAATGAATGAATGAATGAATGAAAACTTTATTTAACAGATTGCAGAATGGGTACAACACAGTACGGCTCAATACACACAATTGTTAAGGGGATGCAGACCAGAGAAAGACTTTCATCTTGTTTACATCAGGGTCCCCCATTTTCAATTCATCGTGACATTTATGGACAACATACTGGCATAGGGACATACATAACATACAGGTATATATAGTACTGTTACATTTGTGACATATACGATATGCAAATATACAGTACTGTTACCCATAGATCCTGACAGAGAGTATATACATATGATGGGGAGGAGACTGTACATTAGGAGGGGGTGGGTGGGAGGGAGAGAAATATACATACGGTGGTGAGAGAATATATGTACAGTGTGAATGTATATGTGAATCTCTTGCAGTGATTCAAAGGCTGTAGGTTGTCTCTCTCTCTCTTGCTGCAGTGATTCAAAGGCTGTAGGTTGTCTCTCTCTCTCTTACTGCAGTGATTCAAAGGCTGTAGGTTGTCTCTCTCTCTCTCTTACTGCAGTGATTCAAAGGCTGTAGGTTGTCTCTCTCTCTTACTGCAGTGATTCAAAGGCTGCAGGTTGTCTCTCTCTCTCTTGCAGTGATTCAAAGGCTGTAGGTTGTCTCTCTCTCTCTTACTGCAGTGATTCAAAGGCTGTAGGTTGTCTCTCTCTCTCTTGCAGTGATTCAAAGGCTGTAGGTTGTCTCTCTCTCTTACTGCAGTGATTCAAAGGCTGTAGGTTGTCTCTCTCTCTCTCTCTTGCAGTGATTCAAAGGCTGTAGGTTGTCTCTCTCTCTCTTGCTGCAGTGATTCAAAGGCTGTAGGTTGTCTCTCTCTCTCTTGCTGCAGTGATTCAAAGGCTGCAGGTTGTCTCTCTCTCTCTTACTGCAGTGATTCAAAGGCTGTAGGTTGTCTCTCTCTCTCTTACTGCAGTGATTCAAAGGCTGTAGGTTGTCTCTCTCTCTCTTACTGCAGTGATTCAAAGGCTGTAGGTTGTCTCTCTCTCTCTTACTGCAGTGATTCAAAGGCTGCAGGTTGTCTCTCTCTCTCTCTTGCTGCAGTGATTCAAAGGCTGTAGGTTGTCTCTCTCTCTCTCTTGCTGCAGTGATTCAAAGGCTGTAGGTTGTCTCTCTCTCTCTCTTACTGCAGTGATTCAAAGGCTGTAGGTTGTCTCTCTCTCTCTTACTGCAGTGATTCAAAGGCTGTAGGTTGTCTCTCTCTCTCTCTTACTGCAGTGATTCAAAGGCTGTAGGTTGTCTCTCTCTCTCTCTTGCTGCAGTGATTCAAAGGCTGTAGGTTGTCTCTCTCTCTCTCTTGCTGCAGTGATTCAAAGGCTGTAGGTTGTCTCTCTCTCTCTCTTGCTGCAGTGATTCAAAGGCTGTAGGTTGTCTCTCTCTCTCTCTTGCTGCAGTGATTCAAAGGCTGTAGGTTGTCTCTCTCTCTCTTACTGCAGTGATTCAAAGGCTGTAGGTTGTCTCTCTCTCTCTCTTGCAGTGATTCAAAGGCTGTAGGTTGTCTCTCTCTCTCTTGCAGTGATTCAAAGGCTGTAGGTTGTCTCTCTCTCTCTTACTGCAGTGATTCAAAGGCTGTAGGTTGTCTCTCTCTCTCTCTTGCAGTGATTCAAAGGCTGTAGGTTGTCTCTCTCTCTCTTGCAGTGATTCAAAGGCTGTAGGTTGTCTCTCTCTCTCTTACTGCAGTGATTCAAAGGCTGCAGGTTGTCTCTCTCTCTCTCTTGCTGCAGTGATTCAAAGGCTGTAGGTTGTCTCTCTCTCTCTCTTGCTGCAGTGATTCAAAGGCTGTAGGTTGTCTCTCTCTCTCTTGCTGCAGTGATTCAAAGGCTGTAGGTTGTCTCTCTCTCTCTCTTGCTGCAGTGATTCAAAGGCTGTAGGTTGTCTCTCTCTCTCTCTTACTGCAGTGATTCAAAGGCTGTAGGTTGTCTCTCTCTCTCTTGCTGCAGTGATTCAAAGGCTGTAGGTTGTCTCTCTCTCTCTTACTGCAGTGATTCAAAGGCTGTAGGTTGTCTCTCTCTCTTACTGCAGTGATTCAAAGGCTGTAGGTTGTCTCTCTCTCTCTTGCTGCAGTGATTCAAAGGCTGTAGGTTGTCTCTCTCTCTCTCTCTTACTGCAGTGATTCAAAGGCTGTAGGTTGTCTCTCTCTCTCTCTTACTGCAGTGATTCAAAGGCTGTAGGTTGTCTCTCTCTCTCTCTTACTGCAGTGATTCAAAGGCTGTAGGTTGTCTCTCTCTCTCTCTTACTGCAGTGATTCAAAGGCTGTAGGTTGTCTCTCTCTCTCTTACTGCAGTGATTCAAAGGCTGTAGGTTGTCTCTCTCTCTCTCTTACTGCAGTGATTCAAAGGCTGTAGGTTGTCTCTCTCTCTCTCTTACTGCAGTGATTCAAAGGCTGTAGGTTGTCTCTCTCTCTCTCTTACTGCAGTGATTCAAAGGCTGTAGGTTGTCTCTCTCTCTCTTGCAGTGATTCAAAGGCTGTAGGTTGTCTCTCTCTCTCTTACTGCAGTGATTCAAAGGCTGCAGGTTGTCTCTCTCTCTCTTACTGCAGTGATTCAAAGGCTGTAGGTTGTCTCTCTCTCTCTCTCTTGCAGTGATTCAAAGGCTGTAGGTTGTCTCTCTCTCTTACTGCAGTGATTCAAAGGCTGTAGGTTGTCTCTCTCTCTCTCTTACTGCAGTGATTCAAAGGCTGTAGGTTGTCTCTCTCTCTCTTGCAGTGATTCAAAGGCTGTAGGTTGTCTCTCTCTCTTGCTGCAGTGATTCAAAGGCTGTAGGTTGTCTCTCTCTCTCTCTCTTGCAGTGATTCAAAGGCTGTAGGTTGTCTCTCTCTCTCTCTTACTGCAGTGATTCAAAGGCTGTAGGTTGTCTCTCTCTCTCTTACTGCAGTGATTCAAAGGCTGTAGGTTGTCTCTCTCTCTCTTACTGCAGTGATTCAAAGGCTGTAGGTTGTCTCTCTCTCTCTCTTACTGCAGTGATTCAAAGGCTGTAGGTTGTCTCTCTCTCTCTCTTACTGCAGTGATTCAAAGGCTGTAGGTTGTCTCTCTCTCTTACTGCAGTGATTCAAAGGCTGTAGGTTGTCTCTCTCTCTCTTGCAGTGATTCAAAGGCTGTAGGTTGTCTCTCTCTCTTACTGCAGTGATTCAAAGGCTGCAGGTTGTCTCTCTCTCTCTTGCTGCAGTGATTCAAAGGCTGCAGGTTGTCTCTCTCTCTCTCTTACTGCAGTGATTCAAAGGCTGTAGGTTGTCTCTCTCTCTCTCTTGCAGTGATTCAAAGGCTGTAGGTTGTCTCTCTCTCTCTTGCAGTGATTCAAAGGCTGTAGGTTGTCTCTCTCTCTCTCTTGCTGCAGTGATTCAAAGGCTGTAGGTTGTCTCTCTCTCTCTCTTGCTGCAGTGATTCAAAGGCTGTAGGTTGTCTCTCTCTCTCTCTTGCTGCAGTGATTCAAAGGCTGTAGGTTGTCTCTCTCTCTCTCTTACTGCAGTGATTCAAAGGCTGTAGGTTGTCTCTCTCTCTCTTGCTGCAGTGATTCAAAGGCTGTAGGTTGTCTCTCTCTCTCTTACTGCAGTGATTCAAAGGCTGTAGGTTGTCTCTCTCTCTCTCTTACTGCAGTGATTCAAAGGCTGTAGGTTGTCTCTCTCTCTCTCTTACTGCAGTGATTCAAAGGCTGTAGGTTGTCTCTCTCTCTCTTACTGCAGTGATTCAAAGGCTGTAGGTTGTCTCTCTCTCTCTCTTACTGCAGTGATTCAAAGGCTGTAGGTTGTCTCTCTCTCTCTTACTGCAGTGATTCAAAGGCTGTAGGTTGTCTCTCTCTCTCTCTTGCTGCAGTGATTCAAAGGCTGCAGGTTGTCTCTCTCTCTCTCTTGCTGCAGTGATTCAAAGGCTGCAGGTTGTCTCTCTCTCTCTTACTGCAGTGATTCAAAGGCTGTAGGTTGTCTCTCTCTCTCTCTCTTGCAGTGATTCAAAGGCTGTAGGTTGTCTCTCTCTCTCTTACTGCAGTGATTCAAAGGCTGTAGGTTGTCTCTCTCTCTTACTGCAGTGATTCAAAGGCTGTAGGTTGTCTCTCTCTCTCTTGCAGTGATTCAAAGGCTGTAGGTTGTCTCTCTCTCTTGCTGCAGTGATTCAAAGGCTGTAGGTTGTCTCTCTCTCTCTCTCTTACTGCAGTGATTCAAAGGCTGTAGGTTGTCTCTCTCTCTCTTACTGCAGTGATTCAAAGGCTGTAGGTTGTCTCTCTCTCTCTCTTGCTGCAGTGATTCAAAGGCTGGAGGTTGTCTCTCTCTCTCTTACTGCAGTGATTCAAAGGCTGTAGGTTGTCTCTCTCTCTCTTGCTGCAGTGATTCAAAGGCTGGAGGTTGTCTCTCTCTCTCTTACTGCAGTGATTCAAAGGCTGTAGGTTGTCTCTCTCTCTCTCTTACTGCAGTGATTCAAAGGCTGTAGGTTGTCTCTCTCTCTCTCTCTTACTGCAGTGATTCAAAGGCTGTAGGTTGTCTCTCTCTCTTACTGCAGTGATTCAAAGGCTGTAGGTTGTCTCTCTCTCTCTTACTGCAGTGATTCAAAGGCTGTAGGTTGTCTCTCTCTCTCTTACTGCAGTGATTCAAAGGCTGTAGGTTGTCTCTCTCTCTCTTACTGCAGTGATTCAAAGGCTGTAGGTTGTCTCTCTCTCTCTCTTACTGCAGTGATTCAAAGGCTGTAGGTTGTCTCTCTCTCTTACTGCAGTGATTCAAAGGCTGTAGGTTGTCTCTCTCTCTTACTGCAGTGATTCAAAGGCTGTAGGTTGTCTCTCTCTCTCTTGCAGTGATTCAAAGGCTGTAGGTTGTCTCTCTCTCTTACTGCAGTGATTCAAAGGCTGTAGGTTGTCTCTCTCTCTCTTACTGCAGTGATTCAAAGGCTGCAGGTTGTCTCTCTCTCTCTTGCTGCAGTGATTCAAAGGCTGCAGGTTGTCTCTCTCTCTCTCTTACTGCAGTGATTCAAAGGCTGTAGGTTGTCTCTCTCTCTCTCTTACTGCAGTGATTCAAAGGCTGTAGGTTGTCTCTCTCTCTTGCTGCAGTGATTCAAAGGCTGCAGGTTGTCTCTCTCTCTCTCTTACTGCAGTGATTCAAAGGCTGCAGGTTGTCTCTCTCTCTCTCTCTTACTGCAGTGATTCAAAGGCTGTAGGTTGTCTCTCTCTCTCTTACTGCAGTGATTCAAAGGCTGTAGGTTGTCTCTCTCTCTCTTGCTGCAGTGATTCAAAGGCTGCAGGTTGTCTCTCTCTCTCTCTTACTGCAGTGATTCAAAGGCTGTAGGTTGTCTCTCTCTCTCTCTTACTGCAGTGATTCAAAGGCTGTAGGTTGTCTCTCTCTCTTGCTGCAGTGATTCAAAGGCTGTAGGTTGTCTCTCTCTCTCTCTTACTGCAGTGATTCAAAGGCTGTAGGTTGTCTCTCTCTCTCTTGCTGCAGTGATTCAAAGGCTGCAGGTTGTCTCTCTCTCTCTCTTGCAGTGATTCAAAGGCTGTAGGTTGTCTCTCTCTCTCTTACTGCAGTGATTCAAAGGCTGTAGGTTGTCTCTCTCTCTCTCTTACTGCAGTGATTCAAAGGCTGTAGGTTGTCTCTCTCTCTCTTACTGCAGTGATTCAAAGGCTGTAGGTTGTCTCTCTCTCTCTTACTGCAGTGATTCAAAGGCTGTAGGTTGTCTCTCTCTCTCTCTTACTGCAGTGATTCAAAGGCTGTAGGTTGTCTCTCTCTCTCTTGCAGTGATTCAAAGGCTGTAGGTTGTCTCTCTCTCTCTCTTACTGCAGTGATTCAAAGGCTGTAGGTTGTCTCTCTCTCTCTCTTGCAGTGATTCAAAGGCTGTAGGTTGTCTCTCTCTCTCTTGCAGTGATTCAAAGGCTGCAGGTTGTCTCTCTCTCTCTTGCTGCAGTGATTCAAAGGCTGTAGGTTGTCTCTCTCTCTCTCTTGCAGTGATTCAAAGGCTGTAGGTTGTCTCTCTCTCTCTTGCAGTGATTCAAAGGCTGCAGGTTGTCTCTCTCTCTCTCTTACTGCAGTGATTCAAAGGCTGTAGGTTGTCTCTCTCTCTCTTGCTGCAGTGATTCAAAGGCTGTAGCTTGTCTCTCTCTCTTACTGCAGTGATTCAAAGGCTGTAGGTTGTCTCTCTCTCTCTTGCTGCAGTGATTCAAAGGCTGTAGGTTGTCTCTCTCTCTCCTGCAGTGATTCAAAGGCTGTAGGTTGTCTCTCTCTCTCTCTTGCAGTGATTCAAAGGCTGTAGGTTGTCTCTCTCTCTCTCTTGCAGTGATTCAAAGGCTGTAGGTTGTCTCTCTCTCTCTCTTGCAGTGATTCAAAGGCTGTAGGTTGTCTCTCTCTCTCTTGCAGTGATTCAAAGGCTGTAGGTTGTCTCTCTCTCTCTCTTGCAGTGATTCAAAGGCTGTAGGTTGTCTCTCTCTCTCTTGCAGTGATTCAAAGGCTGTAGGTTGTCTCTCTCTCTCTCTTGCTGCAGTGATTCAAAGGCTGTAGGTTGTCTCTCTCTCTCTCTTACTGCAGTGATTCAAAGGCTGTAGGTTGTCTCTCTCTCTCTCTTGCTGCAGTGATTCAAAGGCTGTAGGTTGTCTCTCTCTCTCTCTTACTGCAGTGATTCAAAGGCTGTAGGTTGTCTCTCTCTCTCTTGCTGCAGTGATTCAAAGGCTGTAGGTTGTCTCTCTCTCTCTTACTGCAGTGATTCAAAGGCTGTAGGTTGTCTCTCTCTCTTACTGCAGTGATTCAAAGGCTGTAGGTTGTCTCTCTCTCTCTTGCTGCAGTGATTCAAAGGCTGGAGGTTGTCTCTCTCTCTCTTACTGCAGTGATTCAAAGGCTGTAGGTTGTCTCTCTCTCTCTTACTGCAGTGATTCAAAGGCTGTAGGTTGTCTCTCTCTCTCTTACTGCAGTGATTCAAAGGCTGTAGGTTCTCTCTCTCTCTTACTGCAGTGATTCAAAGGCTGTAGGTTGTCTCTCTCTCTCTTGCAGTGATTCAAAGGCTGTAGGTTGTCTCTCTCTCTTGCTGCAGTGATTCAAAGGCTGTAGGTTGTCTCTCTCTCTCTCTTACTGCAGTGATTCAAAGGCTGTAGGTTGTCTCTCTCTCTCTTACTGCAGTGATTCAAAGGCTGTAGGTTGTCTCTCTCTCTCTCTTACTGCAGTGATTCAAAGGCTGTAGGTTGTCTCTCTCTCTTGCTGCAGTGATTCAAAGGCTGTAGGTTGTCTCTCTCTCTCTTACTGCAGTGATTCAAAGGCTGTAGGTTGTCTCTCTCTCTTGCTGCAGTGATTCAAAGGCTGTAGGTTGTCTCTCTCTCTCTTACTGCAGTGATTCAAAGGCTGTAGGTTGTCTCTCTCTTACTGCAGTGATTCAAAGGCTGTAGGTTGTCTCTCTCTCTCTTGCAGTGATTCAAAGGCTGTAGGTTGTCTCTCTCTCTCTCTTGCAGTGATTCAAAGGCTGTAGGTTGTCTCTCTCTCTTGCTGCAGTGATTCAAAGGCTGTAGGTTGTCTCTCTCTCTCTCTCTTACTGCAGTGATTCAAAGGCTGTAGGTTGTCTCTCTCTCTCTCTTGCTGCAGTGATTCAAAGGCTGTAGGTTGTCTCTCTCTCTCTCTTACTGCAGTGATTCAAAGGCTGTAGGTTGTCTCTCTCTCTCTTACTGCAGTGATTCAAAGGCTGTAGGTTGTCTCTCTCTCTCTCTTACTGCAGTGATTCAAAGGCTGTAGGTTGTCTCTCTCTCTCTTGCAGTGATTCAAAGGCTGCAGGTTGTCTCTCTCTCTCTTGCAGTGATTCAAAGGCTGTAGGTTGTCTCTCTCTCTCTCTCTTGCAGTGATTCAAAGGCTGTAGGTTGTCTCTCTCTCTCTTGCAGTGATTCAAAGGCTGCAGGTTGTCTCTCTCTCTCTTGCTGCAGTGATTCAAAGGCTGTAGGTTGTCTCTCTCTCTCTCTTGCAGTGATTCAAAGGCTGTAGGTTGTCTCTCTCTCTCTTGCTGCAGTGATTCAAAGGCTGTAGGTTGTCTCTCTCTCTCTTGCAGTGATTCAAAGGCTGTAGGTTGTCTCTCTCTCTCTCTTGCAGTGATTCAAAGGCTGTAGGTTGTCTCTCTCTCTCTTGCAGTGATTCAAAGGCTGTAGGTTGTCTCTCTCTCTCTTGCAGTGATTCAAAGGCTGTAGGTTGTCTCTCTCTCTCTTGCTGCAGTGATTCAAAGGCTGTAGGTTGTCTCTCTCTCTCTCTCTGCAGTGATTCAAAGGCTGTAGGTTGTCTCTCTCTCTTGCTGCAGTGTGATTCAAAGGCTGTAGGTTGTCTCTCTCTCTCTCTCTTGCAGTGATTCAAAGGCTGTAGGTTGTCTCTCTCTCTCTTGCTGCAGTGATTCAAAGGCTGTAGGTTGTCTCTCTCTCTCTCTTGCAGTGATTCAAAGGCTGTAGGTTGTCTCTCTCTCTCTCTTGCAGTGATTCAAAGGCTGTAGGTTGTCTCTCTCTCTCTTGCTGCAGTGATTCAAAGGCTGTAGGTTGTCTCTCTCTCTCTCTTACTGCAGTGATTCAAAGGCTGTAGGTTGTCTCTCTCTCTCTTGCTGCAGTGATTCAAAGGCTGCAGGTTGTCTCTCTCTCTTGCAGTGATTCAAAGGCTGTAGGTTGTCTCTCTCTCT